>NC_068953.1:22193051-22496081 GCF_026419915.1 Harpia harpyja
AGAGGGGCATGAGCAAATGGAAAGGCAGGACAGAGGACGGGTTTCTGTGCAAAAGTGAAGCGCCTGACTCACAAAAACACTTGGACCAGAGCAAGCACAGCTAAGGCAGCCTTCCAGATCCACACGCTGCCCGCTTTCACGGCACTCAGGGGCAAAGAGCTGAGTGGATGGTGACGATGCGCAGAGTCTGGGCAGATTACTGTGAGCCGGAGGAGGGAGTACTGGAGAGTCATGCTTTTATTTACTTAATCAGTAAAACAGCTGTTTCCCCCTACCCTTGTCTTTAGAATAATGGGGCATTATGCTCTTACTGCAGTAAAGGGACTGCACTCACACTATTACATCATGTCACCATGCAGCCAGGGATGAAGAATCAGCTCAAGAAGAGCCAACAACAATTGCTGAGGTGATGTCTGTGAGGCACAGACCTGGAGAAGACATTGGACAGAGATCGCCCGTGGTTTGTGAGCTCCACCAGAGGCCAAGGGATGGCAAATTCAAGGATGCTTGTACTTCATTGCACTCCAGGGATGCAGTCCCAGAGCCTCTATCTATCGGGAAGGACCTGGTGTGTGTCTCAACCCCAACCCCACTTTGAGCCACAGCCGTGTTACCCATGGAGCCGCAGAACCCCTTCATTTCCCCACTGGCACCGTGTTTCTTCCACAGAGCCAACAGGTACATAAGCTTATCACTGCTGTGCTCAGCCTGGAGATACCTTGCTATTGAGGGTTTGCAACATCGAGATTATAAGTTCCTTTAGACATATGCTGTATTTTTGCTGGTCTGTTTGAGGTGTCCCTACCCTAGTGCAATCTTAATCCGTGATTAGATTTCTTAGGCATTACAGCAAGCAAATAGTAAGATTTTATTGTTGTTATAATAATAATAACCTTATCTGCACAGATTAAGCATGTGTTAAACAGCTTTTAATGCAACTATCCAGTAATTTTCTTTCCTTCTCTCTTCCCTCATCCCTTGGAAATGAGGTTGCAGTACCTGGTCCAAACTATCTTCCTTTCACTTCCACAGGTCTGGAACTCACTCAGCAGTAGTCAGTAATGAAAGCTCCCCACCTGCAAGCAACCCAGCCATCTTTCTGCTTTTAGCTGCATCAGAGAAATAGTCCTTACACACACACACACATCCTTTCAAGCACTTGATTAACTCTTCAGTAGGGCCTTACTACCACCAAAACCAACCAAACACAAAAAAACCCAGAGCTCTTTGTGAAAGATACACGTACATTAAGGCTACAGCCTTTTTTCAGAGACATTGGCCCATCTTCCAACCTGACCAGACACAAGCCAGCTCCAAAAAAGAAGTTGTGTAACTGGATTATGCAGTGCCCACTGCAAGCTAATAAATTCTGCTCGAGTTAACTGTGGCCATGCGGTTTTTGGTCAGGTCAGCTCACAGCAGGTCAGTTTGGAGCATGGGTCGAACAAGCACTTGCTGGAAGGAACTGGCTGGGTAAACCCTCTGAGCACACTTTGAAGGCAGATTAAGCCAAGCCACAGAAGGGCTTGCACAGTTCAACCTATGACAGTCTGCTGGGGAAGGAGGACAGAATGCACATGAAGTGTATGCTAACTTACCACACAGGGGCCAGACCAAACAGTACTCCCCAAAGTACCTGAAGGAATCGGATCTGGGGAATCGCCTGCAGAGGTGAGAAGCTCAAGAAAAAGAGCCCAGGCTGACGTCCTGCATGTTTTGGTTTGGACATCCTCCTCTGAATGAAGCAGTCAAAATCTTAATGCCCCTTCTCTTCTACAATCTAGCCATGGGGCTACGTAACCATTTTTCTGACCCTAGCCAAGGTAATATTTTAATGAGACGCTCTCAGCCATGATTAAGTCTGCAGACATGTTTATGCACCCTTCATGAAGAGACGGAAATGATGGGAATGAGTCATGACAGGTGATGGAATGATTCAGCCATCCATCCACCCGCTTTCTACAAACTGTATCACTTCTGACTGCAATAAATTGCCCATAGAAAAATAATGGGCTGTTAAATTCCAGGGCATCTCTCAAAGTCAGGGACTTGTATTTCTAGGATGATTATTTTCAATAAGCAGGTGAAAAACATTTGAAATTTGGAAAAATAAATGCTCTCTTGCACATTTAAGCCCAATGCAAAGACTAATACTGCTATTTAATTAATTAGATTTTAGTTTTATGGACTCCCAAGTCAGTCCAGCTCAGAGCAAGCAAAGAAATACAGAGACCCACAGGAATGTGTTGCCAATGAATGTGGACAGGCGAAGTTCATAATCAGACTTAACTATCACATGTGTTAATGGCTGGAAAAGCTATAATTATGAGTTCATTTCTGTGCTTTATGAGATGTATTTACATGTTAATGACTATGACAAGTATAGGAATCAGTCTGGAAATGAAAAAGTTTCTGCAGAGAGGTAGTGAGGTACAACCAGGCTGACAATGTGCTAGGGACAACAAAGTCATCAGCAAGAAGGAAGAAATGTTTTACGGTCAATTTTGTGATGAATTCTGGATTTCAGTAGCTTTTATGGATGTCTCTTCTGATTCAAGATGAGATTTTGTGAGCATGCTATAAAAAAGTAGTCACAAGTAATTAAATTTATCCTGACTGGTGATAGAGGGACTATGAATGACTGAGTCTAGGGAAGGTACTGGCCCAACCTTTTTTGGAGTCAAAGAGGACTCATGCACTTGCAAGGGAGTAGAAAAAACTCCCTGGTGTTTATGAATGGGAAAAGAAAAACCAGAAAGTAATCCCCTGAAAACTATGACGGGTGGCGGTTCAAAATCCTCTTACACCATACTTAAGGTATATTTTTCAAGCCATTTGTAGCAATGTCCCCGCCAAATTGTAACCTTGCTGTGGTAGCCTGCTTACTAACTCAGGTCAGCTCCTCGTTTTCCTGCCAGGAAAAGCCACCAAACGGTGCAGCTGTATTTCTTTTAATAGCATGTCCTAACCAAGAAAGAGCAGCAGAAAAGATCATGGTGCACCTTGGTGCTTCCTTCAACTGGCTTCGGTATGCTTCACTTACCAAGTGCAAAGTTTCACCGGGGATATGTCTGACCAAAACCTCTCAAAGCCCCTTAAAGTCTTTCAGCTTATCTCAGGGCAGGGTTTAGCCCTTGCAGTTATTTCTTTGGTGAAAACTTGCCATTTCAGTGGTGGCTTTCACTTAAAGTCAACACATCCATTTAGCCGTTGTCCTCACCATCTACTACTGTCATCTTTAGGTTTAGGTCCAATTCAGCAGCAGAGATTTTCTGTTGACTCCACCACTGGAAGCAAAGGCAAACCTTACCCGTAGCAATGCTTTATTTCCATCCGGGAGCACAGGTCCCGCTGTAAGCCTGAACCATCCTCCCTTATAAGATATTTTCAAAGCACACTTGAAATCCCTTTAATCTTACCCTGTTCAGAAACAAAGTCCATGCTGTCTTTCCCTGACTCTCTGAAAAGCATTCTCTCCAAGAGAGTTTGCGTTAGTCTCCCACAACACATGTAACTGAATTATGCTTTCAGAAAGTTGCTGTATTGATCTCTCCACTGATAAAAGAAGGCATGTTTAAAGACATTTTTTACTGCTGACATGACTGCACAATAAGCAGGATAGGATAAAAAACACGTTCTTCCTTGCTAGCAGACAAAGGGAATCCCTTGACTACTCCTACAAAGGAGAAGAGCAGATACTAATGTAAAACCAATGCATTAATCATGTTTGATTAAGTAAACAGCGACTTTGCTACTGTGGTGGCCACATGTCATTTATAATATAGACTCTTTCTGGTCTGGTTAAATGAAAACTAAATTGGGCTAAACAAGCAAATCTGCTGACTGCTTTCAGGCAGATCCAATGGGGGGGAAATTCTGTTAAAGGTAGCTGTTTATCTTTCCAACCTAGCTGAAGTTAGTTTATATACGTGTATTTACACATGGGTAGGTATGTATATTAATGACAGAGTATATTGATGAAAATGGAGGGTTGAACTGACCAAGAAAACCAGCGTGGGGAGAGGAGGGGAGGATCCAGGAAGATCTATGACAGAATGGGATCTCCCTTACACAAAATAGAGATTGTGCCAACTTTGTGGTCAGCTGACTAAACCATACTATGTCCCTAATCCATGCATTTATTTTAAATTCCCCTGGCACCTTGAACTGCCCAATTACAGCATCAACTTTGACAGATCAGAGCAATCTGCTACCTAAATCAAATCCAAATCAGATCCAAAACCAAGGGGTTTCTCTGCCCACAGACACGGTCATCCTTTCCTCCGCCAGCCTTTCCTCTATGAACCTCCATACCCGTGGCACCAGGGCATCCAGCAGAGGAGCTGATTCCTGTGTGCACTCAATGCCATGACTCAGAGACACAAGACATCCCACCTGTCTGTCCAGCTTCCCCCACACCAGTGTCCGGGCTTTAAGTCAGGGCTGCCACATGCACTCTCCCTCTATACCTTCCAGCCCTGGAGCAATGCCAAGGACTCCAGTCCACTGAGGTCAGTGGAAATTTTCTCTTGGTTTGAAGGAGTCTCCCAGTCCTCAGCAGCGGAGCTGGGAAAAGAAGCCAAGTTGGAGAGACACTGACCAACACAAGATTTCTCTCCTTCCAAAATCAGCTGCCAGTCCTGCAGAAAGTCACCCATGTCTAGCTTCTCTTTCACCATTACTCCATCATTTTCTCCTTATTCTCCTCCACATCTATACTATCACTTAAAAGTTTATAATCTTTTCATTCAAAGCCTAAAGAATTCCAGATAAAAAATTGGGACTTGTGGAAGAGAGACTTTTATTATAGCAGGGAATGAAGCTATTAATATTCTAATAACAAATTCTCTCTCCCTTGAAAACATCTACTTTTTCTCTGTTTTGACACTTCAGCAACATCTTCAGCAGAAAAGGTAAAATGTTACTATTCTAATTCTGAATTAATCTGTAGGTACTGTGCTCTGGTGTAGGTGATTATAGATATAGCAAAGAATGATGAATCAAGAACCCACACTTTAAGAGATGGACAGATGAAAAGTCTTCCTCCAGAATGTGGAGGACTTTGTGTTCACACATACTGGTCTTGATTATTTCTGCTGTAATGAAGGGAAGCCACACTGCCCAATCAACATAGTGGTTTAGGTAATGAAATAGTTTTGGGTTTCAGAACATGTTGGGGGAAACAATCATCACATAAATAAATAAACCTCTTGGGAAAAAAAAGCTATGCCAGTTTTGGCATCATTGATAGATAATTACAGCCTCTCTGATTTTCCACCCTAAATTGCAGGTTTCTGGCAATTTTTCCCCCCTCTTCACATGCATTCAGTTAAAGATGCTTTAAGATAAACTGCAAGACTTCTATCAAGCTTTTTCTTCAGCTCCCCCCTCACTTCCCTGCCTGCTCTCCCCCTCCTATTTCTACCCTGCTAGCATCACCCTGAGAAAGGAGCTCTGATATCAGGCTGAGAGAAAGTCAATAGCTGACAGCAAGGAAATAATCTGAGCCATCGATCGTCACTTCAGGCTTCAGATTCAATACAAACCAAAGGGGAGACACACGCTTATAAACACACACAAAAGGGAGTGAATATATTAACTCTTGGTGTGCTACAAAGACTAGGAATTGCTAATGTGATTAATGAGCACAAGAAACACTGAGACACATCCAGAGAGTGAAGAACCTGCATATCAAGTCATTAGAAATATCTTTCTAAAGGCAGACTCAGAGAACAAAATGTTCATCTATAAGGATCAGATTTTCTATTCAAATATCTAAACTCCCATGGCAATGTATAGGATACAAGAATGAAGTGTCAAAATACTCTCAGAGATGGCCTATTTCATGTCTGTCTAAGGGCAAAAGTGACAAAAAGTCAGTTTTGACTGATACTCATCTCCTGAACTGAGCTGAAGTCTCTTACCAAAAACATTCAAAAGAAAAGAGTTCAGTTCTGTGAAAGGATGTTGATTGCACATTTAAGCTTGCCAAGGATGCCCTGATCCTTGGCAACAGACTTTTCCTGGAAAACAGCTACATCACCCAAGACGATGTGACTCTTTTATTCTTCATTCTATCATCAAACTCTTCCTTTACAACTCTATTTTGCAGATTTGTATCTGATCCACTAGTGAGGCCTTTATTTTACATAAATCTCATTTTTCTGTCAGATATTCATATAGAATTACAGCGTGCCATCAGAAGCTGAACTGCTACATTGAGCCTATTGACTATATGAAGTATTCTTCATAATTAATTCACACAGCATTCTGAAAATGAATTCTCAAGCACGTATTATGGTCAGGCAATACCCACCAACAGTGAAGATGAGTAGGGTCTTTTTTGACAAGAGTAAGCCAATATTGATGATGTAACACTCCACTTAGATACACTTATTTATTAAGCAATAATAAAATATATAGTTATTGGAATTATATAAAGCATACTGATATCACATCCATCATCCTAACGCACATTGTCCAATTATCAGACACTAATTTTCAAAAAAACTGATATGTAAGGGACAACAGGTTCTGTCCATTCTTTAAGGTTTTTTTCTTATGAAATGTTAGTTCAAATATTTTTAACAGCATACACAAGATGGAATAGCTTTAATGTCAGTTATAGTTTATTATTACTTGTATTTAATATAACAAAATAGTCATGTTTTAACTAGCACACAGAACTGCTAACGATTCTTCTTATCAATGATCAACTCTAATAGCTTAATTTATAAAATGCACCATGAAGATACTCCTGAAGTTGAATCTTCTATTAATTTGGATCATGACTGAAAAGTGTACACTAAATTAATCAGTGAGGGCCATATCTGGAAAAGCCCAGGGAATAGCTAAACAGTTCTGATATACATTAAGTCTTTGTAAAAAAAAAAAGTCTCTCCTGTGAGACTCCCTAATTCTTTCTGCTTCAGACCATGATAAAAATGAAGAATAAGCATGCCTTGTTTCTGCAACAGTATTTACATAAGTAATCATCCACATTCTGACTGAAGTTGAAAGAGAATTGCATTTCGGGTAAACATTTTGTCCTTGAAAGGGAAACTGCTGGCAGTGTGTAAGGAATCATACAGACCAAGCAGCAAGCAAAGTGAAATCCTTCAGACCTTCAGAGCTCTTCCAAAGAGCCAAGGGATGCAGACATGCGAACTTAAAGCAGTGAGGGGAGGCTCTCGCATGTATCCAGCACCAAGTCAAAGCCCTTTCAGGTACCTTCCCAGCAAGGACACCGTCAGTGCTCAGGATCAAGTCCTGCACTGAACTTCATGGTCAGCCATAGATGTGCTGCTCTTCTCCCTCCTCAGCCCCAGATTCCCCCCTCCAAGACAGTCTCCAGTGCCTGCACATTTCCAGATAAATCTGGATATAGGCCTAGCCCGTTCTCTTGGAACAGAGATTCAATTAAATCCCACTTTCCAAAATGATCTGTGCATGCATCTGTGTGTAGCTGCCTCACCTGTGCTACAAATAACACCTGAAATTGAAAAAGATCATGAGTGATATTCTTGGCAGCGTTAATCACACCACTTTATTGACATCAACTTCTATTATACTGATCTACACCATCTGGTCCCAAATCTAATTTGCTTTTCACTGTCTACTTGCCAGCAGTTTGCTTTCAACATTTTTCTGAGCTGGTAGAATGAGAAAAGGCTGGTCTGCTTCATTTTTAATTTGTAGTCCGGCCGCCTCCTGTCAGCTTCACTTCTGCAAGTCCTGCCTAGCATAAAGTTGCTATATTCCTGATGCAATCAAGACTTATTTCTCCCAGTTAAAAAAAAAAAAAACAACATTAAAAGAAGTAACTCTACATTTTCACAGACCAGACCTTCACATTATGTTTAAGAGAAAAGGATAACATCCCAAAGGTCTAGCATGAGACACAATTTCCATCCCCCCGATCTTGGCAGCTGTAGGTTGTGTTTAACTTTGATGGAACGTGCTGGCTTCCGTGTGCGAGACAGATGCTATCTGATGCGACCCCCGACACCACTAATGTTATCTATGGGTTGAACCTTATGGAACAGGATGGATATCCAGGCATCAGGGATCCATTTCTGAATCACTGTCCCATGAATCCACCTCTGAAACAGTCTCTAGCATCAGGAGTCTATGCACAGTTCCCTATCTGTTCCTTTTCCAGTGTTATTTCAAATCTATAAGTCCAGTATTAGTTACTGGACTCCCAAATTAATGCCTGCCAGTTTATCAGCCCAGAAGAAATTCTATCCATTTTCTGTTGAATGCAACCGTTTAGAAAATGGTTCATGCAAAATATTAATATTCCTTACATGTGAAGTGCTAGGATTAGGTCCTTCTATGCATATCTGAAGAGATTACAAGAAAGGTAAACTATATTAAAAATTCAATTTCTTTCAGCATTTCTTTACCAAAAAAACCCACAAACCTTCTATTTACAGATTTTATAATTGCTAAATCTAGAAGTAAGTAGACCTGTTTTTCAAGGCTAACGCAACCTCTTTCTTATGAATCTCCATCTTCTTTCAGCTACAGTTATGTGAGAAGACAAGTTTATGATCCTCAGTGCATTCCAACTCTCCTGTAGGGTATTATTAGCCCCTTCGTTAGCTAAGTCTTTCTTGTCAAAATGAGCAAATGAGCTTATAAGAGTTTAAGCAAACTGGATCATCTTTATCAAAATGAGTTAAAATCACAGGAGCAACCCCATGAGGTGCTCTATGGCAAGTAGCTGGAGACAGCAACCTCTTTAGCTCACAGACTCCAGCAGAACAAATGTAGAGAATGGGTGGGTTTGTGGATTTTTTAGAGCATGATTCATCTCCCAGTTCCAACCTTCTGCTTGCATGGGATCGTTTCCATTTCACCACAGCCTACCAAGCCAACCTCTGCTCCCCACTACTCCATCCTCCTGGCAAGAGCCCATTTAAAGAAATGAAAGACCCAACTTCATAACCCTAAACACACTGTACAGTATGATTTGTCTTTGCAATACTGTTTTAATGATACAAGTGCTTAAGCTGGGCATGTAAATTTGTCCCAAGAACTAAGATGTCAGGATCAGTACTCTAGGTCACACATTCAATTCTAAGCACCTCTGTACTGTTTCACTCTGTGGTGTATTGATCCTGGACATGGTTGCAGACAGGGAGATTGAAAGCATGGCTTGTACTTTTCCCAGTGTGTCAAACATGCAGGGCTGTCTTCACATGGGACATCCCATTTTACCTGTAAAAGCAGTGCACAGCAGCTCAAAGCTCATTTCCTTGCTCTTGGCAAAGCAATCAATTATGGGGCTGACCAACACGCAATTCATCTTAGCAGTACGTGGAGTGCTTGAAATGGGAGAGGAAGGTGGGTAGATGGGCTAGACAAGGTCTGAATGAACTATCAGGTTAAAAACAACCTGTGAAGACACACAGGTCAGCCTATCCTGTATTTCCAGCAGGCACTGGAGTCACAGGGCATAGCGATGGGTAGGAAAGGGCATGCCCATACTATCCTTAAAACACATCTGTCTTCAGGACTGGGAAGAGATGTTAAACCTGGTCCAGCAACAACTGTGAGTCTCCCACCCACTGCTGAGGTGATGTTGTGCAGGCAAGACAAGCCATAAACAACCTCCTTTAAAGGCAAATCAAAGCAGGAGATGAAATCAGGGGCTGTGAAATCCTGTCTGAAGAAGATCCTCTCTCTCCAAAAAAGCATTTACAGACTACCTAGCTCAGGCATCTAGGCATGACAGCATGAATAGGTTCCTTGGTCTGTATGTCACCTTTATGGCTAGCAATATCACTTTTAACACCAGTTCTGTGGAAAATGAAAGACTGAATGATCATATCGTACAGCAATAGAACCTGATAAGTGGGATCGCTGACTTTAGTTTGCCTTCAACTCAATTATTCATGCCCCAGCTAAAATAATTCCAAATCTTTAGACCATCTACTAACTGAGAATTACTGAATAAACTCTGACCCTATTACACAGCCCCCCAGGGAAATTTATTTCTGACAACATTTTAGAACAATCTATGTATTGCTTTTAGCCTCTAAGTTTAGAGACCAAAATGAAGCCTTTCCAAGACTACAGGATATATGCTACTGTGATTTGGGGTGAAGACTTAAGTGTTGTGGAGAAAAGCAGGTCAAAAATCCCATGTCAGAAAGGGAAAGGAAACACTTCCACGGATATCAAAACCCAACACTGAATAGCAGTGAAGTGAAACTAGCTATCAGTTTTTTCTTGGCCCAGCTGAATCAAGTGTGCCCTGAACAAGTAATATAGCAACCATTGTGTAAAGCAAACCTAACATTAAAATTCAGTTCTCCTGAATAATTAACAGCCTGATTAATTATCACCTTCATTCAGCAAGGTACTTAAACAGCTAAGCAATCCCATTAACCTCCCTAGGACTACACAGAAGATTGACGTTAGGTGAATGTGTGTTGCTAGACCTTGCTGCAAAGCAAGGGTTTTACAACTAAGAAAAAGTCTGTAGGTTATCTATCCATCTTCCTAGGCTCTCAATCTCGTGAATATATGGCCACCCACGTATCTCTATGCTAGATTATTGCCCTTCTAGTCAAGTAGAACAGACATCCCTCTGTGACCAAGTGAGGAAGAAAGGAAGAAAAAGTGGCTGAAGGAAAAATGTGTGGCTGAAGAGATCTCAGCTACTCAAGAGGTCTATCCAGCAGCAAGGAAGATCTATGGTCTTTATATCCCTCTCCTAGAGGCAAGATTTCATTTTTAGATTAAAAACTTCAACACCCACTTGCTGTATGTGAACAGCAAGTTTCTCCTGTGGCTAAAATTGATAGGATGCCATATGCTGTAAAAGGTTAACACCAGTACTATTGTAATCCTTGGCCACAACTTTCATTTCCTTAATTTGCTGACACAGAGTAATGTAGGACTGAGCTGTATGAGAGAATACTAAACGATCCGAGTTGCAAATTTTCTCTGAACGTCTAAGCTGACCTTTGAAGCTTTCAATAAAAATATAATTTGAAGAGGGGGAAAAAATTGTTAACATGGAAATGGAATTACAAGAACAGGACCAAATTCATTCCTTTCACTTGGTATCTGCTCATGTTTGATGTCAGCTATATAATTATACAACACAGCTTGAGTGAAAAAAAATATTTTGCTCCATGCTAAAAGCAGGCCACATATAAATGGTTTATTAACTGGAAAGGAATCATCAGCACTCAGGTGTTTGGGGATAGCCACAATCATAGCATTTTGTTAATGATCTGAGCATCCTCCCTCTCACATGCAGGCCTGATTTCTCATTTAGGGCTGTCTTGCATTGCTCTGGGAGCACAAAGGGAAATTTGAGGGCCATTTTTATTTGCATCTACCCTAGGATGCCATGCATTGCTAGAGAGCTGAAATGTGGCTTTTGTGTACGACAACCTGGCCTCTAGTATTTTAACAGAGAAAATCTTCAAGAGGAGCCACCAGCACAAATAAGAAGGGTTCCCTCCAGTCCACAGCCTGTCTTCACAGAAGCAGAGCAGCAGAGGTTTCCAAACTACAGATTAAATACACCATACAAGAGGTAAGTACGGCTATTCGGTCACAAGTGGTGTTCCACAGGGCTCAGTATTGCGGCCAGTTCTGTTTAATATCTTTATCGGTGATCTGGACAAGGGGATCGAGCGCACCCTCAGTAAGTTTGCAGATGATACCAAGTTGGGAGGGAGGGTTGATCTGCTCGAGGGTAGGAAGGCTCTACAGAGGGATCTGGACAGGCTGGATCAATGGGCTGAGACCAATTGTATGAGATTCAACAAGGCTCAGTGCCAGGTCCTACATTTGGGTCCCAACAACCCCATGCAACACTACAGGATTGGGGAAGAGTGGCTGGAAATCCGCCCGGTGGAAAATGACCTGGGGGTATTGGTCAACTGCCAACTGAATATGAGCCAGCAGTGTGCCCAGGTGGCCTTCTTGGCATCCTGGCTTGCACCAGAAATAGTGTGGCCAGCAGGACTAAGGAAGGGTCCATACCCCTGTACTCACCTGCACTGGTGAGGCTGCATCTCAAATACTGTGCTCAGTTTTGGGCCCCTCACTACAACACAGACATTGTGGTGCTGAAGCATGTCCAAAGGGTAATGAAGCTGGCGAAGGGTCTAGAGCACAAGTCTTATGAGGAGCAGCTGAGAGAACTGGGGTTGTTTAGCCTGGAGAAAAGGAGGCTGAGGGGAGACCTTATTCTCTACAACTACCTGAAAGGAGGTTGTAGCGAGGTGGGTGTCGGTCTCTTCTCCCACGTAACAAGCGATAGGACAAGAGGAAATGGCCTCAAGTTGTGCCAGGGGAGGTTTAGATGGGATATTAGGAAAAATTTCTTCCCTAAAAGGGTTGTCAAGCATTGGAACAGGCTTCCCAGGGAAGTGGTTGAGTCACCATCCCTGGAGGTATTTAAAAGATATGTAGATGTGGCACTCAGGGACATGGTTTAGTGGTGGACTTGGCAGTGCTGGGTCAACAGTTGGACTCAATGATCTTAAAGGTCTTTTCCAACCTAAACGATTCTATGATTCTATGATTAATATTCTCCAGAGATCCCAGAGCAGACAGCAGTTGACATGGGCACGCTTCCTCCAAATCCCTGTCAATTAGCAGTGCTGCTTCAAGAACAAGGCATGCATGAAATCAGGTCAGAAAAAACAGGAAAAACAAAGAAGCCAGTCTTGTGGCCCTTGTGATAAATGTGACAAAAGAGAGGGCCCCATTTTGCTTTTACATCAGGCAAGAGAGAGCAGAACGAAGAAATTTAATTCCTGGGTGGGGGGAAGCTGAGACCATGCTGGTTTCCTTGCAGGCAAAACCCATGAGTCAGGATGTTGCTGGATAAACCACATAATAGAGAAAAGCATCCACTGGCCTCAACAGGGAACAAACAGCTTGAGAGTCAATATCCCAGTCTCTTCCTTTGAGATCTTTGGTAAAGGCTGAATATGATCTGCTTGATTTTCATGACAAATTTTGCTGCTGTTCTCCAGTAAGAACAAAACTAGAAAGGGAAAGAAACACACAGTGGACATCACACAAGGAAGGGTGGAAGCAGCAGTGGATTCATTCATCCAAAACAGCGGTTAATAGTTGTATTCAGTCACTCCTGTGCAGAAAGGACCTGCCTTTATAGCAAAAAGTATCTCTGTATTAGCAAAGTCTGCTCTCTTAGCTGCTCAAATCCTGGTGTTTGTCAAACTTCCCTCCTGGATCACTGGTTATAAGACCCAGCACCACTCTTCTGTCTGGAGATCTTTTCTCCCAAATCCAGCCTGCTGCAGAAGCAATAAAGAAAACATGGATCTAAGCAAGATACTCACAGACATCCTTAATATTTGGCTTATGAAAGGGTCCACATTTTGTCACCTTTCCCTGACACTACAAGATGCACACTGTAGCACTCAGCTACAGCAGGTCAAGGTACAACACCACAAACTCTCCATGCACTCAAACTGAATGCCATGCACAGACAGCTCCCCCAAATCCTCCCAGACCCACAGTAACATATGGCAAAATGGTTTTTAAAAGTGTTGCCATAGTATTTAAATGCACCACAGCTTACTATAGCAAGTCCGGCTTTTTATGGTCCAATGGTAGTTAATTTTCTAAAGGTCAAATTTTACATGTTTATTTTGACCGGTGCCCTGCCCAATACAAAGACACAGCTATATTAGTAGTTTACAAATTAAATGCTCAGCTCATTCTAGGAAACTGTACAGAGTTTTGCTCTATTTCATCCAGAGAGTGACATTTCATCCCAGAAAAGGCCAGGGCAGCGTCCCAGCACAGAACATCTGGTTGGCTAACACAATGGAGCACAGCACCTGCAAACACGCTCAGTGTTTGCTTTGTAACTATTTGTCCCTCCATCCACCTAAAAAATATGTTTTTAGGCTGTTAAAATTCATTCCTTGCCGGGGGAGTCTGGTGTGATAATGCAGCCTGTTTGTCTTGGAAAGTCCTCGTTTCTGGGCCATGCATGGCTAAGCCAAGATTTCTGGAAGGTGAAAGGGGGAAGAGGAGGATTTCTTCCCTCTTTTTCCTTGCTGCATTTTTTTTTTTCCTAATTTTTGCAGCTTTTTAGACATTCTGCTGAGTGTCTAGTGGGATCGGACTGAGCCAAACAGCACAGTTAAGAAAGAACAGAGATGGATTGCAGCAAGGACTGTGGTTTAAAATCTATCATCCAGGGGCTAAGGAAGTACAAACAAACTAATAAAAGCAGAAAATTATGAAATCCTGGCCTTAACGCCAAGCAAAATTTCTTAATTTAGGGCTCTCCTAATGGCCGAAACCACCACCAAGTTGGCTCTGGGGAACGATCTCTCCTCCTGCCAGACCCTTCGTTTGGAAGAGAGAAACTCCAGGATCCCAGCCAGCCTAAGGTGTTAGTGGGGGAAGGAGGTTTGAGGAGGAATAAGGCTGGGGGAATGCAAAAGTCTTATAAAAAGTCCTGCCAAAAGGGAGGTGCAGGATTATAGCTGCAAGTTCGAGACATATTGGATAGGCTTCAGTTTGTTGGCCAAATTCTCCACCAGTGCATATATGCTGCAAAAACACAGCAGGACTGACCTCTGAAAAAATCCACCCAGTGGCCTGGAAGGAACTTCCAAAGGCCCAGACCTGCCTGAAGATGTGGCTAGAACCATGATTTGTCCCAGGCTGGAAAGCAGGGGACACGCAAGGTGGGCAGAAAGGGATGGTGAGGGGGATGGATGAGCCAGCTGCTGTTACTGCTCCACTGCTAGCAGCTCCTGGCCACATCCCTTCAGGGTCACAGCAGCCAATGGCCAGTTTCAACCAGCTCTTCCTTAGTTTTATTTTCTGAGTTGTAAGCAGCTTTTTTTTTTTTTTTTAATTAAGGAACAAACAATATGACATGGATTTCAGCTGAGAAAAGATAACAGCATGGTGAGGATACCAGTGTCTGACAGCATCTTTCCAGTGTCAGACTGACAGACCACATCTGAGAGGCCATTTCTCCTCCTACCCTGCTTCTTTAATTAACCTGTAGGAGTTGCCGACATTTTGTAGCACTGAACACCTCAGTCAGTGGTGGCACAATGAGATTTTGTTATAAAGGACATTTAGGGGAATAAAACTCTAAGCAGGATATTCCTCCTGGCTCAGCCACTTGCTGTGTAGCCTTCAGCAAGTCAGTTCACCCCTTCATATTGTAAGTCAACCCAGTTGGAAAACTGGGTGAGAAATAAGAATCCCACTGAAAACCAGATGCTACAATTTAGTTGAGATTCTTCTTAATAAGCAGTTACCCACATATGTTAAATAAGACAGCAATTTTGAGGTACATGAAGAAGGTAAAGCTTGGCATAGCCTTCACTCAAGAAAAATCCAGCTTATAAATCGAGAGCTCAAATTCAAGATGTCCTTGTGATGACTCCTCCCTCCTTTTACACATGCAGTAAGCCTGGACACGCCACTGGTAAGGCTGTACAGCTGTGGTTGCCTCGAGGAAGAGGACTGGCTGGAGACCAGGACCTGCACAGATGACCATTCGAGCAGGAAAGAGCATTCACTAACCCATAGTATATGGCAAGGAAGCAGCACATCATTGCCTAACAGATAGACTGACCACTCTGGGCACATCAGACTCTGACATGACTTGCATTAAAGGGAAATGCAGGGACTCTCTTACCTCCAGGAAAATTTATGTTCACACAGATTAGATTCAATTCAGGTTTTTCACCCTCCGGGTTCTCTCACTTCCTCTGTTGATGTCTTTAACAAGAGCCAAGGATTATTATTGCCATTTTCAGTCTGCATGAATAATTTGAAAGCCTGTGGGTTGTATCAATCAGATGAAAAAAATAAATACATGAGTAATCAAACCATACTACTTTGCCGAAGTTAATCACGCTTCTGGGATTTCATCTGGCTTTCTCCTTTTCCCTTTATTTCACATGGTCTTGCTTACCTTGCACCCCCCAACACAGAAGCTGCAGCAACATATGAATGACAAAAAGTTTCCCCACATATACATGCATATCTGCCAGCACAGAGGGGTGAGTAGAGCTCCCTGCACCTAGCTGCATCCACCCCATGGTTTCAGTCCATGGCATGGTGGTGTCTCTGCTTTGTGTTGGGAGCACAAACTCTTCTATGTGGATGGAAGACGAAACAGATTTCCAAGTGAATGCTTACCTGGGTTGCCAAATGTCACTTGAAATTAGATTCATACTGCAATTGCAAAGGCTCCACAACTCACTAGCCTGTCTTAAGCACTCTTCTAAATAATTGTAGATAAAACAAGACATGGTCAGAACAAAGTGCCAGATGAGTTGTGACATCTATTTTTAATTAAAAATAGCAGTAATTGAAATGTGTTTAGCTCTACTGAAATATTCTGTGTTGGCAGCCTTCAAGAGATATTCAATATGGACAATGAAAGAGCTCAGTCATTAAATTCCTACCTCCTTCCTAGCATGCTTCAAACATACCCTAACAAACCACGTTATTAAAAACAACAAGAAGATCCATTTAACAGAGTCCTTGGACATCCCACAGAGACTGCTGGCCGAGTGTCCATTAAAGAGGACAAGGACAGAAGAATTGCCCTTTTAGCCTTCGCTGTAACCTTTCTCTTTGTCTTGCCCCTGCTATCTTCCATTCTTCCCATCCCCTCATCCCCAAGATGCTGGAAGAACTGACTTTTCAATTTCCAGCTCCTTCCTGAGCATATCTGCTGTTTGTCAAGCACAGGCATTAAAGTGTAGCACTCTTGTCTTACTCTAGTGAGCATGTTTTGGAGGCCTTAGATAAAAGGTAAGTACGTGTGTGCATAATACAGTCATTTTTCATAGCAAGACAGACATCATAATTGAGTAACATAAATCAGATATCATTAATTATATGGACAGATTTCCCCAAACTACTGGCTGAAAGAAAGATGAAGGGGAAAAAATAGTTATCCCTATAGCAGAAATGAGTTAATGATGTATATTTCCTTCTTGTAACATTTTTCAAATTAGAAGTTTGCACAGAATTGGTTTTGACCTGTAACTGAACCATCCTCAACTTCTCAGGGACAGGAAACCTGGTTAAGGATTTCTCACTGCTTCTTCCTTGTGTTGTGGGAAAGCCAAGAAGCCCTGTTCACCCCAGGACTTTACACATTACAATACAGATACAGAAAAAATTGACTTTTCCTGATGCACAGCAGTTGCAATCCAAGCAAACTGGAATAAAAGAAAGCAATTGTCATCAAAATATCTTGGATAAAACACAGTCTGGAGATGTAATGAGGAACATAAATTTAGCGCATCCACTCTCACTGGTACCATTTTGGTGAACTGACTGTATTTTAACTATTGAGTCATGTCAAAATATGCCACACAAGGGAAAAATCACTAGCTAAGCAGCTAAAGAAAGATAGACTTACATATAGTTCCAAATGCTGTGATAAATATTTAGATGAGTGACCATAGTGTTGTAGCATAATAAAAACACATTTTAGGCTAATGCAAATGTATATATATCTCTTCACTGCAATACTACTCTCTACAGATCCTTAAGCAGATAGACACTATAGGTATTTTTCACGATGTACCTCAGTGTGGGTTTTGGCAAACAGCCAACATGTTCAGCTTTGAGTTTCAAAATTCTCCTAACCTGCATTATTTCCGCTTGTGATTTTAGTTTTCAGCCTCCCAGCCAGAATAAGACCAGCCAAACATTTAAATGTAAACTTCTCAAGATGCCTCATCTCTGTTATTTTCCAGTGAGGTGTGGAAATTAATAAACTCCTGTTTCTACTGGAGCCATACAGAGAGAGAAGGCTTTCATATCCCAAGCCTCAGGCAAAGCCACCAGACCAAGCTGGAATTACTAACAACATCCATGGGCCAGGAGACAAGGTGGGGCAAGAAGATCAGAGCCCTCAATGTTCACTTTGATTCACCTAGTCTAAGGACAAAAATTTATTTCCCCTGCTGCATTGGACACAAATGTTAGCAGATACTTTGGCATCACTGGGACAACAGCATTTCGAGGTCTCTGCAGCTGAAGGATGTACTCATGAAAGGATTTGTCTCCCAGAGCAAGGTTAATGATCTTAATAGACTTTAATGCAGAGGGAGCACAGAGGAAGGAGTTCATGACCAGCACACATGGTGTTAGAGGATTTCTGTGGGGAGCAGGGCATGGCAAGTAGCATAAATAACCATATCTCTCCATACAAGACAAAAACAGGACAAAGATGGAAGATGGAAAAGCAGAAAGCAATGTGTTATTGGTGTGCTTGGCATTTCCCAGTGGATTCATTCTGTTCAATCCTTTCACCCATACCTCCCAAGTGACCAATGCACACTTTGGGAAGCCCCCATGTTGGCCAGTCCAAACTGAGACAGTTAGACATGGCCAAAATCTTGCAACAGCAACTGAGGCAACTTCCTTCAGCCAGGAAGAGAACAATGTGCATTGCCCCAGCTTTCTCATCCCTATCTCCTACACTCCTAATCTACACACCTCGGGCTCTTAATGTGCACCTGGAAAATCCTGTGATGACGCACAAATCCACTGGGACATAATCCCTCCACCGCTTCCTTCCTGGGAAGAAACAGATGTGTATATTAAATGGGCAGAAATCACCTTACAGACATAAGGTCACAAACAGGTCCATTCAACTCCAGTTATGTGATGTGCAAGCTACCAATGTTAACTCCTCCTATGTTCCTCACTAATGCAGAACATTTATCACTAATAGTGTAATAATAATGAATTCCACTGGCTGCAGAAACATTAGAGTGGCACAGATGGTAAAAATATCTTCTTTTCCCCCAGGCTTGTTACACCTGCAAATATACCAAATTTAAAAACAATCATGATAATATTAGGTCCTAAAAGACATTTTTCTAATTCCATCTGCACAAAGAATGAAGCATTGAATGGGAAGTTCACAGTTCTCGATTTTCCAACAGCACAGGAACAAGATTAAAAAGACCCAGCAGTGCAGTACTACCCAGGCCTGTCATTTGACCAGTGGGGAATGCTGATATTTGCAGTGATCCTTCAGGTCTGAGCTTTCTAGCCCACTCGTATCACATTCCTCCTAAACTGTCTGCCTTGTTCCCGCCAGCTAAAAGGGCAGTTGCTAATCTATTTATGCAGGGCTGACAATGAAGGCAACCAGATCATGCTCAGAGAGAAAACAGCAAAGGGCTTTTCGACTCAAAGACCCAATATGGCGTGTTGGATGCTGTTGGAAGGCATCTGCAGCGCTGGCTGTATTTACAGAGCTGCTGAGTGTTGATGGCTGGCTTCCTCCTGAACACAAGCCAAGCATCATAGGCGTCTGCTATTAACGAGTGAGCAGAGGATCCTAATGGGGCTCTTGTCAGGCTGAACAGTACACACAGTTTATTCTTGCTGCAACCTCTGAGGGTGGTTACTGGATGCTGAAAGGCCCTACTGAGCCGAGGGTGCCCACAGAAAAGGGGGAAGGAAAAGAGAGCATAAGGCTCTATTCCCTGTGCACTGCCACTTCAGGTAAATCTTTCTGTGCCTCTGTCTATTTGTAAAGTCAAGATGATACTGCACATTTCAGAGAGGTGCAAGGAAGCCACTAGTGCCTGCAACTTTGACAAGCTCTTTTGACAGCAGGTGCAGAGTAATTCAATCTGCCTTCTGCATGCCTTGAAGCTCCTGCACAGCATGTCCATAAATGATACATTTAATCCAGCATTTTGATACATTAGTATAAAGAAATGAAACCCTAAATAGAACAGTAAAGAAGTGCAGGACCAAAGGGTACCTCCAGCTGGCAACAAAACTCAACTGCAGCAGGCAGCTGGGAAGCCCAGAGGTACCTTCATGGTTGGGAACATGAAATATAATTTCCACTTAAGTCAACCAGTTGGTGCCTCTGGTCACAGGGGTTACTGGCATGGGGCTGATGTCACTGACACCCAGTCAACACACCACATTCCCATCCACATGCCCAAAGCCATTTCCAAATAGAAATTACTATGTGTTGTGCTGCAGGGATATGAGAAGGGAAACAAATGATGACTCTTTCAGGCCTTTTGAGGATGACAGAACAATTGTTAAGTCAGTTGTAAAAACACTAGACAGATTCTGAGAGGGTCTTTTCCCCCCTTACACTTGTGTAACTCAGTAATCCAAGCACAACGTAACTGTACACTGGGCTCATACACATGGCTATTGCGACAAAACAGGGAAGTTGCATACAGGCCAGCAGCTCTGTAGCTAACTTCTAAACTGCATACCCACATTTGCACACATAAGGCTTTTGGCACAAAACTGGTTTTTAAGAAACTGGATTGTTAACATTTCAAGTTCCTCTAAAGAAACCAGGAAAATAAGCAAGTTCGAAAAAAAAATAGTGGTGAATTTTGATGGGTTTTGCAGGTGTGAAGAAAACATAACACAGAAGAAAGAAACCCCTAAGTGATGAATAAACCCCAGGCTAATAGAGAGGAAAGGAAAAGGAAGCTTACTACAGTGATTAAAACTTTCCTGCAACTCCACGAATGAGCTTCAAATCTCTTAAGAGGAAGTTCTCTCCCCAGATTTCTCAGACTACTCAGGTAGTTCTGTTAAACACCGTTTTAATACTTCCAAGTCCAGCCTCAGCCAGAATTTGACAAAACAGACAGTATTTGAGGCATTAAGAAACAAAAAGGGAAAAAACATTGACACGCTGACTGAGGATTTCAGGGCCCTCAAGAACAAAACCAGAAGTGAACAAAAAGCCCCAATTCCTGCCTCCTGAAAGAACTACAAGTGATCATTACTAGTAAAGAATTAAAGGACTAAAGAACACCTAGAATATTCTTAAAGTGTGTATTCCAGCCAGCGGTCATGTGGAGTATTCTGGGATTACTGTGCTGTGTATGGGAACAGATTAGGTAGATTTGTTGACTCTAAGGCCAGCAGAAGCAGCCTATTACCTAGAAAGCTAAATGTCATCACCACTCATTAGAGTTTCTGCAGCCACATGTCTAAACTGCTTTTAGGAATAGACTTTTGCTTCAGCACCTCCTCAAAACTCACTTTGGGTCAGAGTCTTTGAACATTTCACCAAATATATGGGAAATAACTGACTCCAGTTAAAATGTGAGCCCACCTCTGCTTAAGCTGCCTTTGCAGCCATCCCAAATGGCAGAGAGGGCTCAGGGAGAAAAAAAAAAAAAAAAAAATAAAATCAACCTTTACAAAAGATGTTTGAATGTCCAGATTACATCTAAAGCCAGTCTCACTCTCACTTCCCATCATGCATTACTGAAACATCCCTAGCTTTACGAGGTATCGACATTTCAGCTCGTTAGTATTATTTACCACTGCAAAGTCAGCAAGGGCTTTAACACTAGCTCAAACCACAGAATATAAATAAGCAACTAACAGATCATCTTAAGGGCTGGGTGGAGTTCTTTCCTTTTCATCCCCAGCACCTCTCCCTATCCTTTGCTGCTGTGAACAGAGAAAAGGAGTGCTTGGGATGGAGTGCAGAATTTGGATTTATGCAACAAACACCCATAACAGGGAACAATCCTGCTAATCTCTCCCTTTGGCCCACTGAGCCTCAAACAGGAGCATCAGGAACCAGAGGCTCCTTGTTCTTACAGTTGGGGGGGGGGGGGGGGGAACAAACCACACACACACCCCACAACTTTTCTCTTTTTTTCCTTTTTTATTTTTTTTTTTTAATCAAGTCAATCTTTCACTTGTCTTGGCCATTTTTTTTCCTCATTGCAGCCCTTTTACAAACTCAACCTTGTGGCTAACCAGAACTAGTCAAGCAATTACACTTCAAATGCCTCTTGAAATCCACCTCCTTGGTAACCCAATAGCTCCCACTACTGACCTTCTAGAAAGAAAATTGATGTACTCATGCTTACCTGAGGAAGTATATAACAGAGAAGGCAATGGGTCATTTCAATCCACTACTTCTCATTCTGCATTTTGTTTCTGGAGCTAATTTTCTACCACACAATTAGTACCAACAGGTACTGGGACTTTCTTAATACCACCTCTCTTCACCCAAGCAAAGTATTCTTGTAGAGAATATGTATAAAGTACACAGAAATTTAGTATTACCATTCCCACTATATTAGCCCATGGCTTATTTCACCATGTGGTTCCAAGCTCTAAAGTGCTGCTGATGTCTCACCAAAAGATTTTAACTGGTTGCTATCATGACGCTAAGACAGAGGCACTTGTCTAAATACTGTGGTTTTTTTTTTTTTTAACCTCACAAAACAGTCCTTTTCTTTTCTCCAAAGGTTTTTTCCTGAATTTTGGACTTAATTCCTTTGATCTTCATAATGGTCTGTTGGCCAACATTATACTTAGCACGCTGTTTGTGAAACAATATACTAGCCCAAAAATTTGACATGAGAGAACTGGACCTAGAAAGGCAAACCACTCTCCAGTGGTCAAAACTACTCTATATTTGCACTGTGAAAATAAAAAGAATCAAAGTGTTTGATACAGGACAAACAGCATCTATAATTCACTAGTTAGGTCAAGGACACACTTGTTAAAGAAAATCATCTCAGAAAAATGTTCATCTCATGTTAGATCTTTTCTATAAGAGGACCAATAGGTAATTAGATTTTTTCCCAGCAGCCAAAAGGGACATCAGATTTTTCTCTTTTAGCTTCTAAAAAAAATTTAAAAAAAAAAAAAATCAGTATTCTTCCATTGATGCTGGAGCTGTGCCACCATGACACATACCATACTCAGCCAATGTGTCAACAAATGCAACACAGCAGCTGCTAACATAATTTTATCTGTTATCTTTTCCTTCAAGAAATCTCAGTCTGTCCATCTGCTTAAAAAAAAAAAAGCAAAACACAAACAAAAACAAAACAACACAACACAGTTAACACCTGCCACAAGAGCATCCCAAACATTGTTCATTTTCTATGTTTATGAATGAAAACCTGGCTGGAATTTCAAGGATAAACTTCATCTTTACACTGCTGCTCCACAATCAACCCTACCCCCACCTCTGGCCCGAGCACAGCAGATGTGAAATGCTATGGAAAGTACCTATGAAGGTGGTCAACAAAAAAACAGTGAACATGTCTTCCATCCTACACAGACTTCAGCTCCAACAACGCTTCTCCTGCAACACCTAAAACAGGATTACTATTTCAGTTAGTGCAAGAAACAGCTTGGGTCTTGATACAAATTCCTCTGTGTCAGAGAGGATAGAGAGAATGACCCCAGAACAACTCTATCAGCATGTTGCAGCTGTGAGAATGAAGATTTCATCTAGTCTGATCCCCACTGTACTTCCCTCAGCTGTGCTTGTTTATTTGGGCTCCACTCAGAGATAAGAAGTCAAATTCAAACGCATAGTTGTTGTTGTATATAACCATAATGCAATGGACCAAGCTATTTCCCTGTGGTTCAGGCCAGCAATCAGTTCCTAGCATATCATATTCCCATCCATATCCTCCAGACATTTTATTGGCTGGTCTATTCCATATTACGAATTACAGGAAATGGAAAGGATTAAGGAATACAGTGTTAATAGAAGGTACACAGCACAGAGTTTCATGGCATCAGTTGGAAAGGCTCTAGGAAAGGTCCAGGTTCTCTAATGCAGCTGAGCTTACTTTCAGTATGGTCCAGTGTTGTGTGATTCAGACTTGCCAGATAGCACCTATGAAACACCAGGATGAAGAGACAGGGGTTACTTGTTCTGCAAGACTTTCAGTGTTATGAGGTTTTTATGGAGGTGGGAATTGGAAGTCCCAAGGATAAATCCCTCATGCAAAAAAGCATACTTCTATCCAAGTGAGGAGAGCATCGTCAAGGATGCACCTGGTTTCTCAAAGTGGCCCAGATAACTTATTTCACCACTTTCTGCCTCAACTCAGAGATTGGAACAGTGGATATACATGTATATATGAAGGAAAGGAGAATACTATTGTTGTTGATTAATGTTTACACAGGCCTTTCAGATCCCACGGGAAAGGTGCTCCAGATTTGCAAAACAGTCCTAAAAATCCAACAACACAGCAAAAAGGAGCAGCATGTGAAGAAGAAGCATCTTTAAAACACACTGCTCACCAACCACTCCTAAACAAAACCATAATAGGAAAAACAAGCAAAAATGCTCCAAGTAAAGATGGATCAGAAGTCCAGCTTCAGCAGAGATAAGCTGTTCTGCCCAGTTTTCACAACTACTGAATGCAAACTTCTCTTGGACTCAGTTCCGTGAAAAAAATCAAGCCATAATTTCAATCAGTTGCAGTGGTTTTTGTAAAGGTTCACAGCTTTCTATAGGAGGAAATGGATTCAGAAGAGACACTCAGATTCCATTGGCCTCCATAGTTTTGATACAATTGGAGATGTTGAGAAGCTGATTGTCCCTTTGTTTCCCCTCTTTTCCTCTTTGTAGACTCAGAGAAGCATAATCCTGAATTGATAGCTTCTCCCAATGCTCAGGCTATGATTTATCAGTCCAGGAGGCTGCAGTGGAGAAGTAATTGCATTAGCACTGCCACTGATAAATAGTGCTTTCTTCAGACTTACGAGCCGCTGAGGGCTAATTACTCCTCAGATTCCAGATTCCGTTTGGCTTTAATCACAGGGTGAATCATCTCTTTCGAAACATGGCAGATATTAATGGCAGCACATTTATCCTAATTAATCTTCCATGGGGAAGGCCTTTTCTTTTAATTAAAGACATGAAAATGTGCAAAAATGACAAAAGAGCATGTGGCCAAGTAAGGACAACAGTCAAAGCACCTCAGAGGATGGTGAGGATTGTTTTCCCAAGGAGATAACGTAATGAGCCATATTCATCCTTGGCATCTGGATTTTGACCTTATTAAGCTGACACATTGAGACAAATTCATCTTCAACACTTCAGCTAAGGGAAAGTGGTGTTGATGAAGGAATGGAAGACCCACTTCTAGCATCTTTCACTTTGTGGTTTAGCCATTAGTATTCAAGCCCCCCAGAGAGCTACAGCTCAATAATGATGATATACAAAAGCCAGAAAATCAACAGGTTATTTGGCTGCAGAAACCTCCTGCTGCCATCTGTCTAAACATAAGACAAACGCTAGAGCTCAAGACATGGTAGAATCAAAATTTCCATCAAATCTAAGCAAAAGTAATGTTTTACTAAATTCTCACTAGTTCCGAGGAGATACACTTCAACCTATCAAGCAAGTTAATAGGATTTATTATATCAGCTGTTATAAAGCTTGCTAGTTGGAACATTGTTCACAAATACAGGCTCAGATGTCATTCTGCTGTGAACTAGATGGTAAGAATGTGAGTTTCTTTCAAAGGCAGGCTTCACATAGGTTTTCTGTGGGCAACATGCAAAATACGTTCTGTGAAATATGTTTCTGTGAATAATTGAGGATCCTGTCTAGGTTATGATGTTTTGCAGCATCAAGAATTCCTTTAAATTAGAAGTGAATCTATGCTCATGGCATAAAACCCTCTTTGGGTAGACATAACTTTTCCTATCCTGTATCTCAGAGACAGGCTGTGGAGAGAAAAAAAAAAAAAAAAAAAAAAAAAGAACAAAGTCAAGAATAGCAAGAACAACTCATCAGTCAGCCTTATTACATTATTTGGAGTCAGTTGTCAGATTGCTTACCACCCCCTGTATGGTCAGTTGATAAATACTCAGCTAGAGTCTGAGCAGTGGGGTTACAAAGAGACAATTATTTTCACAATGTGAAAAGATGGTGGGATAACATTTTCTTTGAGATTTCTTATAGTATATTTAACTCAGGAGCTGTTTTGTTCTCAGCATCTCCAGTAATTGCTAAGAAGAGACCTTCACATGCTGCTATCCCTGGGGATTTTACCCACATTTGTACCTTGTTGCTTCCTTAAACAAAAGGCCATTTGGGCTGCACGTGCATATACTGCTCTTTTAGTTTACAAAGAGAAAAAAAAAAAAAAACCACTATTCAAAGACCCTCTGAAAGGAGACCAAGATGCAGAACTGTTCTTGCCCTGACCTAGCATATTTTAAATACCAGAGCTTTAGTCTAACCTGATGGTTATGTGGTGTTCCCAAGTACTGAAGAAATGTACCTACTGGTACATTAAGTGAGACTGCAGTCGATACTTCTAAAGTGCCTGTTTATGCTGCAGCAGAGAGCTGATAAACAGCCTTGCTTCTAGTTTCTCTTAATTTAGAATTCATTAAGTCTCTCTTTCCATGAAAGATAAACCAATAGCTGCCCTTGACAGCTGTTTTCTTTGGGGTCATTCTCTCTATCCACCCATCTACTCTTTCTTCAGGGGGTTTTGCTCACTGTAATGCTAGCTCTATCAATTTCATTCAATTCTTCCAACACAATCTACAGGGACTGAGGAGGACAGCAAAGCCAAATGCATTTAACCATTTGGGTACCAGGTATCAGTGTGAATTACAATAGTTAAACGAAGTGCGGGCAACAGCAAGAGCTCTATCGCAACAAGGAGCATGAGTAAATGAGAAGATTATGCCAAAAGGTGAGACACTGAACAGGATGCCAGCTGGATTGACTTGAGATGCTTTATTTTGGTTCAGCTAGTATTGCACCTGGCTGCAAACTCTGCCAGGGTCTCAGCTGGAGATTCAGTTGTGTTAGTGTGCCAGATATACATACAGGGCACATCCGGCCTTTTTAGAGCAATGATTACTTTCCAGGACTCTGATTTATACTCAGAAAAGGACAGATACGACTGCTTGAAAAGCATGAGAATCCCCTATTAGATCAGTGTTTCGTGTAGCCCGATGTCATTTCTCCAACAGTAGCCGTAGGAGATGCTATTTACAGAATATGAAGCCTGTGTTATCCCTTCCTCAGCAGATTCCATCAACTCCCACAGTCATTGCACAAGGGATGTTGAAGAGAACACCCCTGCCTACTCCCTATAGTATCCATTCAGAGACTAGTTATTTGTGAAATTATCTTTTCCTTTTCAATCCTGCTGATGTTATTTAAAAAGCTTCTCCAGTTGTTCTCTGCCTGAAGAAATCTGCTCGGGTGGGAAGCTTATGAAGGAAGGTAAAGAAGGGTCTGGAGAAAAAAAGAGGGCAATGGAAGATGAGCAGCTTAAACTACACCATCCTCACTGGTAACTCAGGTAAAATTTTTCCCAGAGCCAAAAGTCTGGAAAACCAGCCTGACACTGTACAGAGGGTTCCCAGGGGCATGCTGAGTATTTAGTGTCTTCATTCCTATGGTGGCACCACACAGCTAAAACATTTAGACTATAAACACCTCAAAGAGGAAGCAAAGGCAGTAACTTTCATATTGCCCCTGTGAAAAACGCAGTGATGTCCTTGGTAGAACTTTTCATGGTACTGTAAGAACATCGTGACCCCTTGTTCTAGGAGGAGCATGTACTATCCATAGGTTTCTCACATTATTCATTCCTCAGCCACGTCTTCAGCATCACAAAAGATGGGACACAGAAGAAATCCCCAAATTATTTTTCTGTTCACAGCTGAGCTTATTTCTGCTCACATGCTGTGATCAACATTTGCTCACTGAAGCTATAAGACCTTCTATCTGAAAAACGCATGGTTAACAAGAGGTAATCTGTGATAAACTAGTGCAGAATGACAAGAGCAATATTGACAAACCTTAGATGGTCAAAGTCCCAAAATGCTGAGAGCAGCAATAGAATTTAATTAGGTTTTTAAAGTAATCAGAAAACAGAGTGAGCATCAAAAGGCTTTCAACTACACTGGGACTTAAAAGGAGAGTGGGCTAGGTCTTGCAATTCATTATTCTTCAAGCTGAAGAGACTTTAATAAAACCACTATAGGCTTTTTAAGCTGCTTTGTCAGGGACATCCCAGAACTCCCTGCTGCCATTCCTGGAATCGTTCATTCAGCATTTGTTCTCTCTCTGGTTGATTTAGACTGTCTGATACTGGCTCTGTTCCCAGATCAGCTGATTTGAAAGTTTATAGGGACACGGTGGACTTCAAAAAGCCAGTCCATGACCTTGCACCAACAATCCCATGAGCAGTCTTCAGTCTCAAGGGTTTATGGCTAAAGACAACTGGGGGAGCAATCTCTGAACTAATCCTGGTAAAGTTTCTGTGACAGCACTCAGTTCTGTCCCTGTGTTGGTTCTGTTCTACAAAGAGGGGCACAGGGCAGAACATTGATGTGTCTGACTTGGGGCCATTGGCCATAAATTGTTTGTGGTGAGATCAGAAGTCAGGGGGGAGTAGGAAACAATCCTTTCTGGCCTACCACTGTCTGTACACCAGCAGAATCACCTCTGACATTACCAAACTGGAAATGCTAGTTAAAAAATATCTGTCCCCCTCCAACCCACCCCCCAAAAAGTGAGAGAAATGCCACCAAATATCAGAATTGAGAACGATATGCCAAACCCATCTCTGCAAAGCAAAATCCTGTTGCCAGAAAGCAACACATGGGGAAAATGCACCATTAACTTTGCCAAACCTGTCCACTCCCTCAATAAAAAGGAGCAGCTGCTGTTTCTATTGTGGATGGGAAAGACATCTACCTTTGTATGGCACTGGAAGGAGATGACATTCCCTGGCAGCAAAGCCTTCCCCTCTCCTCAGCTGTAATAAAAAGCCACCTCTCCCTCTCTCCTTACCAACCTCTCATTAAAGGTTCAAATGATCCCCAAGCAGAGAAATGTAATTACGATCTAGCTCCTGGGAATTGCTATCAGTTTGCTCACACTGGCTGGTAAATGGCTGAACGTCTCCACCCGCCTGCCAGCCCATGATAGTGTTTCCAGTGTCTTTCGCCACTGTACAGCACGATGGCTCCCAGGGCTCAGGAGAAATACTGCCTGCAAGCCCTCGGCACAGCCCAGCTTCTAGTGTTCTTCTGATAATACATACTTCCAGCCAGCATTTTTAATTACAAAAGCAGTCACAATGGAAGAAATTTGAGATTAACCCATTGAGTCACCCCGTCCTGTTTCCCCACAGAGGAACAATCTTGTTTAGAACTTCCTTTCACTAACAAACTCTATTAAGTGCCATCATTCACATGGAAAAAAGAGAAAGGAAAATAAAACAGTCGGTTCACACTACTGAGGCACATTAGACCTCAAAAAAACCTGCACTGTGTAAACAACCACAACACTGTAAGGAAATGCTCCTCTTGTAAAGACAGGTGGTGAACAATAGCAAGGGATCTAGGAGAATTCTTCAGTCCTCCTCAATCATCCGGATGGACTGAGCCTGGAGAGCAGGAAATTTTTCCTTACCTTTAAAGCCAGGCTCTGTGTGACCTCAGTCATGTCATTTTGCCTTCTGGACCTCTTTCCCCACCTAAAGATTCAGGAATGGTTATAACAACTCAAATGTTCAGCCAAAGGTCCCTATGTGGTTACAGAAGTACCACATCAAATGCCCAAATCATTAAGGAAAAAAAAAAAAAAAAAAATCTCTATTCTAAAAGCTCCTGTGTTTTTTGCCAGAGATCTAACCAGTCTACACTCTGGTTCCTTTCTGGCCTATTAATCTGTTTTTTCTTCCCATTTAAAAAAAAAAAAATTATTCAACCATGTCTAGTACAGCACCCATCACTAGCAACTGGGAACCCTGATGTTCTCCAGCTGTGATGTTTTGCTCTCATGGCATGGATTTCATCCTCAGAGTTTCCTTTATCTTCAAGTCCTTGTGTCAGCTTTATTCCTCATGTTAACTCCACTAGCCTGTCCTGTTATTTATGTTACCATGTGATCAACTGCTGCACTGCAGCATGCTGATGTATAAAGGCTTTTTTGTTTTTAAAGGGTAGTCTGACTTCTCCCGAAATGCACTTAATGAGGAACTGCCAGAAATAACCACTGCCCTTGCCGAGGTTCAAAATAAAATTCTGCAAAATATTCAATACTCATTTTATTATATAGATCAGAACCTTGGCATTTATGTCAAACCTTAAGATTAAGTGAGAGAAGGTTGTACCATTCTGCCATGGATCAATTTCTAAGATTAGGTAGAAAAGTGATGTTTTCTGTAGATCTTTAAGCATAATTTTCTTTAAGAAAGAGCTAGAATGTGTCCCACCATTGCAGGGGGTGAAGAAATGAGACTACAAGGATGAAATGCAGGTGGAGACATGTTAGACTGAGGACTGGGCCAGAGGTCAGGATGGGGAGGTCTCCTTGTCTATGGAACAGTAGAGTTCCCATTACTATGAATATCTTAAATCAAACTGCATGAGGTACTATAGCAAGCAAGATCAGAAAAAACTCAGAGGGAAAAGAACTGACCCAGTTCATGTCTTCCCTTTGCAATGCCCATAATTAGGTCTTCCCTTCACCCTATTATCCTTCATTTTATTATTTTAAACCATCACACCTACATTCTTCTCACTCATTCCTCCCAGTACAATTAAATTCTACTAAAAACTCCACTTTAACAAGAAACAAACAAAAAAGCAATGTGCTGCCTTTACTTGCTCTCTCTGTTCCAGCAGGTAGAAAAACACCACGCTTAAATTGGCAGCCAAGCTGTTCACAGCTTTTTTGAACTGTATCTTTAATTTCAGCTGCATCTGGGTTCAAAGAAACAGATTCCTGTCTGCATTTTATATCTGAGGCTCAAACAAGAACTCTGGATTAAGATGAGTTGATCCTTGCTGTATCTTTTGCAGGTATTCTTCAGGGCATCCAAGTTTCATTTGAATCGTTACCTTAGAGTCAAGAAATATATTGCTCATGGATCTCTGGGGAAAGTGACACAAGTGAAAGTTATTAAGTGCACAGCCTCAATATTTGTCCATCCCTTCCCAAAGATACATAAGACAAGGCTACTTTCTTCCTGGACAATAACCGGTCAATCGTTTTAAAGCCTGAGGGGAAGCAAAAGCACTAACTGTGGTATTAAAGCAAAGCATCGTTAACAGCGCTGTGCGTTCACGGGAGCAACATAATGAAAAGGGAATATTTATAGCCAGTATCAGTTTATGCAGTGAGCGCATCTACCCCTACCTCAAAGCCGGATTCTGAGGTTTATTACACCTTAAAAAAAGGTCAGACCTAGACTTATAAAACCTGAGGACCTTTATCAGATAGTGCTTGTTCATGGCATGTCAGTGTCACATCCTAAACTGCCAGATTTAACTGCTTCTCTGGCTATACAAGACAGGCAGAAATCATCATTCTGGTCAGGCAATAAACATAATCTTTTTAGTATAGTTTTTCAAGTCTAACAGCTTTAAGCACACACACCATCCCTCCCCCCATCCCCTGAAAAACAAAGCCTGCTTGTAATCCCCTACAGAATTAACATGCTACCTGCCTAGCCAGCAGGCTCTTGACTCAGCATGACCTTGCTGAGGAGAATTTTGCTAAGACATGGCTAGAAAGCAAGTTGTCAGCATCACCATACAACAGTGTGCCCAGGTTCAGAGGGCTTCACAGGCTGGCCAAAGTCCGAAATGCCAGCTGATTTGGAGTTATTTGCTGAGTTTTTGTTGTCAGAGGTGGAGGAGGCAACAGGCACATTGTTGCCAAACGTGAAACTAAAAGCGCAGCTTTGAAAGCACAAGAATGGAGGGCTGGTTGGAAATTTTATATATTTGGGTATTTATCACACCCATAGTTGGTAGCTGGCAAGTTGTCAGCAAAATACAGAAGCACTCAGTGGGTTATTTTCAACCAGCTTATTTTTGCAGCCAGAAGAGGACAAGCTTGACAATTAACAGCAATCATGTTCAGAACAGATGCCAGCAAATTAACTCTGGGTTTTGGGTTTGGTTTTTTTTTTTCCTCCTTGCCATATAGTGCATCCTAAGGTCTGTGGATACAAGCAGAGAATAAAGTGGATGCTGAAGGGAAAAATGCAAGGTCTCATTTACAATGCAATCAGAACTGTAGGAAAGGGAGGATAAAGTATTATTGCAAGCTAACTACAGCTGGCAAATGGCATGAGCCATAGCAATGCTGCTGATAACAAGGCATTTATTTAGAAATTATGAGAACAGGGAAGTCTGCTTTTTTTCTTAGTGGATTTTTGGGTTCACAGGCTTTCATTTTATATTTAAATGTTTTTTTGGGGTGGGTTGTTGTTTGGTTTGGGGGGGGGGGGGGGTCTCCTTTTCAGTGTTACTTCACAGCCAGGTTGAGTCAGACTTATTCTAGCTGATCTGTAGCTACGTGTTTAGAGTTTCATAGAAAAACTCTTCCTTTAATTTGGGGGTGGGGTGAAGGGAGTTGTTACAGGGGAATAGGACAGAGGAGGAGGTAGAATTTGTTCTTCACCATTGGGGCTCAAGAAAGAGCTTCACAAGCTTTTAAGCCAGACATAACCGCAGCTGTGCAACATGACAAATGCAGGCTTTGTTTCGCTGAGCTCGAAGGCTGATCAGCTTATGCTAATTAGTTCAACAGGACAACTTTCTAGCTCTTAAAGTCTACCTGTCCCAAATGCCCCACTACCCAACATCAGAGCCCCAAATGTTGAAGGCCTTCAGACAGACAGTGCAAGAAACAACTGCAGCATTCATTAATACTGTACACTCCTAACACCCATAGAACAGAGGCATGTCTTAGAACGAAAAAGAAAATCAATGAGATTGAAAGTTGTTCTCTGGACTGCAATGTAGCTTATCAAATAAGGCACCGTTCTTTGTCTTCCCAGCTGACAGACTTCCAGACCTCTGGTCATTTCCCCAGCAAGGGCTTTGGAGCACTGCAAATAAAACCTCTTTGCAATAGGCTGCAAGCTTAGGTAAACTGCTATTCCTTATTACCATCAACATCCATTCCTGGCACATCGTACTCTTCAGTACTGGTTTTGGGAAAAAAAATTATGCATGATGAATCTTCTTGTGACCTTTAGTGTAAACTTCCCACAGCAAGAAGAATGCCTGAACTCTCTTGGCCAACACACTCACGCCCAGCCGGCACAGGAAACACCACCAGAAGCTGCCCTTTAGGCTTGCATCATTTATCAAGATAGGAGGCTTCAGGCTCCCGCCTGACATGCACTGGCCCAGGAAAGGGAAGTGGTGGCAGTTTACCTGAAGGAAATAATAGCATACGGCTGGGTGTTTTGGCAGGAGAAAAAAAATCTACACAGCAAAATTATCATAAGGAAAAATTGGAAATACTTGCTGAACAGAGGCACTCTGAAGACCAGAGAGATCATTATTCTAACCCAGGGGAAGCATACCCCTGAGAGCGATTTGGGTGGGGTAACTGGAAGATCATAAAGAGAGAACGCCTCAGCCTATGTTTAATGCATTAAGAGATTTCAACCCATTAACACCTCATATCCCCATTTCACTCGTGTTCTGCCTCTCCCAAAGAACCTGAATTCCACCATGAACTGTGAGGAAGGAGGGGGAGTATCACTGAAGGACACACCTAAGTAAAAATGTCTTTCCCCTCCTTGCTCCTTTTTATATTTGTATAGAAAACCAAAGACTACTTTTGATATTTACTCAGGGAGTGAAGGCAGTAATCCTTCCCACAGCAAATAGTATCACCTGGAGCATCTCTCACTACCATCTCACAAAAGCTGCATCAAACTTGGGAGGGATTAATGCATTACCTTTTTAAATTTACATTCACAATACTTTACAACATGAATCCAGAACTCCTTGCCTTATACTTTGTACTGAAAAGGTTAAATCATTTCCTTTATGAAGATGTTTGGAGTGTGAAGAAAATAAATGGGTGCAATAAAAATAAATCATCTCTTGCTTTGCTGGTTAATGCATGTAACCTTGCCTATTGCCTCATTCAAACTCCATCCTCACAAAAGCTTTGGAGAGCGGAGAGACAAACTTAAAATAAAAATGACAGTGGAGAGAGAGCGGAAGGGGAGAGGAAAGGAAGGAAAGATGAGTTTTCAGATGAGATCTGAAAACAGATGGGGAGTGACTGAGGCACAGACATTCATTGTTCTTGCAGAAATAGCTCTGAACAGATTATTAAAAGCAGCCCATCTTATACTGTCACACTGATCCACAGGAGTCTTTCCTCGAAAAATCTAGCAGCTTTCTTCCCCATTCCCAGCTCACAGCTTTCTGCAATCAGTTCCATGAGTAACCACATCCTTTCTCTTGAGATCTTCTCTTCCCTTTTGCCCCTGCTTTCTTCTGGACATGGCTATGAGGGTGCACTCAACCTGCCCTACACCAGCTCTTTACTACCTGGCAGTGCAAGCAGAAGTAGTCCCAGGGCTTCTCCACTTTATTTCAGGACACTTGGCTGGCAACCTAACAATGTAAGCACATAGTGAAGCTTTTCCCAGTGCTCAGATGCACTGCTGGAATATAAGAACACATGCAACAACTTTTAATTCTCTGCATAACTGAGCACAATAGATTTGACTCCTAAAGAATACTAACACAAGACTCAGATCTGCTTGACTAAGTATGACAGCCTCCGATTTGATCATTGAATCTCACCTTGGCTGCATGAAGGTCAAGGCACGCACATTTTGCATACATTTGTTGTCCATCTTTGCTAAAACCAAACCAAGTTTCTCCTTAACTGGAAGCAGGGCTTTGGTGGCTTGCAGAAAAAAAGTCAGAGCTCCTTGGTTAGGTTTGAGGAAACTCTGCAGATAAGACTTCAAAAAATGTAGTCACCAGAAAGACTACACAGCCGTTTCAGAGAAAGACATTCATTGCTTTATGAATTCGCTCCTAAGATATAGGCTTTGTTCAGATTCTTGATCAACTGCTCCATCAACCTAATTCTGTCAACCAGGATCTTGACATTCCTACAAAAGAATAAATTATGGTCTAGGCAAGGAATTTGCTCTTGTTATGCCTTCTAACGTCCTGAGAGGGGAAAACGAGCTGTGCTTACAAATTGCTGAACTTATCACTCCCTGTGCCCTATGCTGTGCTTAGCCACTGGAGCACTGGTATAATTATACTTAGTGAAACAAGACCATGTATGAGCGTGACAATTTATTAACGGGGGATTTTAAAGTGACTTTCACTTGCTATAGGTGTAATGCCCAGGCTTATTTCAGCCTTTCCAATGGAGGGCTACCTTTCTGAAAAGGTTTAAAGCTTTTCAGGTAAAATTTTCCTTTAACACAAAGGAGCAGAACAAAGGAAACATTCCCCCCTTTCCTACCCCAACCACATTGATTATGATATATGGCAATTTCTAAGTGTATCAAGTATATTTACACTGAGGTCCTCACTTGAGGAAAGCTGCATTGCCTGCCCACTGGCAATTGATTTGCCAGGTTCCAGTTCAAGCAGCAGATTGCCACAGTTACCCAGGCATTTCACATGCCTTGCATGGTCACTTATGTCAAAAACACAAAGTCCTTTTTGGATGCTCCAGAATACACTTAAGAGGTAACTGGCAAGTCTCAACAGCTTCAGGGCATCTTTGCTTGCCTCATCTAAACATTGCCTTAGGTATTTACTTAGTATCATTTCATAACAATTTCAGGAATGCTCTAAGAGTTTGAGTTTTAAAGCTCTCCGAGGAATTTTATCTTTACAATTGGATAGCAAGTTCCATCAAAAGATCTAGGGCTCGAGGTTTGGCGTTATGCATGGTGCCCTACAACAGCCCTGGCACATAGCTATGTACTGCTAACTCATAGAGAAACAAAGGTACAGTATCTGGAAGACCAACTTCAGATATTTCTCCCTAAAATAAAGGGCTTAAATCCTGTCAAGGCATTTGTATATGCCAAGAGTGGCCTGTGGCATCACAAAGGAATTGCCTCAGAGGCAGAAATACCATCCATATTTCTAGCCTCTGTCCAAGGCACTGACCTCTCCCTTTACTGGATGTATGGCAGAAGGGATAAACAGAGCCACTGACATGTCCAGACTAATCCCTCAGATATCCAAGCCTAGGCTAGGACCCTTTCAAGGACCATAGACACCTCAGGAGACATCTCTGGAGACAACATATTGAGAAAGAAATTTCAGCACTAGAACCTCAGTTCGCGCTATTTTTCCTAGAGCTACATTAGACTGGGCCAGAATCTACCTGGGCAACCAAGCTGTGGAGCCTGCTGATCACCAACCGGCTTTGTGACTGACAGCCTCATACATAGTGCCAGTCAAGAACAAGCTGTGATGGATGATTATCTTGCTTGAAGACATATCCTAGCAGCGCTACTGGTTGTTCATTGTACCATTTAGCTGCAGCTGCACTCCTGTATCTTGTGACCATCCCTTCTTCATGCTATCCACAGCTTTCATAGCATTACTGCTGCCTGATCCTGATCAAACCTCACCTTGCCTTTTCCCGGAGCACGTAGCACAGACCATTGGCTTTCCAAGCATCAGCCTCCACTTGAATAGCATTCCTCACCCAATCTCTTGGCTTAATATCACCCTATATTCCTCCAGTTCTAGACCTCTCCTTTCCCTTATCAATGCCCTTCTCAAGTAGGAAGGTAAGAAACAAATAACCCTTAACTTGTGGCATCTCCCCAAAGATTCCAGTTTCCAGAGATATTTCTGCGAGCATATGGAAAGGCTTTTGTAGCTTTCCCCAAGACTGCTGCTGCTGTTGTCAGAGAGAAGAACATCTGCAGAGAGAAGTCATTTAATATATAAGTGGGAGGAGAGATGCAGAGAGCAACTCTCAAGCCCAGTGCCAGTTCTGGGAAGGGAGCCACAAAAGGCTAACAGCTCATAGCCACCTCCCTGCCCTATGAAATCCAGGAGCCGTTCCAGCAAAGCTACATGGTATAAAAACGTTTCATTATCATACAAGGAGGCCCTCTGAGACATCAGCGTCAGAGTTTTCATCAAGACTATCCTTAATATGTAACAGGCAGAAAGAAAAATATCTCCATTCACAGTGAATATTTGCCACACTTGGCTGCAGACAGTCACCCCAGCTGTAACATATAGGCTCAGAGGAAAAAGCTATTGATAAGCAGCTATTAAGTCTTCCACTGATGTCTCAGCAATCTCTGCTTTTGTTCCCATTCTCAGGGTCTGTAACCACATGCACAGATTTAACCAGAAGAACAAAATCATTGTTCTCTACGTGACTATTCAGATGCCAAATCAGTGCCCTGGAGGGGCTGAGACAATATTCACACACCAGTGACTGTTGAGAGAAAGGGAAGAAGAGGCAGAAGGACAGAATAAGACCAAGAAGGGAAGAGCTAGAAGTCATTTGCAAACTTCTATCAATCACACTGAAAAGTAGCATGCCTCTCCCCAAAACACCTGATAAAATGTTGAGGGTGTTGCTTTCAAATGCTTCTCAGTTGGTTTTGTCACAACTCTTAAAACTTCAGTATAAGTATCTGAACATAGGAATTTAGGCCTCTTGCTACAAAGATAGAAGAAAAAAGGTAAACTAAGGCTGAATACAGCAGTAAAGAGGAGATTCAGATTAATTTGAATTGAGTGCTATTTTTTTCTGACATTTCCTCAGTAAATGCGAAAGGCCTCATATGAATGATCCAGCCACCCAAAAGCTGTTTGAACCAATATGTTTTCATAAGCAGCAGCTTGATAAATTTACCTGGGCATTTGAGGTTTTCAGGTTAAGTGCAGTCCTTAAGACATTTCCCTCCCCCTGAGAAATTAGCTCTTCTGGAAATTATTGAATCCTTCACACTATTTTTCTAAAGTCATTCAATGCTGTAAGTACCAGCGATGGATTATATACCATGTCATGAACAGCCATAAAAATAGCTGGAAATTCACCCTAAAATTGTGTCTGTCTACCAGAAATCCTGCTATCACTCAGCTGAGAACATCTTTTGCCTCAAGAGTTACTCTGGTTTTGTATGGTTGCACAGGTACAGAGCATTTGCATAAGGATACAAAGCAGTATTTTCCCTGGCATATTTTATCTTGTTTTATTATTGACCCTGATAAGCCTGAAAAAACAAAGGTTACACATTGCTCTAGATGCAGCAAGCTCGGCAGAGGTCACCAAAAATCCTACAAAGTTCTACCAAGTTCCTTGTTTGGGGGTTTTTTTGTGTTCTCCCCACCCCAGTAAGATTCCCTTTCCTTAAGGATTCTCGTTTCTCACATCTCCGCATACCACCAGACTCAGTCCTGACTACTTTCACAGAGCCATCTTTGCCTCCTCTTCCTGACCACTGACACTCTAGTCTCAAGTGCACACTCCCACTGTCTGTCAACAGAGTCAAAACAGTAATGATTTTTCTGCCATGAGCATACAGAATTTTGAAGAAATTCTCCAAAGTCATGGACTAAGCCAGAACTTGAAGTAATGCCTCTAGGAGCATGAGGTCTGTGGACCAACGTAGTCCTTCACACAGCTTCAGCAGAGCCAGGCAATTGCCACTTCAGTTGCTGAGAACCCTTCGTAAGTGACATGTCATTAGGTGAACTCTCCGCAACTCTGTTTTCACCCAACCTGAAACATTCAGATTTGTCCTTTTTTTTTTTTTCTCCAGCATAACATTTTTAATACCTCCATAAGTTCTTGAAATGCATAGACAAGGGTGCAAGGTAGCCATCACTTTGGCATCATTTTACTTATTCTTGTAGAACAACAGTCTGTCTTCCAATAAAATAAACTGAAGAATGCCTGTATCTCATGGTGGCCAAACAAAAAAAGCCACCAGGGTGAAAAAAACCATTAAAGCAATCTCCAGCTTTGCTGTGGGCAAAGCCTTTCATTCAGCTTGCTGTAGACCACTATTCCAGGCATCTTATTTTGTCACTAACCACTCCAAACACATGCATGGACAACACATGTTGAACAAAATAGTCCATATGGCAACCCTTATACCCAAACGGAGAGGGCTTTGCAGATGCATGCTCCAAGGAGACAAGCTGGCTGCTGGGCAGGTCCATTGCTGACCTCTGATGGTTGGAGCCAGACTTACATGGCCAGGGACAGTCTCCAGGACAAGGCGGAAGGATCCCCCACCCCTGTGTTTGTCACTCCTGCAGTCAACAAACGGCTCCTGAGCTGTTTATCTCAGTTCACCTAATCATCAGTGACAAGTTCAGGGTGAAAAAACAACTTGGAGAAAAACTTTGCTTTAATCCAACTGTCTCACCTTCACAGAGACAAGTTTGAACAAAGTCTTGGATCACAGGGGTAAGAACAGGTTGCAACTCAGTAGCAAGACCACCCCTGAAAATGGAATTGAGGGTCCCACATTGTGCTCAGACCTCACCTGACCACAGTGAATATGTTCACAACACACCAGTGCCCAATTACAGCACATCGGGGGAACCTTAGTGTCCAGTCTTCTGTCTGCTCAGCCACACCAGGTTCAATGATGACAGTATTGCAGCTACTGAAACTTCCTGTCCCAGCAACCACAATTGGCTCAGGAACTCCAGTCCAGATATGAACACTCAAATTGGGATCCACCATGACTGATAATTAGACATGGCGGTAATCAATGTCTCCTCACTGCAGAGCAACACACCAGAAATCTTTAAACGGGAAATATGTTGCAGGAGGTAGGCACTGGAGAAGGGGTGAGGCATTTAAGACTAACTGCTCCCTCCTCCCTCCCCAAAAGTCATGGGAGCTAAAATAACATTTCTTTCAGCAAATGTCAGAAGAAGGAACTTTCATGACTCATCAGCTGTTGTTTTAGCCTGCAAGGGACTATAAATTACACTAATTAGAACATGGTATTTTTCTTGCAGTTATACAAAACACTGTCTCTTCCTGTGACATCTAAGAGCAGAGCCATCAAGCAGGAGCGTGCTCTGTACATGTTTTAACTAGAATCCACAATTCACTTGCATGAAAATCCTCCTAGCAGCAAATTGGTGAGAGCTGGCAGAGTGCGTCAAGAAAGCTGTGCTGAATTATGCGGAGGGAGAGTAAATTACCGGCCAATCAAACCTGTCCAACCACAAAGGGAGCCATTCCTTACTGTCAGGGACTACAGCACCAGTATCACTTTCACTCTGAGCAGAATGAAGGTAATTTATGGCAGTCTTCAGTCACTCACACCATCAGTCCATGCAGATAGTAAGTTTAGCATTTCTGACTCCGTGTTTTCTGGGAGCAGCTTATTTGCATTTAGCCACATACACACATGAACAATCTTAAAGAAGCCAAACTGAAAAGCTTGGCTATAAGCTGTCACTTCAGTTTTCAAGCCTGAATTATCCCAGCAAAGTAAAAGCAGAGATTTATTCAGAGCCCAACATCCTAAATCTGGCAATTACAACAGGCTCCTGCAGAGCCATTGCCCTGACTCACCTTCCAGCAAGATTCCTTCAGGGACAGATACAAAAAGGGTTTTTTCTGCTGCGCTCCTAAAGCGTGGCAGTGTATTATGGAGCCCTAGTCTATACATCCCCCAAGGCGGGCATGTGTGTGAACAATGTGCCCATAGAATAACTGTACTTATGAGGAGAGCGCTGCCCTGAAGTAGAGCTGCTTCTTGCAGTGCCCTATTCATCACAATAGAGTTTGAGGGCTTTGGCTGATTTCTCCTTTCCAAGGGAGAGGATTGCCTGACCTATGAGGGCTAATGGGACCCAGTTGCCCACTGACAGTACTGCTGAGCCCCGAGCTATGGGGCAGGCTGGAGGTAGATCTGAAGCAAGGAGAGACACCACTAGCCTCGGCCAACAAGTTATCAGCTTGATCTAGTCCCACACTTTTTCTCAGAAAGCTGTGTTTTTCTCCTGGAGAGACAATGACCTTCCTCAAAACAGGATTCCCTGGTGTTTCACAACATTTCAAAGAGTTTAAGTTCAACACTAGTCATTTTATTGATTTTTCATTAAAATCTCATATGCCACTGTCTAGAGGCAACAGAATATCTACATTTTGTATTGCCACAAGGCTTCTCAACACTGTGAATTTTTTTTAAAAAATAAAACATTTTTTCTAGTAAAAGAATACTGCCTTGGTTGCAAAGCCGACACACAACGCAGAGCCCGAGGCAGGACCCTGCCTCCCTCCAGAAACTCCGGACACAAACGCTACAGCAACGTCGTCCGTTTGTGCTTTGCGCAGAGATTGCAGTCCAGGGGACGGAGGGGAACAGCGAGGGGCAGAGCCCTCAGATTAATGCTATGCCAAGAAATAAAAGCCTTTGGCACCAGCAAAACCCAAAGGAGCATTTCCCCAGCTGTTCGGAGCAGGGGCCTGCAGGGGTCCTTCTTACTGCTCCTTGCAAGCCACCACCACCGCAGCCAAAAGCGGCTGGGGAGCGAGTGCTTCGGGGCAGCTGTTACAACAGCCTCCCCTCCCGCCCCGAGTGGGGGGCACGGAGATGGACCCAGCTGGCTGCAGATGCCTCCCCTGGGGCAGGCCCCACAAGCGCTGGCTCCCTGCCCCACCGCCCGCAGGGATGTGCCGAGCTCCTCACCTGCACACCACCTCCGCGGGGAAGAGCGAGCCATGTTTCCTTCACCCTTTCTGCTGAAGTTAGCAACTCCGAGGAGTTCAGCAGTATCTGGCCGACATCTGGCCACTTGGATTTCCAGACAATGACTCATACACACATCCTGGGACAGCAGAACCTGCGGCATTGAGAAGGGATATTACCAAAGGTCCCACTTTCTCTTGATTGTGCAAGCTTTAATTGGCACCTGGGCCTCTTTTAGCCCAGACAAGCAAGGGGCTAGTTTGGGTAGGAGAGTCACCCCCCTGAAAACAGCCCCTCCGGCGAGGCAGCAATGCACCAGCAAGGGGAACCAGACAAGGGTCCGCAGCGGGATTTGAATATGCAGCTCCACAGTCCAGTTCATTACCAAGGGAGCAACAGTCTAAGTTAGAAAATGAGTTTCTTAAACAGAGGGAAGGATTCAGAAAGTTTGTTCCTGCTGTTTGCCATGAACCACAGCCCAGGTGCAACACAGGCAAATCTCCTGAGCAAAAGAAGTCACCAGCACCCTGGCCCAGGTTAGCAGAGAGCACATTCTTACCCTTCACACTTTACGAACACAGCACAGTTGTCCATGAGCTATCAAACTCTGAAGAGCCCTAATCTAGAATAACACTTCTCAGCCAGAGGACTGTGAAAGGCAAATAGGACACTGCTAGGTGCTGGAAATGTCATTCCTTTAAGTACAGAAAACGTTGCTATTCTGCCGCTGGCCAAGATCTACATCATCTTTTTGAAGCATGTACAAATGTAAACGGGCCCAGCATTCTCTCACTGGGGTTTCTTAAACCTTTACTAAGCAGTAAACAGAATCAAAAGAGAGAGGAAAAATCTTTGGCTTCTGTTAAGGCACCATCACCCCAAAGAGACAGAGATATGCTGGTCTGGAAGGTCTCTATGCGCTGTACATGCCACAGCAGGACAGAGCACCTAGAGGCATAGCCAGGTAAAGCTACTTAAACCCCATGGTATATTTGTCCTGTCCACACACATGCTGCTCCTCAGACTTGAAGATTTTCAGCAATTGTTGCTCCCATGGGCCTTGCCCAAAAAGGACAGAGCCCATACACCCTCTCACTGCCCCCCAATCCTGCCCTGCTCTGGCAAGGGAGCACAGGTCTCCTCTGTGTGAGGCTTGCTCAAAAAAACAGACAGCATATGGCATCCCACAATCAGCCTTATGATCTCATCTTGTCTGCTGCTATTTTTACGGCTTGTTATTAATAAGCGTAAACTAGGAATCGGAGGTGCTGTCATGTTAGATATTCACACACTTACAGCCCAGATGGTGCTTTATCAGGATTACACATTGCCAGGCAGGGGATTACACATTGCCAGGCAGAGGAGCACACAGAGGTGAGCCATGCACAGCCACACACAGGCTCTACTCCTTATTCCCAGCTATGAGTAGGACATAGGTGAGACAGATCAACACAACAGGTCTGTCCCCAAGTGAAAGAAAATGACCTATTAGCAAAACCATAGCACTAGTCCTACCTTGGTAAACTGATGATCCCACCAGACTCAGCAAAACAACCAAACCTCTCCCAGGAGGCTGGGTGGGTATATGTACTCTCTGAGCAGGGGCATCAGATCAACAGCTGAGCTCCATAACTTTCATTATTTCCACCCACCCTACCAGCTATCACCTTCCCACCATGTTAGAAGAGAGGAGCTAAATTTTGGACACTTGTGGGTAGGCTCACCTGTGACCCTGCTCTCATCCTCCTCAGACCTACCCAAAGTCCTCACTGTCTTCAGGTTCCCTCCACCAGTTAACCCCAAAGCAGGGCTCAGGTGGTAATTAGTGCAAGCTTCAGGCTTTGCAGCATGGATGGGGGAGAAGTCTGTTCCTGAGACCCCGGAGCAGGTATTCCATGGGCTGAATAGACACATGCTATAAAGAATGTGAAGACATCAGGGACTTGTAACACAGATGCCCAACAGTGGCTGCATCCATGCCACTATCCAGGGTGTTGTCTAGAAGGGTTCATTTAGTCTCAGAGACCATCAAGGTCAGATCATTAGATGAGTTCAAAGTCCATGTTTCAGCCATCACGTTCTTTTAGCTTGGATGGACACTGAAGTCCCTGAGGGCACTGCAGCCATACCTTGAGTGGTTTTCCCATTATACCTTTCCAAGAGGGGCTGCAACAAGTTCCTTTTGACCAGGGAACAAAACCGGTCTCCTTGCTGACCCCATGACCCACCATCGTTACAGGGGTCAGCACTGCTCACGTCATGTGCTCAAGTGTTTTGACCTACAGATACGGAGAACAAAATCTCTTTGAAGTCAGCAATATCCAGAGGAAGAACGAAAGGGGAAAACTGCCCTCCAACACACACGAGGCAGCACACAAGTGAATGAGGCAGCATCTTCTGGCAGCCTGACAAGCGTAGAGGGTGCACGCACACCAGCGAGGCTTTGGGGTGGCTTCCACCCAGATAAGCAAACCCCTCCAGTCACTCAGCCTGCAGACCAACCTGTGGCTGCAGAAATGCCTTCAAATGTGCTTCATACAACCTCGGCAGAAACACAGAGCTGGGGACAGAGTCACAAGGAAGGAGGTGAAACAGTATTCACAGATGACACCAGAAATAAGTGTCCTAGAGATGGGAAAGCATCCCTCTGACCTAACTGCAAAAGGATGGGGAAAGAAGTGCAGAAATGGGTCAGGGAAGACAAAGTGTAAGAATAAGGCAACAGGAGGAGGAACAGGAAGAAGGTTTTAAGGTTAGAGAGAGAGAGGAACAAGGCTGGCTGAGAAAGGCGGTGGGAATCTGCTGTTCCAAGCAGCCCAGAAATACCGTCCAGCTGTGCACAGCCCCGGGGCCGGAGGCCAAGGCTGGGTGCCTGGCTGAGGGAGGAGGATGGGATGTGGCTGGAGGGGGAGAGGAGGGGCAGAGACGGCTGCCAGCCCCTACGAGAGCTGTACAGACCTCATAAAACAGACCAGGCTCCAGCTGTTTGCCTGGCTCAGCCCGACACAGCGATGCCCAGGGTTGTTCCTGCAAAGCCAAGCACTTGAGTGCAATGGAGATGGGTGAACCCTCTACTCCTGGAAGGCGAACGTGCGGCGCAGCGGCCGAGAGCACATCTGTGTGTTGAAACCCCATTAGTGCTCCCGCGTGGGCGGTTAACGGAGCGGTCCCTCCCTCCACTGCCTGCCCTGGAAGCGGTGGTGGAGGCTGGAAGGGCCTCTTGTCTTTAACGCCTCTTTCTGACCTTTATGTGGGACCGTGTGTGCCGCTGATTTATTTTACCCCACCAGGGACACCACTGTGGCAATGCATTAAAAACCAGCAGCTTTCTGCTGCATGCAAAATACTCTGCAATTTGCTCTGACAGCGAGGCAGGTTTGAGAGGGGGCCTGTGTTGGTTTGGCTTGAGTTTTAATTTTAAAAGGTGGTGTTTTTTTTAAATGGGCTCAGGGTTGCCCCTCTGGTACGTTTGGCTGATCCTCCCCAACTCCCGCTAACTTCCAGAGGAGCAGAGGAACTCCAGCGCCTTGCAGGACCAGGGCTGCATGACTGCTTAGCCCCAGCTTTGGAGGATTTATGTCCCCGCCTCTTCCCTCCGGTCAGTCGGGTGCCTCTGCATCCTCTTCAGCCGATTCCCAGGCCTGAGCTGAATCCGCCTGAACTAATAGTTTCAAGCCAGCCCATCCTCCCTCCGCTTCCTGTGAGCCGCAGTGAGGTTTGGGCTGGTTTCACGGGGCAGCCATGCATTGTCCATCCCCATCCTGGGTGGAGGGAAAGGAGAGGGAGATGGGGACGTGGGAAAACCACATCGTGCTCTCGGCGTTTCGGCCAGCTGGTAAACCACCAGGGAAACTGAGGAGGGAGCAGGGCACAAGTACCTCTTGGCAAGAAGCTTCTGGATGAGTTTTAGTTATGGAGGACAGCTGAGGGAGTCGGTGTGCAGGGAGGAGACGGAGTGGCGAAGAACAGGAATGATGAAAGCCTTGCCAAAACTGGGTCCGCAGGATAACCCTATTCCAGCTACCTGGCCCTGAAGGAAGGAGCAAACCTCAGAGGTCCCACAGCACTTTCCTCCCTTCCATCTCCAGCGCCTGCTCGGCCATCCAGGATCCTGCCAGATTGCCTGCAGAGAGCGGCTCCCTGCCTGCAGCTGCCTGCCTCCCCAGGAGGCCATCTCCTCCTCTCACCCAGCTGGAAAACACACTGGGGAGGGAGCTTGGTTTTGAAAACAGAGAGTCTTAATGCGCCATTGTTCAGTGGGTAATTGCTTCCTTTCTTTCCCTCACTCCTGGTAAAGCCAGGGGCAATTCCTTCTAGCTGGAGGCAGCCTCCTCCAGGCTTCTACTTAAGTCCTTAAGAGAGACTTTCCAAAGAAATAATTGCTGCCTTTCTACTTCACAGTCTTAACGAATATCTTTCGACCCCATTTTCAACACTTAGTGGGTTCTATTTAGGTGATGAAGGGATTGTCTTTTTTATTTTAGCTTCTGCGGTCTTTTCTCTTTTCTCCCTTTCTGATTCTTTTTCCTCTTTCAGTCCCCAAAAGGACGTATACGTTTTAAGGTCAATTCAGAACTATTCTTAAGATTCAATGTTGTGCAAATTTAGAATTACTTCCAGCAGTAATGTTTAACTCTGAAAAATAAGGTGCTTTGGATCAAATGAAATAAGGGTGTTAAGTAAGAAATATTAGTTTATCCCCCAATATATCCCTGCTTAATGCAGGCTAAAATTTAAATCCTTGCTCTTGAAGGACAAAATTGTCCATCAAATTATTTACTAAAGCCTATAAACATCTCAGGAGGTGAGTAAGTCTCATCAGCTCAACACAGCCAGCATATGACGGGGAAACTTCAGAGAAAAATGGATTTAATAAAGCAAATATGGTTTCAGTGGATGGTCTCACTATGGCAGCACTGACACAACCTTCTTTTTCATGCATGAAAGAACTGCACATTTGTATTCAGTGAGGGCTGCAAAAGTGAAGATCAAGGAATATGTAGCCCTTATCTACCTAGGAGGAGAAACCACAGGCGGTGGTGAGCTGTGAGGTAGGACTGGAGCCCATCCACCAAAGCCAACCCAAGGGGACCTGAAGCCTCCTGTACTTCCAAGAAAATCCCTGCACTAGCATATTATATTTTTAGTCTCCTAGTCAGAGTATATGTTCAGCGTCTGGATTTTCCCCCAAGTTTCTTCTTTAGTCCCCAGGAGGTCAGGACTTTCTTCTTGCTGCAAACCACTGGATGATACCATTCATTACAGCACCTGCTTGCCTGGTGGGCTGTGAACCTGTGGGGTACTCTGAAGAGAAAAGATGGCTGACTGACAGTTCCTCCCTGGTGAGAGAGATGAGGAAGATATCTGGGGTGGGCTAAACCATGAAGAAAGTGCAATGCAGACATACCGTATCATTTTGCTGCACAGGGACATGTGCTTTTACCTGGTATCTAAGTGCACAATTTGGTTGGCTCCTTCACCAGAGGAAAGAGATTGAATAAGGAAATTAAATGATCACAAGGTTGCTTAAAAGAATGACTGGACTGACAGTTTCCAGCACGACTCATTTTTAGGAGTATCTTGGCACGTGACAAATAAGGACAGGCATAGTGACACCTGACATTTCAGGGTTTTGGGAGACCCCATATGACATAAAGGTGAGAAAACGCTGAAGACACATATTCCATACAGTGTAAGTAACCTAAAATCACAGATGCACTGAACACTGAAAGGGAGAGAGACCTGTTTGAGAGCTGAACCTTGACAACCATAGCAATCTAGCAGACTGGCCATCTGTCCCAATTTTTTCCCAAAGCAGTCCTGAAGCCTGTGTGCTATATGCTGTCACTGTGCAAGTGCTGAGCAACAGCACCTGTGGCTTAGGAGCCCGTGAGTTGGCTAAAGCCCATGTGAAAAGCAGGAAAAAAAATCATGAGGATTCCCTACCAAGTTCAAGAAAACAACCGAACCCTTTCCAGCCAATACACAAGTTTAGAGTCAAGCAAATATTTCCCAACACCTCAGTCTGTCACTTTGGTTTTGCCTCCTTATCGGCTTTGGATTGGCGACGTTGCATTCCTTCTGCTCTCCAAAAGGCCAGGAATAAATCACACACGAATGGTTTGAATGCCTGAGACCTAAGCTCTTGCTTAAAGTTAAGCATGTGGTTAAGTGATTTGCTGGTGAATTTAAGCTCTGGAGCATTTTGCTGAATTGGGCCTAATGGGTTTGTCCCAAGGGAATAGTCAGATTTGTAGAAAAGCTAAAAAAAGATAAGTTCTTAAATAAATCACATTATTTCAGAAGTTCAGAAAAGTATTATTTTTTTCATGCTTCAGGTATAGTTTTGCAGGAAGGGTGGTCTTATTTTATCAAGTGAACTCATCTTTGTTACATATATGGACAATTTATACCTGTGAATTGCACCGGAACTGCACCGGCTCTTTCTCTCCTCCCTCTCCAATACACAACCATAGATAAGCATTCTTCTGAGAGAATGCATTGGCAGAACAAAAGGTTCTTTGTGAACAATACATTTATTGTTCCAGTTTTTAAAAATAAATATTTTTTAAAAAACATTAAAATTGATCCAGGGGGGTGGGGGGAGAGACTGTAAAGAAGAGACCTTTTTTTCCTGCCATAACACCTTCTCAACCGAACATTATTGCTAAACAAAGGCACATCAGAAGACACTTTTAATTAAATTGATTTATGGGAGAATTCAATGGATTTCTGCCAGTTTACACCAGCAGAGAATTTGACCCTAGGTGATTCTGTGTGTGGGAGAGATTTGTACTTCTGAGTTGGGGGCTTCAGGGGGATATATGAATTGTAGATAGTCAATCTCTATTTGTGCTTATCATACAGCAAAACCTTGAAGTATCTTTACAGGTTGATCATAGATCACCCTTATTTGAGATGATTCTTTCTTTAAATAGCAAGAACCTGAAAAAAAGCCAAAACTATATACAAGTTTGGTTGATATGTGCATTTTGTGGGGGCTAAGGGTGGGGAAGTGTACCACTAGCCTGAAAAATTTTCTTATTGCAAGCAATGTTGAGGAGACACCAATCTGGAGATGCACATGAAAGCTTTGCATGGGAATACCTCTGCATGCCTTCTTTTAGATAATCAGATTCAGCCTTTGAAAGTTTTCCTTTGGCTGAGCATCAATTCACATCTGGCAGCTTCTCTCACCCAGCCCTCTCCCCAGGACCCTCCTGCTTTTTCAAAAGAATAAGGGCGTATAAACCTCAGCAACCCCTCCCTCCTCCCCACTTCAAGCCACTTTAGAAACCTCTGCCAAGAGCTTGTCTCTCTGGTACCACAGCCGGCTAACAACAGACTGTGGGTGAGACCAGATGTCCTCTCATCTTTATCTGTACATCTTCAGGCTGCAAGTCCTGGAAGCTCCTCTTTGTGCCACCATGAGACAGATATTAATCTCATCCCAGGCCCATGGGTTGAGAAAAATGACATGAAAATGCAACCTGCCAGCACTGACTGGACTGACTGGTTAAGTCAATGTAGAAATTAGAAGAGTGATTGCAGAAGGTCACACCAGGTAGGCCAAAAGCCAGCTGATGTCTTGAGGAGTGGGTATTTTCCTTTCCTGCTGGTAGTCCTGTCTAGCTTCTTCAGGACAACATGAAATAACCCCCTGCTGCTCTCCATCCTCTGGCACACCGAAGAGCACAACACAGGTTTTAAGCAGGCACCTTCGTCCATTCCGATTTCCAGATCTTCCCACATATAGGATGCAGCTCGTGATTTATGTCAGCGCCTATGACTGTTGCTGTAGAGGAAGGTTTTTAAATGGCCAGTTAAAAGATTTAGGCTAAGGGCATGTCTCTCTTTCCATAACCATACAAAAAGTTTGATCACATAGTGTCTCAGTACAAGGAACACTGTTCACAGTCTTCTTCTCTGTAGAGATCTTATTTTGATAGGAAATAGTACAGTCATTGGGAAACAAATTCTTTAAACCAACAGCATCTTCCTCTGGCAGCTAAATGTGCCTGTAAGTTTGCTGGAGATTTACATATCTATTTATTCTACCAGTCATACAAACCCATTCCTCCATTAACAGGAGCACATCCATCGTTCTAGTCACCCTTTCACCATATGAAAATTGACAAGCCAACACTTATACGTAGTATAACAGTGGGCTGCTTATATGCGCGTAAAGTAAAAGACAGGCAGGCTTTCTTCTTCTTACCAGCAGTCTCCTTTCTCCCCTCTCCTTAAATTTCTCTTCCCCTCATGCCTGGGAAAAAAGCTGGGTCTGTGCATCACAAATATTGTCCAGCAAAATATCCAAACAATCCATGGGAAGAAGTCCAGGACTCCCTTCTCTTTGCTTCAGCCAGAGTCTCATTAAATGGGGGAAAAGAAGACTTGAAAACCTTACTCTGTCGCTATATGTGATTTGTGTATCACAGAGAAGAACGCGCTACAGTCTTCAGGATTGTCACAAAATCCCAGGATCTCCTCTGCACCTTCTCTTGGCACCAGCCAAAATGTGCATGCACCAGTCCAGGAGGAAGAAGACAACACTGATAAGATGTCTCTCTGCAAATGAAGGTCTCTCTTCGTTGGTGTTTCTTCACTCCATTGTCCAGTTAACAGTTAACGTGTCTCGTCCATGCAAGGAGGCAGCTTTGCTATACTCTTGGAGTCTTTCCCAGCACATTGGCTGCAATTCTCTGCTCTGTTTTTGTTCCCTTGTTTTGAACCTATGACATGCCCCCCGGTCTTCATCAGATACAACTTTTGTCACCCTATTTGATGGGGGTCTGAACCACGTGATCCTTCACCTCGCTGGAGTTAAAGGAACTCACAAGATCTCCACACATATGCACTTCAAGTTACACAGCTCGATCGGAGTCATATATATTGAGGAAGAAAAGGAAACATAGAATCATAGAATCGTTTAGGTTGGAAAAGACCTTTAAGATCATCGAGTCCAACCGTCAACCCAACACCACCATGCCCACTAAACCACGTCCTGAAGTGCCACGTCTACGCGTCTTTTGAATAACTCCAGGGAAGGTGACTCCACCACTTCCCTGGGCAGCCTGTTCCAATGCCTGACAACCCTTTCAGTAAAGAATTTTTTTCTAATATCCAATCTAAACCTCCCCTGACGCAACTTGAGGCTATTTCCTCTCATCCTATCACTAGTTACTTGATAGAAGAGACCAGTACCCACCTCACATGTCAGGGAGAAAAGTATAGCTGTGTCCAGGACATATATTTTATATTGCCCTGGTTTTGGCTGGGACAGAGTTGATTTTCTTTATAGTAGCTGGTACAGTGCTGTATTTTGGATTCAGTAGGAGAATAATTTTGCTAACACACTGATGTTTTAGTTGTTGCTAAGTAGTGCTTATCCTAAGTCAAGGACTTTTCAGTTTCCCATGTTCTGCCAGAGAGGAGGTGCACAAGAAGCTGGGAGGGAGCATGGCCAGGACAGCTGACCCAAACTAGCCAAAGGGATATGCCATACCATAGGACATCATGCCCAGTATATAAACTGGGGGGGGGGGGGGTGGCCAGGAGGGGCCGATCACTGCCCGCGGGCTGGCTGGGTATTGATCAGCAACTGGTAGGAATTGCATTGTGTATCACTTGTCTTTCCTGGGTTTTATTTTTCTCTTTTTTTTGTTATCTTCCTTTTCATTACAATTATTATTACTATTATTATTATATTTTATTTCAATTATTAAACTGTTCTTACCTCAACCCATGAGTTTTACTTTTTTTTGATTCTCCTCCCCATCCCACTGGGGAGGGGGTAAGGAGTGAGCGAACAGCTGCATAGGCCTTAGTTGCCAGCTGGGGTTAAACCATGACATAGATAGATAGATAGATAGATAGATAGATAGATAGATAGATAGATATTTATATGGGGTGTGCAGCAGCCAAAGGACTGTTCTGCCTAGGCAAAGACCTCCACTGGCCCATCCTATGCCAGGTCTGGAACCCAGAGCCCAGCTGCCTTTGAAGATATCCATGCAAGGCTGCAGGAGCTGGGATGGGGGTTTGTTAGATGCCCTCTTCTCCTGGACAAGCTTGGAGGGGTCAAGGAACAGTGGGGAATATTTCCCCCTAGATAAGGCACTGTATGAAGTTCTGAGGAGACCCCAGCCAGTCCTCCAGTGTCACTACTTGCATGGTTCTTACTAAACTACCTGCTAAGCATGCTCTGCTACCTTGCATACCCCTAAGATCTTCAGGGAAAAATGGTATTTTTGTTCATTTCTGGCCCAGGAAATTTCAGTGCTGAGCAGTGCCAGTATTGTCTTGAGCACTATTCATCCTCCACCCCAGACACTGTTGCATTTCCACATTTGTTCCTACAGGATGGTGCATAAAGATGATTTAGAGGTGATTTTTACTGAAGATCCCAAAAAGAGTGAGGGATTGCTTTTATTGAGCCAAGTCAGGTTTAAATTATCCAGAGAGAACTTATCAATACCATTCTTATCAAGTGCTTAAGGATCACATCTCTCTTGAAAATAAGATTCAGCCTTACTCTGAGGCTTACAAATTGTTTAGTAATTTTCCTTTTTTTCCTTAAGTACAACTTAGTCTTTTACAACTGAGTACTATAAAAGTTTCAAACCAAAAAGGCTTTTTTGAAATGAAGCATCAGAACATGAAACTCCAAACCCACTGAAAAATTGTGTTATGCAATAATGCTGGAACCTCTTTCCTCTGTTTCTTCTAAATAAGCATTCAATGAAACGGTCCTGGCGCACACTGAGCCTGGGACAGAAGTGCACTCCCCAGCCAGAGCTTTGCCAGGGGATGGTTCTGTCACAGTGTTTCAATCATCTTCACTTTCCAGTAACACCACTGTAATTGTCTTTTACATTTACGTGCACAGGCCCTTCATCTCCCAGGACCCCAGAGTATTTTTGAGATTGTAAATAAAGAGATAAGCTCACCCTCCCTAGTTGAAAGCAACCCTCTCTGCCCTGGATTTCTGCAACTCATTAAAAGCTGTCAGCACTGCACAGCCCTCCCGGTGGGGGCACCAGGGATGAAGGGCAACGTGAAGCTGAGACCACAGATAGCGTTTGCGGAGGAAGGGTATAGTACTCGGTACAGATGCTATGAAATCTCAGAGAAAGCAGAACCGTTAAAGCAGAAGCAGAACTACCCAAGACCTCAACCTAAAAAACAAGCTGTAGGTTAAAAAAGAGTTAAAGAGTATGAATTTTCATTTGGAGCAAATGATGTTCTTGGAATATATGAAACATCTATTACCAGACATCAATTTCTACCATATGGTGTATGCATTACTTTCCCTTCTAAACACACTTGCAGTTGAAGGCTCATACCTCTCATTCAGCTATCCTATTGTGACAGAAAAGTCCACTTTGATGAAATGCATTGGTCTGGCAAGTTGAAGGTGTTCAGATGGTGGTATGGAAGTTCACGGAGACTCTCTGTTCTTGTTCAGCCTGTGTCTAAGTACTACAACATGCAGTCTGCAGTATATCGGAGAGGAGTAAACATCTTCAGCCAAATTATCACTAGGATTAGCCAAACTAATTCAACTCAGATAAGTTCTTCAAATCTTTTCTAAAGCTCCAAGCAAGCTTGCAGTGAGGATTTATTTTGGCAGGTCTCAGTCTCTTCTATCTCTTGATCCTATGTTGCAATGGAAAAGGAAGATTTCAAGACTTTTTCCTGGCAGTTAAAACAGGAGGGAGGCCTCTCAAATTCATTTGCAATTTACAGGTTGAAAACATCTGATCTGTATGATCCAATTGTTTTACATTTCTTAGCCTCAACAAGAAAATGCCATGCAATATTTTCAGTGCAGCTGGAAGCAAAGACTGGTAGATTTTGCATCTGAAGATACACCCAGTTTAACTTCTTTGAAGGGATAAAATTCAGAAGAGTAGAAGTGAAGCAGAGCCTGAGTCACAGAAATTCTGGACAATAAAGATCCAGCTCTGAGCAGGTGTTTTTGCTAAGTGAAAATACCCATCCAAATGCGTCTCTTAGTGACTCAGTTTGGCCCAAATATACAGAAAAAATCTTGTGCAGTTTTCTCTGGATCATGCCTCTAAACCTGCTAAGTACCTATCCCTCATTCATACAATCAGTCCTGCCTAGGACCCTTGTTACACGGAGATCAGATTCACAGTTTTGATGTGACCTCCTGAGGTTTAAGTCCTTCCTCCCTGACAGCAAGATCATAATTATTGAGGTATTAGCTGACATGTACTGACTGATTAAATCTAAAATAAATACTAATTGCAAACATGCCATTAAAAAGGAGAGACAGTATCTGACTCTTGGTCAGATGAAAGCAAAGATCCACTCGTAGTTCAGAACAAACCTCAACTTGGTGATGAGTTTGATGGGGCAGCTTGTCCTTGCTAACAGTGCAAGTCTGTAATAAAGGGGAGCCTGAAATCTAGGTGATGGTCCAAGTCTAAAAGGGTACTGTCTTTGTGGGGCAACACACCAAACACATGTGCATTTACTGTACAGACCAGCTGAATAAACTGCCTAAGTCCAAGATGACATGAAACAAGTCCTCTGCTGCTCAACCCATCACATGCCACATCCCTCACGTACTCATACCAGGTCTATAAAGACAATATTTGCCCTTCAAGCTCTGCCCCTGCTCAGCTCTACCTCTATACCAGGGTGGGCACAGGATGAAAGCTACAAGCATAATTTTATGTCACTATTTAGATCTGTTTCCTCACCTCAAGTTTTTCTGTATCCCTATGACATTCTCTGTGTAAATGTCAAGAAGTCCCAATCAGGAATGAAAAAAATCCTAGCACCTCTGACAGCTTGCATCTGGGTTTGGCTCATTTTTTTCCTGAAGTTTTTTCTTGTCTTTCAGTATGGAGTTCAAGCCCATGTTCCCTTTTCCCTAAACTGATCCAGCCACTTACGGGATTCTCAGTGAGATCATTCAGGAAATATTTCCAGTTGGAGGTCTTTGCTTGGGGATTTTTTTTATTTATTTTGTCCTGTGCTTGGCATCAGTTACAGGTGCTTTTCCTATTTTGGATGGAAAGGATATTAAGCAGTATTCCTAAAGGTCCTTTTGGCCTTTTTTTTTTTTTTTTTAATTTGCCAAAAAAGCTTTTGATGGAACATCCTCCCCTGGCCCTCAGTCTGACAGGATTCCCTGACCTGCATAACGCTGTCCAGATTGAAGCATGAGAAACATTTTGAAAATGAACTATGCTGAAGTCTGGGAGTTATTAGCTGCCAAGAAGTCCCAAAAGCTTTTAAACCTTGTTTGCAGCTGCAGAGTAGGAAACCTAGGTGCTATTCATAGAGGAATTCAACAGGAACCGTAAATTCAAGGCAACTTGCTGCTGAAATACAAAGGTAAAGAATTAAAACAGACTTAAGAAAAGAGCAACCCAAGCCATTATGATGCCAAAGTGACTGATCGAAAAGGAAGTCTGAAAAATTTCACTATGCCTAGCTGGGATATAAAACTCAGACTGAGGTAAAGCAGCACATTCTCTAAAATCATGTGTCCTTTGCAGTCAGTTGTAGCTCAGGGCTGAAAAAGGAGGCTGAAGATCTTGTTAACACTCCAGGATGGGAGATTTTTGTTATGCACCTGGCACAGGGGAAGCAGGGGAGGCTCTGGGCAAAGGCCAGACTCAATCAGTCAATAAACATCTTTGTCAAGGAGTCAAACGCTTCTCCAGTCCCAATCACTACACTTTATTTGCTATAACATCAGAAAACTGCCCTTTCCCCATTAAAAAAAAAGGAAATGAGGGTGAATATTAGGCACCTTCATAACTAAGAAGGGTTTTTGAAGAGTGCTGGCGCACAATCAAAAGTCATTGGATTATGTTGGCTTAATAGATGGTGTTCACCAGCCAAGTGATGGCCATTATCTCGGTGTGTTCCCCCAGCCCAGGCTCTGAGGATGGGCACAACCACCATGCTGTAGGCAAGGCATTTTCGTTTCACAAGGAGGCAGAGTAGGAGCAGGCGTACAGTGAGTTACAGCAGGTCAACTTTCCTCTTCCAATACAAGCCCTGTGCCCCTGGCTGGTGAAAAGCATGTGTTATCCTCTTCCTCTGCTCTCCTGCATGCAGAACAGCTAGCAGCCCCAGCCAGCAAGGTAATAAACCGCAAACACCTTTTAGGGAATGATCTCATCCTGAACAAAAGTTAAATAAAATAACTTGATAAATCACCATTCCCCTGTGTGCACGAGCACACAAAGAAATAGAGTCCTCCTGCATGCTGAAGTGAGCAGCTGTTTCAATTTTCGAGGCATTTTTAGGGGAAAAGGAGTTTGATTTTCAGATAGTTCCGTAAGTGCAACCTCTGAAAAATCAGGTCCCATCAAGTTGCCTTATGTTCAGTCCCTTCAACAGAAGCATCCCGAATAAACTTGTCACTTGTCACCATCTTTTCCAAGGACTCCGTAAGGAGAGGCAGGACTTTCAAGACAGAAGAATACTTTTGCACACCTGGCTTGTACTACTTTAAGGAAAATTACTCTCAAGAGCTAATTAAAATGCATGATTTCCCCCCTCTAGCTGTATAGATTAATCTATTTCATTTTCAAAATCTCATTTTTTCCCATCACTTCAAGTATTCAGAAGAGATTACATTATTACAATCACAACTTGGCTTCAATCCCAGAACATAGAGATGAAGAGAGAAAAGTCTTTTGTTGAGCACACACACACACACACTCTCACGCACACACACACCCCAAGCAGTCAGCGTAAGCAGTTGGTACTTTAGACAAAATGAAAGCACATTAATCAGCTAATGGCTGGGAGGGGGAATCTAAATTCTTATGACAGAAGCCACAAAAGTGAAAGATTTCTAGTGGAATATAGAGTCAATACAAGAGAAAAAAAAGACCAGGGAATCTGATGGAAAACTATGAGGTAACTTTTTTTTTTTTACCAGGGAAAAGCACAGATCTTGGTCTTGCAGAAGCAATGGAATGGAAGGGACAATTTTTAACAGGGCTCAGCAGTGCCACTGAGCAGTTCAGGGCAATATCACATCCAGGTGAAATCAAGGCCTCTTGGCCAGCCAGATCTTTCAGACAATCTGAAGCCCAAAGAGGTTAAAAAACTACTAGTATAGTAGCTAGATAAAGCAGTTTTACTGCAATGAAAGACTTGTGAGGAAAAAAAAATGAGAAAAACTACATCGTATGTTACGATGCTTCATTAGAGTGCAGCTACTCAAACTTCCTCTGGAAGAAATTAATCCCTTGAGGTGAAGGGACCAGATTTTATGTCAGTTATGCCAAAGTACTTTCTTTAAAATTAATATAAGCACTGGGAAGTTCACACAGTTAAACGAGAGCAGAACTGCTGTCCCTACAGGATGCCTCCTCCCAGTGCTGCCGTCCCCCCTCCGCTGCAGATGTTTGGGGAGGGGGAAAGGTTTAGGCTGTGGTTCCACGTCTATTAATATCACATCTGTTGTACTCCCAGATTTCGTGGCAGGACAGATTTGATCTGGATCAAGCACGAACACATTTTTGTTGAATTAGCCTGAGCACATTATATGATGTGCTCCAGTTTTAAGTTAGCTGGCCACATTATGTCACCTGAAGATGACAGACAGTACTAGACTTGGCATAAAGGTTGCCAGGATAAAGTTATGTCACCAAAACAGTTGAATGCATTTGAACCAGCTTGTGAATTTTTACCAGATCAGATACATCACAGGGATCAAGCTCTTTTGATCCACTGATGGGCACCTTAAATCCAGACGCATCAGCTTGTGAAAGCAGACTCTAAATCCTAAACGCACATGTGCAGGATAGTTGTCATTCTCAAAAACCCAGTACCCAGAAGTTAAGAAAACAAGTTGGGGTTAGATCTCAGTTTTATAAGAGTCTTTTTCTTGTTGTATCAGGGGCTGATCCCCTGTGACACAGGTTAAGGCAGGGATGCTGATGCCTGAGACATCATTGTGCCCTGACACCACAGCTCCCCATGAGCCTACAGCTGAAGGGCTGTTTGGGGGTGGGGGCAGCATCTCAGAGCAGCAAAAATAAATAAATAAATTTCATTTTTATATTTCGACAGAAGAATTTGGGTTTTTCAATTATATATTTAGTGAAAACACAAATAATTCATGAGTGTTTTCAAATACATGAATAATTCAAGCTGGAACCGAAATAGCTAAATCATCAGGGCCATCATCCTCATAGAGGCATCTAGGGTAGGTTATTTCAAGTACATTTCACTGCAGACTGGCACGTGCACAAATTCACTAATAAGCAGCTGCATCCATGCCTTTTAGCCTCAACAAAACCCAGCTAGTCGCAATATCCCAGACTGAGGACGCCAGCCCTATAGCTGAGATGCATCTGAGCCCTAATTGAGCCATGGGTTTAAGAGTAGGGACAGAACCAGTTTGAAATCCCATTTTATAGCTCCTCAAACCACATCTGAACCATGTGGTACATGTGTGGCGTTTAAGAACAAATTATCTGAACACCATACAAATGTTCGCTAATAGCTAACTCCAAACTCTAGCAACCAGCATTCTTGCATGCATATTTGTGGCTGACATTGTGTAGACTTTGAGGCATGTATATTTGTTAATTTGAATTCTGTGTATTTTGTGGGCAATGAGGCTGTAATGCCGAAACCATAACTTCATTGTAAAAAAGTTTACACTTTTATATATATATGTGTGTGTGTATATATATATATATACACACACGTGGAAACCTGGAATGAGCTGGACAGTCAGATACATCAGCAGAAATTCTCAGATCGAGAAAAGCTCAGCCTTTTAAGTACCTTTTAATGACAGTTTCCTTTACCTTGACACCAACAGATTTAACTTTTTTTTTTTAATTATTTCTCTAACCTTGTTTTCAAAATTTACTTTTAACTTCCAGTTGCATTTTTATTAAAAACTGCATTTTACATTTATCCTACTCCATCCAACAGCATCACTTCAGGCCACTCCTGATTTACTGACCCAAACTGAAATCCTATGGATATTTTGTCAGGTAATCAAGAACATGTTTAGCCTCCTGAAAGAGCAGTAGTTTATCATTTAGGTTTAAAGCATAAAGCGTTTGCCAAAAACCAGCCCCTGCTTTGACATTTCACTTATTACTAGTTTAATGCATAATGCCAAAACTGTATTCCAGTGTATGCATCATCCTACCTCCAGCCTCCCCCTTGCTCTGGCCTTTACACCACGCCTGGTCAGCCTCGTGCCAGGAAGAAATTCAAAACTCAAACCCAGAGAACTGCAAATTCAGCATCAGCTTAAAAGCTAGTAGCTGTTGTCACCTCAAGCTCTGCAAACACTAACCCCAGAGGAAAACCAGCCAAATCTCACAAAGAGCTTTATGCAGGAACACAGCCTTTGTTCACCCAAAGAGCTCAGCTAGGACTGGGATGCTGTTAGCCACTGTCGTGGTTTAACCCCAGCCAGCAACTAAACACCACGCAGCCGCTCACTCACTCCCCCTCACCCAGTGGGATGGGGGAGAAAATTGGGAAAAGAAGCAAAACCCGTGGGTTGAGATAAGAACGGTTTAATAGAACAGAAAAGAAGAAAAACTAATAATGATAATGATAACACCAATAAAATGACAACAGCAATAATGAAAGGATTGGAATGTACAAATGATGCGCAGTGCAATTGCTCACCACCCGCCGACCGACACCCAGCCAGTCCCCGAGCGGCGAATCCCTGCCCCCCCACTTCCCCATTCCTGTACTGGATGGGACGTCACATGGTGTGGAATACACCGTTGGCCAGTTTGGGTCAGGTGCCCTGGCTGTGTCCTGTGCCAACTTCTTGTGCCCCTCCAGCTTTCTCACTGGCTGGGCATGAGAAGCTGAAAAATCCTTGACATTAGTCTAAACACTACTGAGCAACAACTGAAAACATCAGTGTTATCAACATTCTTCTCATACTGAACTCAAAACATAGCACTGTACCAGCTACTAGGAAGACAGTTAGCTCTATCCCAGCTGAAACCAGGACAGCCACCACAGTACATAAAACTGATGAAGAGAGGCTCAGTCTAGGAAAATGGAGTTGAGCGTTCCTGGCTGTAAGCTTTTTGATAAAGGACAGTATTCTGCTTACTGAAGTCTCAGTGCATCATCTTCGAGATACCCTTGTCCCAGTGGGGACACAGTCCCTCTGCACTCCTGACACAGGGTGACATTGGTGCATCTGATTAGCAGCACCCTCCCATCACCCCTGTGGCTATAGCCAGCGCCCTGGACAATCAGCATGGAGGACATGTAACTTTTAGAAAGCAATAATTAAGTAAATAGCTGTCCCATATCCCCTCCTGTAGCCCACTGTGGAGGAAAGCTGTCTGGGATGGGTTAAACAGCTATTCTGTGGCCAGAGATGACATTGACAGAAAGAAAAAAATTTTGGAAGGAAGGTATAAGTGTAACATTTCATTAAGAGGAAATGAAGGAGCTACATTATGGTGTTGACTTATATAGTTATATCTGATGGCATTTTACATTCTCTGCTTATCTATGTCTCTGCTTTGGAAAAACTTGGGGTTCAGAACAACCGACAGAAAAATGTTACATGGTAAATGCCTAACCCCAAGTGTGCTGGAGCCACATCTTCTCTAACCCTCTGATCTTGGGAAATATAACGGCTCATTCATTCTCTCTCTCTTTTTTTTTCAGTTTTGTAGGAATTCTCCCATTGTAATGAGCCTTTGACCTAACCTCCATTTCTTCTAATACTGCCTGACATCTTCCCATCATATGTTAACAGTGTGTGTCTTCAGTGAAAAGCAAACCATTACTGGTGCTCTCAGACCTGAAAGAAAAGCAACGTGGAGGAAGAAAGAAAGAGAAACCTCGACCTTGCTGGTTCTTCCCAGCGATCTGTTGCTCCAGCAACTGAAAGTCAAACAATGCTGTCAAGAAGATGGAGCCGGCCACTTTAAACCCTGCATCCAGTTGCCACAGCAACTAGTTTTTAAACTAAATGATGCAGAGAGTTTTTCTTTTCTCAGTAGTAAAAAAATATGGGAGAGTAAATGAGGGCAAAGGATGTTTACCTGGGGCTGGAGATGTTAGTTTAGGGGACTGTGTTGTAACACCCTGCCGAAGGGCCCGGGCAGGGAGGTGGATGATGCTGTTCCCTCCCAGCAGAGCAGAGCAGCTGCTTGGAAGCGAATTGCTTTGGTCTTCCTTTCACCAAAGGAAATGCCAGAGAAGCAAGCTCTGCTGCCAGATGCCACATGGACACCAAATGTTCCCCACCGGCTCACACCAGCCCGCGCTGCTGAGGCACCGAGGGGAGGGCTTGCCGTCTCACTTTCATCCCTCCTGCCCTGAGCTCCCTCAGCTGTTGCAGACCCATCTGTCCCACGAGCCGCTGGCCATGCTGGGCAGCTTACAGGCTTCAAACGAGGAGGACAGGTGCTGGGGGGCACAGGGGGGGCCCTTGGCCACCCCTGAGCAGAAGCCCTTTTCCAGCCCCCGCTCCCCTCCAGCCCTTTCCCCAAACTCCTGGATAGCTCTTTTGTTTGGGACTGTCAGTTTGTGGCTTCCCAAGAGCTGAAATCCGTGGCAAAGCGCCACAGCTTTGCAATTTCATCCCAAATCAAAAAAACTCCCCCAGCCCTCTACATCTAAAGGGCTAAGAGGGGACATGGGGTGAGAGCTCTCTGCATCTGTGGGGGGACAGGACCTGTCCCCTTTTGGAGGTTACAGTCGAAGCTTTGGTTGACCAGACCGTTTACTCACGTAGCTTCTTTGCACTTGAAGCACGTTACTTCCCAGAGCAGCCATCCACGTGGAGCTGGTGCAAAACAGAGCTGGGAGGTGAAAGGCAACCTTTGTCCATGCTCCCTGCTTGGGAAGACCTTGCTAAGCCCACTAGCCACACCGCAGACCTCCTAAGGAGCCGCTTATCCCTGCATGCCTTCAAGGAACGACGTGATTAACTCTTCCACTGATTCATTCTTATCCATTTATCTAATACAAACCATTTCTTACTCCATTAGGCCCTTGCCTTCACTGAGTAATCCCCGGTTGTATCATGCTTTGGAATTAGTCTGTAAGGTCCTCAGGGCAGGGATCATGCCTTGGAAGGTGCCTCACAGACTTTAGGCCATTGCTAAATTAATAAGAATGTAATAAAAGTATTAGAGAGCTCTACCGAGGGAGGCATTGTTATGCCCCAGAGGCAGCATATCTGGTTAACAGCCCTGAAAAGAAATGCCAACAACATTAGCCTCTGCCCCTACATCCCTCTGCCTAATGTAAAATTAAATAGCTACAAATTACCTATCTATTTTTCTATCTGCCTAGGCAATTAGCCCGTGCTCATTACTGGACATATGGGGATACATCCAAGTATGCAGGCACTCATTGAGATGGGAGGCGCAACACACAACATGGCATGAGTGGATTCTCCCAGGCCTCTGCTCCATTGTAAAATATACCATTAAACGCACAATACATTGGACCATCAGCGGAGGTCTGAAAAAGCCTGCAAAATCTGGCAAGAAAAGTGTCCAAAGAGTAAACCAAGAGCCAACGGTGGCAAACAGGCTGTAAAAGTGCTATCAAGAGTGTGCGCAGGACAGATACAAGCAGCCAGGGATGTTTATTCATATGGGAAAGACAAACACCAAACTGTAAGCAAATGTGGCTCAGCGCATTTATTTGCAATTAAAGCTCGTGCATACATCTCCATGAATATGAGGTGCACCCTACTGATTAACGAGCCTGTTGCCAATGGTGCATTGTCAAGAATAAATCCACAGAATTGCAGCAATGGGACATCTGAGCATCAAGACAAATATCCTGGAAGAAAATTCAGCCCGAGGTTCTCCGGTCAGCAGCAGTGAATAGGACCCCCTTATACTCCAGCACAGACGAGGGCCGATTTGGGCACCACAGAAGCAGCCCCCCACACCATCACCCCATTAAGCGAAGAATGCTGTCTCGAATACACTTTAATCCAGTTAATTTCAAGCCCTCTGTTTTGCAGTTTGACGGTAATGCTATATTTTTATTCAGCACAGGATCAGAGGTCTGATGAAACCTCATGTTGCCGACATAAAAGTGGAAGGAGCTTTAACTAATCCCAAGGAAAATGAAGTCCACCTCTTTCTCCCTGCACCCCTCCTGAAAAGAAAGAAAATGCAAACCCCACATTTGACTCTTTTGGAAGAGAGAATTCCCTGCTGTCCTCAGATGGTTAAAACATGCAGCTTTAGTGGGCTGCATAAGGAATAGCAATTACATACCCTTCACCTCTTGCCAGCTTGGGTTTTTTTTGGTGGGGTTTTGTTCTAAATCTTTCAACTGGTTTTTTTTTCCAGTCATTCTTCTGGGGGAAACAATCTCACCCTCCATGAGAAAGGGTGGGTTAGTGGGGAAGAAAACAGGAGAAGGGAGTTCACAGGCTGTTTCCATGTCATTAAAAAAAAAAAAAGAAAAAACAAAAAAGAGAGACAGGAAGAAAGGCCAGGTCTGCAGTGGTGTTAGCCTGGTCATAGTAAAGGAGCAGGTGTTGTACTGAGTTAATTTATCTGGGAGGAGACCCAAACAAATCCCAGCAGCCCCGCTGAGAAAAAAAAGCTTTCTATGCTGACAGAAAGCCCTCCCCACTGCAACATTTCTCTTGCTGTCTTCCCTTCCCTCCTCTTCAGCTTCTCCCAATTGCAGGGCTAATGTCCTCTGACAAGTGCCTCAGATGGTCCAACAGCCCTATCACCCACGCTCCCTGATTATTTTTTATTATTATTATTATTATTATTATTAATTATTATTTTTGCAGCACCCATCCCTGCAAAACCCAGGCTGCTCTCGATTACTCTCTAGCACAACCATGTCTGCCGAGGAACGGCAAAATACTCCCTCCACCATGCTGAGGACACAGTTGCTTGGCCGTTATGACATTGCTGCAATGTCTGGCACAAGCAGCAGTGCAAACGGGGCTCCAAAGATTCCTCTTTTGAGGCTGCAAACCCAGGACCCACATCAAAGCCTGCTGCTTGTCTGATGTTTGCTTTTAATGATGGTGTCTGAGGGAGGGGGCCTATCTGCCTGCCATGCCATGAATATGTGCATTATTGGCATAGCCGCCAGCCACGCCACAAGCTGTGTGTCAATTAAAATGTGGATCTGGAGAGCAGCAAGCCTAGGCAAGTGAAGATGGGAAGCAAGGTTATTTATAAACTTACTAAAATAGGTAGATGGTCTTCATACGAGGTAGAAGAGGAAAAATCTGACAAAGTCATCTGTTGAAAATGAGAAGATGTCCAGGTTCAACAACCATAATCTTATCATTTCTCACTCCCAAATACATGCCCAGAAACTAGCACTTCCCTGGGATCCTGGGCTTTTCCACAGAAATCACCATTTCCACTGAGGCCACAGCACCCACCCTTGCTGCTGACCACTTATACAAAGCTCAAAACGTAGAGCAAATATCTCCAGCAGCTCTACTGTGCTTTGGGGCTTCTCTTCTTCTATTAGTAGGACTTTCCTCTGGGAACAGAGGCCAGCGTGGCAGCAGAAGAGAAGCTAGCACCTTCGGTAGCTGATTTTTCCGGTGGCATGAAGATGTGCTACATCTTCTCTACTGCCTGTACCATTGCTAGCACCATAGCAAGGCAGATGCACTGGGAAGAGAGAGGGAGCAGGCTCTTGTCCTTGCTACCAACAGCTGCAGAAGATGCACGCAGGGTTGCTTGAATAACTTCATATCCGCATCAGCTATACCAACCCATGCATGGGTCAGACCACAGGGATGGTATGCAGGAGGGGACAAACAGGGTGAAATCAGAAAGATTTCAAGCAGCAAAGGGCATCTCATTCAAAAAGTGCTTGGAGGTTTCATTGCACAAAGTTAAAACAAAAGACACCCCTTTAAAATACAGTGAAAGGAAAAGTGTGTTGGGGGGGAGAGGGAGGGCCTGTGGGGAGGGATGAGAGCAGCTGCAGAGGAATTCCATGGGGACAGATAGACAGGCAGTCACAAAGTCTGTTAATTATTTAAAAAATAAACTAACACAGAAAAGGACATCCTGGGGAGGAGGGGGAGGCAGGACCTCAGGGCACCCATCAATTATACACAAACCAGCTCAGGAACACGTCGAATAAGGGTCCTGTGGGCACCCTCATGGAGGTGTCACCAGAAGTTGGCCCCATCCCAACACTCGTGTCACAGCATGGTACCTTCGTGACCCTTCGTTACCCCTGGTTTACTGTGTTTTATAACTTGAGTTGATATCCACAAGAGGAAACAAAGAAACACAAAGCAAGGCTTGGCAATGGTCTGTGTTTCTAATTGCATTGCAACTGCATTTTCACCTGGCACCACCACGGCACACAGTGAACCAGCCAGCTTGGGAGACTCCCTCCTTATTTTTGAAACAGTGACCACAAAAAACAGTTGGGTGCTAAGCAGAAGCCAACTGCATCAAGGTTTCTGCTTCCAGATCAAGGTAAGCAAAGCTATGCGGCAGAAGACCCAGGAAATAAATCTGTCCTTTAACGATCAGCTTTCCTGACCAGAGCTTGGACCAATATGGAGCAACATCTCCAGAGCTGCAGATCCCCAGTTTTCAATAGGATCAGGTCACACACACCACTCCTGGGGACTACACAATGTGATTTTTCTTGCATGAACAGCCACCTACACTGTTGGCTTTCAGATCTTTCTTTCCGAGAGCTCCATTACCAGACAACAAACGAAACACAAAGTTTATGTGGCAAAAGTATTTCTTCCCAATTTTATTATTTTCTTATAAATTGAGCCTTGAATTGGTATCCCAATATCTTTAGTAAAGCTCTGGTCCAGAAAGTCTGAAGCTTAAGAGGGGAAGAACCATCTCAGGTTCAGAAGTGGTAATCCTGCATCTCATGTCCACCACTGTTGTTTCTTGTTACGAAGAGAAAATATAAAATATTCACTAGAAACCAAGAGCACTAATTTGCTTTATGCACACCATCAAACAACCATTGAACAATAACAGCTTTGGCTTACAAATGGGTGAAGCTAGAATTCAAGCTTTCAGCCTACAAGTATGAAGACCCATGGCCTGTTACAAAACCTTAACCCATCCAGGTCATCCTGATTCCTCCTACTCCTCTACTCTTAGTTTATACACGAACTAATGTCTTGTCTTTGCATTGAGCTCCTCCTTAAAACATACAGAAACATGCAGCTTGTGAGCAAGAGGGGTGATGTGTGTTTGATAGAAACCACCCATATAAACAAAACCACAATTTTTACGATAAATCGGCAAATGGGCAAACACGCAGAAACTGTATCTGCCATAATGATTTATTTAAAATAAACAAATCCAGCTGTGGTAAAATAACGAGTTCTCTGCAAATACACACACAAATTCTGGCTATTTCATTACAAACATATTAAATCTAGTCCATCAAATCCAACTCTTGATGATAATTAAATACACATAAATGTACTGCAGTGAATTTGCTCCTGGTAATTTGCATAGCAGAAAATAATTATTCTGGCAATTAGATATGGTGCAACATGCTGCTTCTTTACGTGCACCACAAATTTCTTCTGATGCTTTTGCGTCACCCTTTAAGAAGTTAATGGAGGCCGCTTTCCTATTAATAGCATGATACAGTGGGTTCACAGTGGCTTGGCCTCACGTGTTTGGACCTCTGCTTCATTTACGTGTTTGGGCTAACTTTCGTCCTCATTGCTAGGGCTGGTGCTGCAAACCTCTTGCTGCCTTTAAATATTCAGCTCCTTTACTGGAGGTAGAATGTTTTCTGTTTGTTATTTATTATATTGATCATTTGCCCAATTGTGCTAGCCTTGTCCAGTGATTAACCAAACAGTGCCAGGACACCCATCAGTTCAAGGGAACTAATCAGTTCGTTCCCCTCCTGTCCAGTCTATTTGTCCTGTCGCATATGGGGATGATGCAACTTTGACCAAGGAGAAGAGATGCAGACCAGCATCCATTTAGGTGAGACTTCTCATCCCAGGCTAAGCTTTATAGTCCCCAGGTTTAGAAAGTAGTCCCCAGTCATCAGCAGGAACGAAGGGAAGGATCAGGCAGAAGAGGAGCATCAAGGAAAACAAAGCCACAGAACAGATTTGCAGGGCTGAATTTTGTACAGCCAGAAAGCTCAGCCTTATTTTCTCTAAAGGCATTTCTCTTTGAACATTGGTCGTAAAAGCCTGTGAGAAAGCCTTCTCTCCCTCTTGAGGCTGCTTCCTGAGCTACAGCTGGCCATGCTAGCAGCCTTCCCTGCGTTTCAGCCCGGAGCCTGTGCTAAAAGGCAGGAGGTGCCTCAGGTTACTTCCAGCACCCCCTGATCTCCAGAGGGTATTACTGCTCCAGTGTTCAAAGATGGGAGGCGTGTATGATAAATTTTGATTAATCAAATCAAGAATTCTGATACATATTTGAGAACACAAGACAAATTAGACTGCAAGAAATGTGTCCGAGAGGCGAGACTGTCACCATGGGGAGCTTCTCTCCCTGCCCAGACAACTCCTGGTCCCGCTTCCCCACGGCCTCAGAGCAGTTTCCACTGGTGCTGTCACTGCTCTTGCCCCGCTGCCCTGTGCTGCTCCAGCTCCCCAGCTCTGCAGCTCCCCTCAAGCTCTTGCCCAAAGCCATTTCTCTCTCCCTTGAGAACCACCCCCCCGCTTTTTGTTGTCCTTCATACTGTGATTTTAACTGAGGTTTAGTCTACTTGCACAAACTGGTGAGAGAAAAGATGGCCCAGAAGTGAGGATGATAGCCTGGGCAGGGGAGAATCACATTCAATTCTCTGCCACTGACTTCTCATCTCACCATGGGCATGCTATTTCACCTCTTTCTGCCTACCACTGCCGCCTTCAAAGTACTGTCCAGAGATATCTGTTAAAGGCTGGAAACACTTTGAACGTGATGTTAGCCACCAGCCACTTCTGAAAATCTTGTCCGTTGCAGCTGGATGGTCATCCTTAGGTGAAACCGCAGCTCTACCAACATCCAGAGTCAGACTCTGTGTCCTTCAGCAGATGGTGGGTTTCAGCCCCCCTTCCCAAGGGTCACAGTCAACATTGCAGTCTGACCCAGCTCACATGGCCACATGCCACGTGGCACAGCCCACCGTTCAGGCGTGCTGCAGTTCTCCCACAACTAGCCCCAAAACCACCTGAGGGTCAGGCAGGGCAGGAGGGGTGGGATATGGCCACCCAATGCTCTCCAGCGCTGACACCCACTGGCTGCTGCTGGGGTGTGAAAAGGAAGAGGAAAAATGCAACAAAAGGCAAGAATAAAAAGACTTCCAGTCCAAAGCACAATTAGGAAGAACGTACCTCTTTTTCTCAGGGTTAGTCTTTTTTTCTTTTTCTCTTTTTGGCCTGGCTTATGGCTGCCTGCAGCTCCCTTTACTGGTTGCCTAGCAGGGCTAGCATTCATGGCAACCTGAGGTACACCATGGATGCTCCCTGGAAGCAGCCTGCTATTTCCTACCCAGATGTCTTTTATTTCGGTCAGTGTCATTGCTCGAAGAACAACAATAGCAGTTTATTTCCATGGCACTTATCTTCAGATAATCTAGTGACAACCTTGCCTTACCTTCAGCTATGTTGTACCCCGGATGAATATCGCATACAAAATCATTCAAAACAAATCAAGAAGGCTAAACTTGTTATTCCTTCCGTTCAGCAAGGCCAAAGGGTTATTTTACAAAGCACAAACACTCAGGCTACACAGTTCTACTCAAGTGCCCTGTAACAGTCAAGAACAGCTGAAGCAATTAGCAATGCCCCATCTCCTCCAAAAGGCACAAACTCCAGGGAAGGAATCAATGGGAAAACTTTACAATACAGAGCCCTTAGCTCAAGACATGTTTTAAGGATAAAGCCTTTAAAAGGCAGGGGATAAGATGCTAGACTAGGACTTAGGAAAGAGCTGAACTTTATCCTTGCATATTTGGCCATGCCATAGAGTCTTGGGTACCCCCGTGTAAACTGTAAGATAATGATATTTGTTTCCTTCATGAAATCATTTGGAGTCCACTGACAGGACAGGCTAAATTAGAACTGTACCTCTGAGTTATTTATACCATCCTATGATTTAACAAAATAGTTTTAACACTGCTAGATGTGCCAGAACAGACACATGGAAAAATGCTTCTGCAAACTTCTAACCACAAGCACTGCACGTACAGGATATATGGCTGGAGATGAACCTGGTTAGCTTTTGAATTGGATTTGTGACATGTCCACCTGTCCAGGCAGGAGGCTCAATTTGCTGAGTCCTCCAGTCCCACATCTCTAAAAACTGCACTTTTTACAAACAGGAAAGGGAAAATGTTCTCATACACTTGCTGGCTACATGATGGATGGAGAATCAGTTCAACCTCCCAAACACATTGCACATACTCTTGTTAACAGAATTTGAGCGCAGGTTTCCAAAATATTGCCTGAAAGGTGAAGCCTACCCAGAGCTTTCAAATTTAGAAATTTCACCTTCACTAGTCTGTATTTCACCTGAGAAGATGCTTGTGATTTGTTTATGCCTTTCATGATCATACAAGCACTTAACACCTCAGCCACATAAAGCACTAAGAACAGGACTTAGAAAGATATTCTGATTCTAAAACTGATTTATTGTTTACTCTCACAGGCCCTAGTTGTTACTTCCACTGAAGTCAATGGGAGTTTTGCCATTGACTTCAATAGGGTGGAGCAGAGCCAGGGACTTTTGTCTGTTAATTCCTTGTGGATCATTTACAGCTTTCCAAGCACCACTGCAAAAATAAACTTCAGATTTTTAAAAAACCACACGCACACACAACAAAAAAAAAAACGGAGTTAAAATGTGTATAAATATCCAAAGAGAACCACTGGCATAATATCCCTACAGTATTTCAGAATAGCTCATTATTTACTCATTAAATTAGTAAAAGATAGTTCCATTTTTCAGGATCAGCAGCATGTGCATTTCTCTCATCAGGGATCAAATTGTCCACGATCTCAGGTACGTAATTTGCTCTTGAATATAGATCAAGTGTCAATATAATGAGTTGGGCTTAGAGCACAGAAACATGGCCAAAAGTGGGCTTGATAAGTGACAATGCTCTGGAGATGCCAAGTGAAGACATCCATGCAGGGGAGGGGAATCTCTCTTCCAGATACCTCTCTGGTGCACTGCAGTTGACCAACCCTAGATGACCAAGGTCTTGATAAGGGAGAGAGGCTACAGGGGACAACCAGCCACACTAAGTCAGATATTCAGGAGGCAAAAAAAGGGAGAAAGGGTGAAAACTCATGCACCCTCTATTTCTTCCACCTTTAACATGTCTCTCCTATCTTAAATAGCACAGTGACAAAACTCAACATTAGGACAGAGTCTGAGCATTTTTGCACCCCAGTGTCACATATTTTTGGGCAGAACCCTTCTAAATATTTTCCCTGCAGAAGCATGTGAAATGTCACTCTTTTGCAAACTTCCACTACTCAGCTGCCGAAAGAGTCAAAAACTACAGCCCTGGACTAAACAGGGGCAATGGTCCTGGATGAACCTCCACCATCTTGCTGAAACGATTCTCATGTCAACTGCTTGGGAAAAACAGGGCTAAGACAAAGGGGAGCTGAAAGCCTGGGGTTTGAATTGAAACTATAAAAGGAACAAAAGTAGCAACAACAAAACTCTACAGACTCCTTTGGCACCCATGGAGGAAGCTTAAAATACAGCCAGCGTCTCTCAGCCTTTTTTCCCCTATCTTCTTCTAAAAAAAAGGAAAAAAAGACAGCTCTTAGAAACAATCTCTTTCTGTGTAAGCTGTTGCCAGAGTCTGAGAGAATAAGCCAGCGTTTCTGTGCCAGCCCATTCACATGGCCAGGTGAAAAGAAACTCATTCCTTTACAGCCTGTGCTGCCCCACACAACATCTGCTGAGAAAGTGGGATGGGAAACACCAAAAAGGGGAGAAGAGAACAGCCGAGGCCTTCAGGTTAGAAGGGCAGGCTGTTCCCACCAGGGAGCCCCTCTTTCACTTGCAGACAACTGCTGCATTTGACATTTCAATGGGAACTGAGGCAGAGCAGGAGGGAGGGCAATGGAGGAGGGGGAGGTGGGATAGCACACATAAAGGAACTGGAGTGAGAAAAGCAAGGAGACAAAAATTCTGCATCTCTTTCATTTCTGCTTTCGGGTTTTTTTCCCCCATAATACGACAGTCAGGAGAAAGAGAGGAGTTTCTTTTAAAATTAGACAGATAGGCAGAGGGGTTGGTGCTGTTAAAAACTTCTTTGGGATGAATCAATTTTACGGGGCTTACAGAGCAAAATTCTTTAATTTTTTGTCGTCCCCTTTTTTTGTTTGTGTTTTCAATGAGAAGGAGAAAGGATTTACATAAAATAAACAAAAAGAATGAATAGCAGCAAACCCTGCCATGGGCACCAACAGTGGATGCTTTTAGAAAAGTTACATGAATATTGTTTCAGTGTTCAGCATTGTCTGAGGGTTTGACACAAACACATTCATCCTGGGGAGTAATTCTGGAGTCCCAATCACTTCATACAAGCCCCTCAATGTGAGCTGCATGCTTTTTAAAATCTGCTTTATAGAAACTTTCATCCAAACACATCAGAGTATTTTCTAAAGGCTTCAAAGCAGCCCTGTGCCATAAAAGGGTATTATCTCCATTTTACAGAACAGGAAACTGAGGCCCAGAGGGAATCATGCAGACAGCATCCAGAAATGAATCACTGGCGAAGCCTGGAATAAAACTGGTTCCCTGGAGCACCACACTCGTCTGCAGCAAATGCAGAAGTGGCCTTGGCTAAGTGAGAGTCTCTCCTCTGGGTTTTATGTCAAGCCCAAATATGCAAACCAAAAATAATACAAACAAGGTTCAAAACAAAATAGTACATTCATATCTGCAACCAATAGTTATGGATTCATAGTCACAGCAGTCAGCGTACTGGGAAGCATGGAGGAACCTTTCAGCATTTGGTGAGAAGATAAGCGAATGGCTAAGGTGGGAAGATGACAGAGGAGAGCCCAGGAGCAGCTTCCTTGAAGACAGCGCAGGAAGGTTAGGGGTCTCCTCAGAAGAGTGAGGTGCAGCTTGGGTTCAGCTTCCACAAATCAAAATGGGAAATGAGATATTACATCCACAGGTACTTTAGGTTTGCTTCTTTCTCAGTAAAGATTCCCATGAATTCCCCTCACAGTCAGTAAGGGAGGCAAAAAAACCCAAACATCTTGCAAGATTAACACCACGCTCAACATTCAGCACGCACTGTGCAACAGTCAGGGGTGCCTTGCTATTTGCTTGGGATGAGGGTCACACACAGAAGAGAATCTCCGAAAAGCCACAAAGCCCTGAGTGTCTGAGCTACAACACAGAAGTGAGGATTAAGAGGTTAAACTGCTTTGTGTTCAGCTGGAATCAGTCTAGAAAGAGTTCAGCATCACTTACCCTTTTGTGCGTCAAAAATTGCCAATTTTTGATCCTTCTCGACTGCTGTGACTCAATATTACTTCCTTTCTGTCTCTGCTCCCCACTACACATACACACAAACCAGGGGGTTCCTAGTTAATAGGCCAGTTTGCACTGGGGCAGATTTAAGAGCGATGAAACAAGGCTACAAGTGCTTCTCAGTAACACTGGTCAGTGTGGCATGCAGCACCCATCACAATAAGCAAATGCAACCTGCACCCTCCTCCTACCAATCCAACCTCATGGCTCTACCGACTTTCCAACCTCCACAACGTCCATTTTCACTCTTTTACACATCACAGACATCCACAAGCAAATAGATCTGAAAATCCATCAGAAGGCATGGAGAGAACTTGCTAAATTATTTTGGAGCGGTTTGGGGGTTTTGTTGTTTTGTTTCAAGTGAGAAGACTGTCTACAAACCAACATTTCTGTCAGTGGCGAAAAAAACCAAAATCTCTATCAACCTTTCTTCATCTTTGCAGGTTAAAGCATGAACTCTGTTTTAAAGGGACCCAGGAGCTTGTGTGCAATATGTATTTTATGTATTTGTCACACCCTCAGCAAGTCCAGCACTGTGACATAGCAGGTATCAGAGCCCTGTGCAATCCTAAACCCTCTCTCTACCATTTCCACTTGGAGGAAATAACAAAAACACTCTCCATTCCATCTTTTCCTTCCCCCACACCCTCAATGAGAGCAAAAGTTTACCTCTGCTAGAAAGGAGCCTAGTGCATTCTCCAAAACTGCAGGGAAAGCTTCAGGCCATCTTCTGAAAACTCCCATTTTTACACCGGAAGAACATTTAAGAGCAACATCTTCTAGCATTTTCCCAGCACCAAAATAGGGAGTGCTCCTAAGGATGGGAGGATTTGCTGCCTGTTCAGACTCACCACCAAAGTCCAGTACATGTGAGCATCCTAAGGGGTAAATCTGGATGAGTGCAGGGTGATGCAGGCTGCACTCTGTGCTATACCACTAACTCACACAAAGCCAGGGGGATGATGGATTTCCAGCAAGGAGCTCTTGGCACCTCTGAACTGCACGGCTCTATTTTCCATCTGCAAAACAGGAATAAAGGCTACCCACACAAGCTAAGCATATCGAAAGCCTGTGCAGAAGATAAAGCTGCAAAGTGCTAGTAAAAGGTTAAATCCCTTCCTGGTGCCTCACAACCAGCTGTCAGAGAGAAGAGCACAACAGATAGAGAAGGACTTTAACCATAATAAAGTTGCCCTTATTATTGCAGTTTTGGCAACTGTAACAGAAGTTAGGGAACTTTCCTATATCACAGTTTATCCCCTCCCCACCCTTTAATCCCCAGGAGAAGTGACTAATTGAGTGACAACAGAGCAGAACCACCAAGGCTCTTGAAGCCTCTGCAGCAGGTGATGAGGACAAGTCCATCCACCTCTTTCCATGTGTGGCTGAAGCCACCTCCCCATGCCTGGTGCTGAGAGGTTTCACCGTTTCAGCTGCCACATTTTATAACACATACTCAGAAACCAGATATCTATGGGGTAACAGTGAGTAATGCGCTGGCTGCTATCTGCCTTACTGAAAGAGTGATAAGAGTCAGTCAGAGATAGTCCCGCTTCCCAAATTAGATAGCTAAACGATCAGGCCCTTGGAAAAATAACACCACAAGCCCCTCCCCACCATCACCTTTCTACTCACAGATAAGTACCAAAAATTGCTAACACAACATTAACTGCAGCATCAGTCCCTGGTCTTTAAAAAGTCATGACTCACACAGACAAGATCATGAAATTGGTTTAGATTTAACATGACCTTTTCCATTAAAAAGCTCATTTGAATGAGCTTTAGGTTTTCTCCTCATTGCTGGAGTAGAGATGTGTTTTAAACCCAAGAACATGATCAAGAGACAAGCTGTTCCTACAGCAGCTGGACTTCAGTGAAGTCTTTCAATTTGCAGGAAGGGTACAACTTTTTCCCAGCCAAGAGATGTGGCAACAACGTGTCTCTGTCAAAAGCATTCCTCAGGCTAAGTGATGCGTCTTCTCTGCCCTCGGCTCAAGCCAAGTTTTTTAGGTCTAGTTCATATGTATTCCCCTCAAAATAACTGCCTCAGTGTCACAGAAGTGTTTTAGCTCAAAGCACTGCTTGATGATGAGTTTGCTCTGCTGCAGCAATTGATCCATGTATTCACACTGCCAACTGATATGGGCCAATAACTTCTGGCAGAGGCAGGGCAGGTACCTAGGTGGGTGATGAGGAGAAGCAAGGATGACATCACTGCTATTTGCTTCAGGGCACCACAGCCAAGTTCCTGAGATGTTTGGCCCCTACTTTGAAATCCCTCCCAGCACCTGTGCTAGGGGTTGGCCCCAGCTGCAGCAGCCAGGGGGTCAGGTGGGGACCTCAGGTGGTTCAGGCTGGTTGGCACAGGCAACTGCATGGTGATGAGGAAGCCTTGGTTACACCCGTGGTGCTGTCCCCAGTGCCCTCTTCCACAGTAAGAAGCTTAGAGATGCCTCAAGGGAGCACTGAGATGGGACAGAAAGTTTGTTTCAGGAGGGGGAAAAAAAAAAAAAAAAATCACCCTGCAAACATTTCGGAGAGAATGGAAAATCATTAAGAACTTGACACTGAAATGACTCTTTGGATTTGGCAGTTTGGTGCTCGGTGCTCTTGTTGTCCCTCATCAGCTTTATCTGCCTTGGGCATGAAATGCTGTAGATCCACACCTCCCAAAAGCAATGGAGATGAAAGATCTGGGGTTCAGCACTAGCCAAAGAGCAAGGTGACCACAAAGTTGAGATGAGACTTCAGCCAAACTTTCCTGCGAGTGCAGGAGCATGCGTGTGTTGCACCACAGTTCTGGTATTTGCAAGCTCCTGGAGCAAGGACCATTTTTGTACAGCTCTTAACACCAGCTTAGCACCATTTAATTTTCCATCCCAAAAGGAAAGCTCTGGTTTGCCAGGTTAACTCTGGGCAGAACCATGCCATTCGGAGAACTGTGAGCTGCAAACGCTGAATTTGGAGCCTCTTCCACCTACTGCTCCACAGTCACATTCTGAGAAATTGGGGGGCTGGGGGGGGGGGGGGGGCAGCAAAAAAAAATAATCAGAGAACAAATTTTAAATGAAAGTATAATGAAGTCATCTGCAAGATGTACGTGGGTAACTTACCTGCTTGCTGTTACAATTTGCAATTTTTTCAACTGAATTTAAAGCAGATGAAAGCCCTGAAGGCTAAAGTCTGCTAAATTCACCCCCCACCTACCCACCAGTTCCACAAATAAATCTTGTGGCTTTGGAAATAGCTCCTTCCCCACCTCTAACCACAGGCTTGACAGTCCCAGCCAAGCCTGCCTATTTCATTAATTTCTGGATCTTTCATACACATACAAATATGCATACATACACACTCACATACAAAGAGCTGCCCACTTACAAACCTGACAGGTAAAATTATTCCCTCCTTCTACAGCTCTCCTAATTGCCTCCCCTGGGCTCTTGCGAAGTGTAAACGTCACTGGCTAAATATTAAGTTCATGCAGTGTCACTGTTACGCCTTTCATTAAAGCAATATCTGTCTCATAGCTCAGCATATATGTTACTTCTAATTTCACTGTTAGGACCCACATGTAGTACACAACTTTCCAGTCCAACTTTAAATCATTATGCCAATTTCCCACAGCTATTTAAAGATAATTTTCTCAGGAACCACTTGAAAGACAACAGTGATTTTTTTTAGAAAACAAAACTATTTTTTTCTAAAACACATTTTGTCCCAGCATGCATAGATGTGCTTTCTCTTGACAATTTTCTCAGAAATTGTTGGTAATTCAAGACCTCATTCATTCAATATCATTAAAATTGAGTCATGATATAAGGGTTATTAGAAGGTTTACAATATTTACTGTCTTAAATCTCCACTGCTGGAGGCTTGTGATCACTTAATAGTCTCTGCCTTTTTTTTTTTTTTTTAACAAAAGAGAATATTCCTATCACAGAAGGATCTTCTCCACAAGCTACTGTTGCTTGTCTCTTGAAATTCAAATGAAGGAATATGCCACCTGCAAAGAACAGTAATGATTTTAATTGGATTGCAGTAACTATCAAGAGCTAAATAAGCAACAAAAATAATTAGTGTCAGCAGTTCCTTGTTTGCAAATTGGGACCTGTAACACTTTCTCCTGAGTTCAGGATGCAAACCAGCTCTCCCCAAAGACCTTTTGAACACCATCCCCAGAAGTGACTGCACCTTAAAAATTGAGGAGTCAGCAGAGAGGCAGAAGAAACTGCATAAGAACTGGACTTAACCAAAGAAAACTTCAAAATGGAAAAAATAAGTAAATCTGACTGCTGCTAGCTGTAGGTTACTCAGAAAGCAGCAGTGCCAAAGTAAGATTTATTGTGTTAATGTACAGATAATTTCTATAGCCTGACAATTTGTAACAAATTAGCAAACAGAATTAACTGACTGATTTATAACAAAATTAACTATCTTCAAATTGTTTGGATTAATGGTAAGTAGTGAGCAACATGGTAGTTGTTTTCTACTTCTTAAAGATGCAGGTAGTAGAAACAAAGCATGTAAACCCAGATGCTTAAACCTGGGCTCCTCAGTATATACTTGGGCATCTAATATACTTGTTCCAATTTTCAAAATATTCTTAACAGCTCAGCAGCTTTGAAAACCAGACCATACTGTTCGTACCCAACCAAGGATTTTTGAAGCCTGAGATTTGAAAGGGTGTAACTAGAAATGTTGGAAATTAACCACTAAAATATCATAAAGCTCCCACTGACTTCCCAATTGATTTCTTTCAACAGTTGAATCTGTTGGTTGCAGATTGAACAGGGAGTCACTAATTCCCATTTCTATTTCCAACTCCATCAATAAGAATATTTGGGAGCATTTCTTCCAGGAAAGATTGTCTTCAAGTCCTTCCATATGGGATCTCAATTTGTCCATGTTCGTTTATGACATTGAAGTCTTTGCATTAATAAGATAAAGGCAGGAGCCCCAGTAGCTCAGTGCACAGGCTGGGTGTCAGGACAGTTATTTTTCAGCACCCACAACCACTGAGCTTGGCCGTGGGTGCTTCCTATAGCCCCCTTGTGCTCCGGCTGTCACAGGCTAGACAGCAACATTCTCTTTCAGACTGTAAACCAGCACTTTGGTGACTGCAACAGATCATTTGGGATACAAGCAAATCTAATAAGACCAGCTGCCACATCTGTAATAAGTAGCTATGAATTTATATTCCTCCTTTGCATAAAATGCATAACCCTTATCCAAGAATATGGAAGCACTTTTGCTCCCCCCCCCAACAAATACCTAAACCTAGTCAAAGGTGCAGGTATGCATACATTTATTCCAGCTGTAGGCTGTATCTGCAGATTAAATATCATTTTTTCTGCATCTGACAGAAAAAGGAGCTGGAGAAAAATGTGTCAAAGAAAAAAAAATACCGTCAGGCAATGGCTAGTAACTAAAAGCGGATTCCCACCACAGGTGTCTCATTTCCCCTCAGGGCTACCTCTTGCTGTTTGTGTCACCCCCACCCCAGATGCTACGACTCAAGAGGCAGTGGGGTGGGTTAATACACTGACTGGAGCAAGTCACGCTCTCCTTCCTTCCCCCCTCCTCTTCCTCCTGCTAGCAGAGGCAGGCCAGCCACCAACATGCCCGCAGCCACAAAAGGGCTCACAAAAACACTTTCATCCAACACACCTTACTCCTTTCCCCATCCCCAACTGTAAAATGATGCTTAGAATACACCCAGAAGATGCTTTTCACTGGACAAAATTATGGACCCTTGCAGGATGCTGCAATTAGTAGCTTCCCCCCACCAAGGACAATGAATTAAGGAGACACCCAGCATGAGTGAACAAGATGGGGAAGCAGAAGTGAGAACAGGATTTTCAGCCTCTGGTGTTCAGGTACTTTGGGGTAAAAAAAACCCCAAACCTCCTTGCTCTAAGTTTCTGGAGGGTTGGAGAAGGTACGTTTGGTATAGAGACAAAGGGAGTGACACAGCTAGATCCAACACGTCCATACTTGTTCCTTTCCTATAAGCACCAGAGGAGCAGAAATCTTTTTACAAGTGGATCCCCATCCCCCAGTGCAGGTTTTTCCTTCCCTTACACTGCAGTCATGCATTGTCCATACTGTCATACGATGCCCAGCCCCACCAAACTGGGGCAAACTGCTAACACACCTCCATGGAGAGGCTTTTTGTAAAAATGGCTCTGGAGCATGTCCTTCCCTTTTTTACTGGAAGAGACAGAGCCGTGCACTGATTTGGAAAAGCAGAGGCCCCCAACAAAACAGCTAACTGCTTCTGGTTAGTAATGTAGAAACAGGAGCCTGGCCAGCTCTTACAAAACACACTTCTGACACTGATCTCCCAAACAGGAACAGACTTGTTCTGGCTGTACGTAGGTGTACACACACCCACATGCACAGACACGAGAGGAAAACTCAGATCTTCTAGGCTCCAGCCACCAGCACTAACCCAGCCTCCATCACCATAACCCACCACTGTGGCTGGTGGCGGTTCAGCTCTGGCCAGTGCTTGGAGACCAGGAGACCAAACTGCTGGTCCTGGCACCGACATTGAAGGGACCCTACCCCCAAGGGTTGCAAATGCTGGTAGGAACTGGAAAAGTAGGAAGTAAGAGATGAGAGTCTACATCCATCAAATGAGGCAGCTAAATGAATTGCCCTTTTCAAGAGCTGTGAGTGCTCCAAGTGCAAATCTTTCAGAGTTTCTGAAAATAAATTTCCCCCAATCCTATTAATAAAATATAATAGCAATTCTGAGAATAATGGTCTATTATCTAAAGTCTTAAAATGACAGAGATCAAAAGGAAGGTGAAATACAGGGCTGGGGGAATCAGTTCTGGAGGGTTTGCAACCTCCCTGCATGGCAAGCAAGCAGAGCACGATAGATTTAGTGGTTCTCAGATAGAAAAACACTACAAAACAAGGGTGGCTTATTCTTTAAAAATCTATCAAATGCACATTTTTAAATTGTTCTCAGTACACATATGTCAATTGTTTGCACAGCTCAGAAAAATTACCACGATCTGCCACCTAAGCCTGCAGAAGAGGCAGGTTGGACTTAGCAAACTCCCACCCCTCCTACAGTACAGCTGTCATGAGGTTTGCAGGCTCTGCCACCTGAAAGCAACGGGACAGGTGGCAACAGGGACAGCAAGGATCACGTAGCACATGTTGGTCTCTGCCACTATTAGAGCAGGTGGGTAACACTATTTTTTAATATTTTGTCCCATAGAAGATGGATAGAAAAACTGAATTTAACTAAAGGCTTAAAAAGAATTTAAGGCCAAAAATTGTCCAACATTTCTGTTGTCATTGAGGTTGGGTTGGTGGTTTTTTTGAACCAAATTACTGCCAAGTCTACATTTTATTTTCCATTTTTTGCTACTTTTGTAGGAACTTGAAATTTAAGAGTTGTTGTCAAAAAAGTTAATACTTTTACTCTTTTCCCTTTTCTTCTAATGATGCCATCATTCTTCCTTCTTCCCTTACCTTTTATATTTCTCTCCTTTTCTCTCATCATTATCCAAATGTTGAATTCTCCAGAACACTTACTCAGTTATACAACCACTAACAAAAAAACCCCTCTGATCCCTCCTTGCATCCAGCCACTAATGCAAAAACTGCTTATGACATAATGATGCTCTTCCACGCTTCATTATCATTTATCAGTACGGAAATCAGGATTCGTTCTGAGTTCTGCAGACGTGTCACTGGAGATGGGCATGGGGGAGCAGGATAAGTTTCTGGCTTTCTCAGTGTCATTGGGCTTGTTGCCATTGATTTCAGGGCACGCATGCAGATTTTCAGCAATAGGCTGCTGATTCTGATCCAGCCCCAATTAGCAGCTGCCTGATAATTGTTGACATTGGAGAGCTATGAAGTAAATTGGGGGCCTTGATCCAATGAACCATAAAAATAAATAATAACCATAAAACTATGTCTGCCCTATAAAATCTCACACAACGATTGACAGTAACGATGCCTGCTATTTATATACGCTACCTGGCTGGGGAGGGCTCTGCGCTTAGATGCATAACAGAATCTGCCTTAGCCATCTTTATGAGAAGGTGAAGGGTTGAACAAGGAGTGAACCCACAATATTATCCTGCCTTGCCCCTAGTATAACCCAAATCAGGGCTGAGATGTTGTGGGTAGATCAGTCATTGTATCTCTACCCATGGGGTCTTTCAAGAAGGCAGGTTTCAAGCACTTTTACAAAGTTCCAGGAGTCAGATTCAGCCCCTCCTCAAGCCCTAATTAACCTATTAAATGTGGTGGCAAGTCCAGGGAATATCTTCAAATTTGCTTTGCGTACATCTCTGAAACAAAATATGACCCCACTCAAACAGACTTTTGCTTTGATTCACCTTTCCCATCACCTTATCTTCACTCTTGCTTTAGCATAAATAAACCAATTAAAAATGAGCATATCTGCCAAAATATTTTCAGATCAGAACCTCCTGAGTTATAATTGCTCTTTCCCAGAAAGCAGTATGTGACAACTCACTTGAGTCAACCTGGGCTTGTAAAAATGATCTTGATCTTTGCCAAACCCCGGCTGTGGCTGGTTCTTAATAAACCACCGGGCAGGGAACAGCTTAATACTCACTTAAAAACTTCAGTATTGAAAACCATGGAAATCTGGTCTCCTCTTACCAGCTCTTCTGCCAGTCCTGTGCAACTCAGTAGGACTGAGACACCAGAAAGGTTTTCAGTGGTTTATTTAGGGTTCAGTCCTACACACACCCTTACATATCAAACTCCCATTGCCTTTAAACTGCAGAAGAAAAGCCTGGAAGTTTTCTTAGTGCTACTCTAGCTTGTACAAAAGGGAAATTGTAACGCTTTCCTAACTCTACCAAGCTTGTTACATCAGTGTTTGCAAAGAGCTGCGAGATCTCTTCATAGAAGATGACAGAGTATAAAGTCATCATTCACAAACAGCCTATTGATGTTTTCTCCAGAGCAACCAAATTAATACAATACCAAGTCCTTGCCTGTGTTCTACGTAATTAATTCAACACTCAGATGACATTTGATTTAATCAGGACATATCACATCTTCTCTTTCAGCTGAAAGAAACACTGAAGTTATAATGAAAACAGGTCAATATACCAACTACCAGCAATTTTTCTCTGTATTTCTGCTGGTCCCTGAAAGCCAAAAAAGAGCTGATGCTTTCCCTTCTTGATCTGCTTACTCCTTGTTTGATACTCCTAGTGATATGACAATCAGACAGGCAGTGAACTTCTCAGAACAGAGAATTTTTTCATTTCATTCATTCACAGCAGAATTGGTTACAATTCCCCCCCCCCCCAACTAAAAGTGTGTTTTCATGTAAATAAAAAATAGAATCGTCAAAGGAGATCTGACCATCTGGTCCTGCATCCTGACTCAAACAGGGATCAGCCCCAGCTGTTTCAGGGGAGATTTGTTCCAATCCCCTTCTGTAACAAGCCAGTTTGCATCCTGAAACAGGAGGGCTTCCCTCCCCTCCAAGCTTTTAAGAGACCATTTGCAGCTTTCCTTTTTTTTTTTTTTTTTTTTTTTTTACATTTTACAAAAAATTCCCAAATATTTTACATTGTGCTTTCAGAAAGGTACTGCAGTCAACAAGGAGTCAATCATCTTTTCTGGGCAGCAAAAGAGCTGGCTCTTGCACCCCCAAAGTATTTACAGCCTTCTGTGACAGGTTTAACAGAGAAAAGCTTCACACTGTAGCAGATACGTCTGTATTTGTCATATCTTAGGCAAGATTTCATGAGATAAGTTCAGCTGCCTTCATATTGTATGTAAAATATCACAGCCCCTTTCCCGGGGGGTTGCTGGAATTGCCATTCTGGTTTCTAATGAGGGAAGGAACTGGAACACTGTAAACTTGCAACTTTGTCCGCTTCATGTAAATCAAAGCACAGCTGCAAAATTTGGGAACAGAAAAAAGTGAGGGGAAAAAAAAAATCTCCCGCCACACACATCCAAAATATAAATACTCCTGGCTAGTAAATGTCACTTGACACTCTCACATCAAACCTGTCATCAGCTTGAGCATTTAAAGGAAAAACACTGCTGGGATTGGGTTCACAAATCTGTCCCTAGTACTAATTTACAAGTAACCCTTCTATATTAATTATTCCTAACTATGCCGCAATGACACATTAAATTTGCATGCAAAAGCCTAGTTAAAGTCTGAACAAGCCAAGACCTCTGAGAAAGCACTGCATGTAAGAGAAATGTATTGTTTTAAATAACTACCTACTGCTGAGCTGGGGCACGGAACATATTTGGAAGCAGTAAAACTGCTGGAGAGAAGCAAGAATATTTTGAAAGCAATACGATTGGGTCCTGCTAACATTGGAACAAATGAACAAACATATATTAAGGTTGGTATAAGGGGTTTTTTAATCAAATAAATGCAAGTATATATTTGCCTAGTCTGCTGATCCCTGGAGGTGGGAGTTCTGTCCGCCTTGGTCACAGCTGTAGCAAACGCATGGAAAATGCAGGTAGAGGAAACCATTCCAGTTCCCCAGAGGCTAAGCACTTGCAGGGACTATCCATAGTTCAGTGAAGCTCTAAATCAAGTTAGCAAGCACTGGCCCTGTTGTGATTTGCATGGACCTTCCCACAGTGCACCAGGATGTTTTTACCTCATAACAGATACCATCAATGCTAAGCAAATTGCTTGCATAATTATGCATATTTGCACAATGCCGTCAGTTGCAGCTGATGTCACTTGCTGATTATCTTTCTCCTAATTTTTTCATCAATGGAAGCTTGGTTTTTTTATTTGTGACTCATTCTGTAGCATTTATTATATGCTGTGCCATGCCAGGTGTACTTTTAACACTTGCTTTATTGCCACAGACGTGTTGTTTCAGATGGGGATGGGGTGGGAAAGGTGTCTGGCTGAATTCACCCTTCCCACCCCATGGAATGTTGTTATTAATTGTAATTTATGTGTCATATTAATCACATGATATTATTATTTATAAAGCAGTCATCCACATACCAGTTATAAAAGGATCAAATCTTACCATGCCCTGATGAATCAGAGATCAGTATGTTTTAGTTTTCCCATAATCAGCTGGCAAAGGCTTGCTTTCAAGCAAGAAGCTGTTTATTTTTAGATTAGTAATGAACAAACATCAGAAGTCCATAGGAGAAATAAAGGGAGAACCACTTCTCTGGGAAGTGCAGTGATCCTAGAGCAAAACATTTATCCTTAGTGCTGCCACTGAAAGCAGCAGTGCAGAGACAACATCTAACTGCTCATTACATCACCCTGTCCATCCGAAAAGTGGAATAACATACAAGTTTAGCCTCAACATAACATCCACCTTTGGGCATGTTATCGCAAAGATGCTTCCCCAGGGCATGAAATCACACATTCGTATGTAGGAGCTACACAAGAAACAGGTTAGCAGAGGATGGGAAGGATCTGTGATATGTATTTCATGAGATGATCTCCAAGACAGGCTGCAGGAGATGGTGTCCTGAGCAGATCTACCATTAGGTAGAGCTTTACCCAAGCCACAACAATTTGAAAAGAAGTTGAGGGATGAAGGATCCTGGCTCTGGCCCATCACAAGCTGTGTGGCTTGCTGCTTCCCATCCCACTTTGTTAGCCTTACGAAATGAAAATACGGTGTGAAAAGCCAAAGTGTGGCAAGGAGGGGACACTCAGAAGCTGCATACTTGGCTTCAAAAGCAAGCGGTCACTGAAAGCCAGGCTGTACCTGCAGTTCGTGGACAACAATAGACTTGATTCTCCAGGGACTGAAGAGGGCATGAAGCCTTTGACCTGCAGGTCACTGGTTCAAAACCCAGACGGATTTTGTGAATGATCAAAAGTGGTTCCCGCCCGATTGTTGTTTGTGTCTAAATAAAATAAATAGGAAAGTCTCACTCCAACTCTTAGCTGCCCACAGCCTGACAGCCACCTTTCAGCGCTCAACAGCAAGATTTTCAGCAGCAGCCCTGCACCTTTGAGAAGAACAAAACCTGCATGCACTCCAAGCAAGAGACATGCTGGGGTCACCACACCCCAGCTCACTGCAACTATCAGCAGCCACAGCCAGGAAATACTTCCCTGGAACCAGCTTAATATCTACAGTAGAAGTCTGAAATCCATCATTATAATCCTAAAGGGAATAAATCCAGGGAAAGACCCCATCTAGTCAAGGTGGAGCAGGACTGGGAAGATGGGAGAATGTTGGCACAGTCCCAGCCCACAGCACATAAGATTTCATCCTGCAATATCATCAGGTTGGATCCTCCAGCACCCATTTAATTAGGGGATGCAAGGTGCTGGCTGTGTCCTGGGAACCTGGCTCCTTCATGAAGATCACAAATTTAGGACTTTTTGCAATAACCATTACATCTACCACTGACAGTTATTCTGAAACCCAGGGAAGAAAAACCCTTGCTATTCTCCCAGTGCAACCATGACTCATCCTTCAGAGAAAGGCGCGAACAATTAAGAGCATCTGTAAGTAAAGCCAGTGACAAATGACTCTCTCTCATGGCTCTGAACACACATACTTTGGTCCACAGCTTTGGCAACTCTGGAGTGTTTGGAAAATATATTACTCTGCAGCAGTCTCCTCCCAGCTTGTTTACCTAGCAAGCACACTCAATAAGGAGCCTGTTAAAAAGGCCATGGTTATAGAGCACTCCTGGTCTGTCAAGCAATCAGGCTGGATTATGGTGTTGATCATTAATTATTGTGGAGGGGGTAAGAAGGACAGGCTTAAATTAAAAGCAAAACCAGGCATGTCATAAATGGGGCATAAAGACAAAGGCACTCAGCTCCTCCCTATAACCATGCCTGTGACCAAGGGATCAGGGCTCTCATACCAGTTCACAGTGCTGCTCTTGCTCAGTGGGTAACTTCACATTTCTGTTTCTCTGTGAACATCCAGGGCCCTGTTTCTTTGTCAGAAGAGCAGTTTTGTTGTCAGGGATAACTCCATCAGTCTGCAGCTGAAGATGATGCTCACGAATGATGCTTCATCAGGCATAAACAGCAGAGTTTGGGGCTGCAAGGTGTCCTATGCGCAGGAGGCTGTGAACCACCCTGGGCAAACACTGCCTCTTCCCTCTCTCTCTCAAAATGGAAAACAACTCATTGCACCCCAAAACTGCACCCACTCGGGAGCATGTGGTGATGCTGCAAAGACACGGGGAGGTGGGACTAGGGAAGGAGGAGGAGAGGTGGGGACTGAAACTGAGCCTGGGGAAGGGAGGAAAGGTGTTTCCCAAAGCATTTGTCTTCTGCAACTCAGCAGCAACTTGCAGTGATTCTTCTTAATGCTTATTATGGTGACTTTTTATGTTAAAAATGCTTATTATGGTGACTGTTATGTTAAAACATAAATGGGCTGCCCCAAACTATCCATTTTGATGCCTCACAGTAGAAACACCCCACACATGACCCCCTCCAAGAGGTGAGAACCAGCCCTCACAGCATGCCTGCTTTGGCCTATTCCCTTCTTAGCAGCATCACAACAGTGGTATCGAACTTTCAGACCACTGCACAAATGTTGCAGCACCCCAACACGGGGGATGTGTTGTCTGACCAACAGTCAAAACCACAGGAATAATAGTCTGTACATTTGACCCTATATCTAGTCTATAGCAGCATACCTTGTTCAAGTGAAGCTCTATGAGCTCTCCTTGAATAATATTTCAGACTCAATTGCTTGAGAAATTTATCCACCACTTTTTATCATCCTTGATGTTGCCTTCAAGACCTCCTTGATTCCAGAGATTTAGTGTGGGATTAGACCAACTCTGGGATGCAAGCATACAGACATGGTCTCTACAGTCTCAGCCAAGAGGTCTCATCCCCTTTCCACCACCCATTCCAGTGCCCTACCATCCAAACAAACTTGCCACTACTCACTTGTTTCCAGCCCACACAGGTACAGTGCAGGAAAGTCCCTGGTAGCAAAAATAAATGAAACCTTTTTCCCCAAAACCTTCCAGGAGGAAGCGCTGCAGAACACAGCAAACTTTTGGCACACCCAGGCCTTTCACGAGTGGCCAGTCCAGCAAGGACATTTGGCTGATGAGCAAGCTCAAGCTCACCTCTGGCCAACCCTTACACAGATGGAAACCACTGACTCAAACCCAGGTTCCCTGACTGCTCTCCCCACCCATCCAAGGAACCCAGCCACTTTGTCATCCCCCTGGAGCCCTCTAGTACTCATTTCAAGCTTCCCACCCTGTTTTCCAAAGCAAGCTGGGCTCCTCCTGGCTACTTCCAACAACAAAAAAAATTTCTTCAGCAAAATTCCCAATATCTTAGCATCTGAAGTCAAATCTCACTTAGTAAGCATGCATGCCTCAGAAGAGGACCCTCAAACGTGTTAGATCTCATGGGACATCTCTGCTGTCAAACCCCAAGAGAAGCTGCAGTGCTCCTCAGGTCAATGCAGAGTGCCATTCTCTCATACCACCTTTTCCCAGGACTGGAGGGAAGAGGGGAAAAAAAAAAAAAAAAAAAAAATCACGAGCAAAAGCACAGACAGGTCTTTTGTCTGAGCTGCCTGTCTTTGTGCAGCCAGATGCAGAGTTTAAAGGAAAGGATTTATATGACTGCCTTGCCAAACCAAGCTCAGATGCTTTTTTCCAAGCTTAGGTAAGACATAAGAAAAAGATCAGTTTCCCTGTCTGCTTTAACTCATGGAAGGAAAAAAGAAGTTGACTTTAATTTTGCCTGTAAACAAGCTGTGCTCCCTGGGTAAGGACTCATAGAAACTTAACATAGGGTTGCTGTATTGGTTTTGTGTGGCAAGGTTTTGGTAGCGGGGGGGGGTTACAGGGGTGGCTTCTGTAAGAAGCTGCTGGAAGCTTCCCCTGTGTTCGAGAGAGCCCATACCAGCCGGCTCTAAGACGGACCCGCCGCCGGCCAAGGCCGAGCCAATCAGCGATAGTGGTAACGCCTCTGTGATAACATTTTTAAGAAGGAAAAAAGTTGGGATGGCGGTATTCGGCAGCCGGAGAGAGGAGTGAGAACATGTAAGAGAAACAACCCTGCAGACACCAAGGTCAGTGAAGAAGGAGGGGGAGGAGATGCTCCAGGCGCCGGAGCAGAGATTCCCCTGCAGCCCATGGTGAAGACCATGGTGAGGCAGGCTGTCCCCCTGCAGTCCATGGAGGTCCACGGTGGAGCAGATATCCACCTGCAGCTGGTGGAGGACCCCACGCCGGAGCAGGTGGGTGCCCAAAGGAGGCTGTGACCCCGTGGGAACCCCGCGCTGGAGCAGGCTCCTGGCAGGACCTGCGGATCTGTGGAGAGAGGAGCCCACGGAGCAGGTTTTCTTGGCAGGACTTGTGACCCCATGGGGGGCCCACGCTGGAGCAGTCTGTGCCTGAAGGACTGCACACCGTGGAAAGGACCCATGCTGGAGCAGTTCGTGAAGAACTGCAGCCCGTGGGAAGGACCCACGTTGGAGAAGTTCGTGGAGGACTGTCTCCCGTGGGTGGGACCCCACGCTGGAGCAGGGGAAGAGTGTGATGAGTCCTCCCCCTGAGGAGGATGAAGCGGCAGAAAATAACGTGTGATGAACTGACCATAAACCCCATCCCCGTCCCCCTGTGCCGCTGGGGGGTTGGTAGAGAATCCGGGAGTGAAGTTGTGCCCGGGAAGAAGGGAGGGGTGGAGGGAAGGTGTTCTGAGATTTGGTTTTATTTCTCATTACCCTACTCTGGTTGATTTGTAATAAATCAAGTTAATTTTCCCCAAACTGAGTCTGTTTTGACCGTGACGGTAATTGGTGAGTGATCTCTCCTATCCTTATCTCGACCCACAAGCTCTTTGTTATATTTTCTCTCCCCTGTCCAGCTGAGAAGGAGGGGGAGTGATAGAACAGCTCTGGTGGGCACCTGGCGTCCAGCCAGGGTTAACCCATCACAGTTGCCTAGAACAAAGGCAAGCCTGACAGTAAGTCAGGTAAAACAGAGCTGACACCACTGTTTCTTATGGAGTCTTGCTTGCAAGATAACCACAATTCACTGCACATTGTCATCTTGGAGGGGTTACTTTCCTCCTAGATCCAGCCATGCAACCGCCTCATGCCCTGCCCATACACAAGTGTCAGTAGAGACAAATCTGAACTGAAATCTAATTAATCTGGCTAATTCATTATTTGAAAGACTTATGTGTTTCAGTTTTCTTTCATCTAGATCTTTTTTTTTTTCTTCCAAGCCAAGCACACCAGATGGCCAATACTGCTTTCATTGCTAGGTACTAATCAGCCACTTCCATATGATATTTGCCATGAAGAATTAATACAATTAGGTCAGGATGTAAAGACATCATATTATTCATGGCAATAAGCCCAGATTTACTTTTTATTCCTCCTGCAACCGCCTGCAGCCCAGGTGAGGTCAGAATCCAGGTCCCTTTTCACTGCAGTGAGCTAAGCTGCTCCTTGTCTCATTGCACAGAGCTTTGCAGCTGCAACTCTTGTTTCCCTTCCATAAGAAATATAGTCAAATTCAGCTTCAAAAGAAAACCTTGCTAAGAGATCTCCAAGTACATGCTTAACAAAAGGGTGATGCCCTTATAATCTCTCTCACCTTTATTTTTCAAGTTTTGTTTTCCCTTTTTTTTTTTTTCAGTCCTACAAAGGATGCAAGCAATATGAATGGAGAACTTGTGAAAAGCGTTGGACGTTCTTTGGCTGGCCAAGCCCTCAGAGCCAGGATCTCACAAGAGGACAGGAGGGAGGACTATTGCCATGCACTTACACACCCCGTCATGGTGCTCCTCCGTGACTGCTCACCCAGAAATGAATAAGTGGATCAGCTATTTGTCACTGCTTCATCTTTTTTTTTTTTTTTTAAATCATTGGGTTTTTTCCTTCTTTATATTTTTCATATCTAAGTAACTGAAATATAAACAATTTTTCCTGCAGCAGAGGTTAGCCTGGTGGCAGGGCCCACGTTTGTCTGGGAAGGATAGTTCCTCTCTGTTCCCCTCTCATGGCATATCCCCAATTCTCACCCAGAATGAGTTTGATTTATTTTAAGGGTCCTCCTTCTCAAGGTTTAAGGCTGTGAGCAAAGGTGGGATTGTGCAGTTATATATGGGAGATCAAGTCTTGATTCTTCACTCTGATAAAACATGTATGAGGCATGACTTTGGCCAAGTTGCTTGCTTTTTTTTCTGTGCCATACATTCCCTGCCCCTACCAAAAGTTCAAGGCAAAAATCAAAACTATTCTCTGTGCAGTGAGCAGCAAGGCAAAGGTGGAGGCAGAAAGCTCTCAGACCTCAGGACAGGATGAAAGCCAACCTGGGACCTGCTCCCAGGCAGCCAAGGAGCCAGGACAATTGGCAAGTCCCACGCAGGGCTGCCATGCCATCCCCAGAGCTGATTTCCAAGTCAGGTTCTGCTGTCTCACACTACAGCCAACAACCCAGCAGGCCTGCCCGTGAGGCAAACCCTCTCCTGCAAACCACGCGATGGCTCTGCTCTGTGTCTTCTGGCTACTTACAATTCAAGACATCTGTGTTTACTCCATGACCCATAACGGAGGGTTGTTTTCCCTGGAAGGGCTCCATCACTGCCTCTCTCCTGGTGCCTACCATGTGTCCATTTAATTTTTTTTTTTTTTTTTCCCCCAAGAAAGGTCTGCATGCTGCTATTTTCAGCACCCTCCCCATGTGCTAGAGGCAATTCATGCTTTGGGACACATGGCAAGGACTGCAGAAATATTTCCTGTTGGTCCAAGGAGAGGCTTCTCTAGCAAAAAAAAAAACCATAATAATGCTTCAAAGACCCCATTCCCCATGTACAGCTCAGCACACAAGGCAGATACAGTACATGAAAAAATTTGCTTTTGGCGCCACACAAAGTAAAAGCCCTACAGAGAGCCAGGCGGCTTAACAGGTCAGTCATCTAATCTACTGCAACACAACTTCTAAGGCAAAATATACTCTTTGTTACTGCACGTCATGTTGTTACACAAGGGGAATATGACCTTCTTGCCTGACCCCTGGATGGAGCAGGCTAGCCAAAATTCACTGGACACGGACCTAAACCCCAAACCTGTTTCTAAACAGGCAGCTCAGCCACAGTCTTCAGAGCTGGTTCCAACTCCTCTTGTCATGCAACGCAAGGAAGGCAGGGTCCCTCTCAGGACTGCCAGCCTTCACTCTTGCCACCAAACAGCCTTTCATTTTTCTCCTGTGTGACAGCAGGATGACCGAGTTGTCATCTCGTCACCTCCCTGTGGCAAGGCACTAAGGGACACTAATTCACCAACCAGGACCAACCTCCTGAACTAATGTCCTTCACATTCACGTAAATCCTCTCTCATGCTCTCCCATTTCACTTTGTGACCCCCAGGGGAAAAAAGACTAGTGCAAAGTGTTCATTATTATTAATACCATTATTATACAGTAGAGGAGATGAGAAGGCCCAGGTAGCAATGGGGGCTGAGTTGGGCAGATGGGAGGAGGCAGGAAGAAGAAGGGCTTTGCAGGGAGCCTGCAGAGCAGCTCGGGGAGGAGGGCAGTGCCGGATCCTAACGACCCCTTCCAGCATGGAAGTTTGTTCCCTTCCTACAGGACCCAATTCCCTTTTGCCCTGCGCTGAGATTTCCTCACCACCCCGACAGCTGGGAGGTCCTTGGCTGGGACTGGAGCCCGTTCAGGCAACAGGGGGCCAAACGCCAACCAGCACGTGTGCACCCTCCCTCCTCCCGGGCAAGCGGGGAGGGGGTCAGCCCGGGAGAGCACGGGGTGCGGGGCAGAAGGGGCTTTGAAGGCTGACAGCCTCAGGTGTGAGCGTGTGACTGCAGACATTCCTGCAAAGCAGGAGCAAGAGATTTGTTACCTGGAGAGGGCTGATGCTTGACGAGTGATGTCTTCATCCAGCTGTCCAAGAGGGGGTTATTCTGCCTGCAGGCAGCTTTTGCTTCATCAGGGCCAAGAGCCCACATGCAAGACTTTTTAAGGTCCTTAAGACATCTGTGAAAGAGATAGAGGACCGAGTTAAAAAAAAAAAAGAAAAAAATTTAGCTGGGGAAAGGGTGCCTCTCCCATTTCCGTGTCAGCTGGTGGGGAGACATGGAAGGCCTTGCAGAACTCCTGCCTGCCTGCACACTCCTCAGCATGGGACCTGCAGAAACGTGTTCCCCTTCCTAACGAACTCATGTCACTAATCTGGCAGCCAGCCCTTGAATGGGGGATTGCTGAGCAGCCACAGCTCTGGAGAACAGAGCGTGGGACATATGGAGTTTTCAGCATTTTTCTAATTTCCAGAACTTTTTTTCCAGTGGAGAGGCATTCCTCCGGGTAGAGAATGCCAGGGTAATGACAGTAAGCCTGGTTTTCTGAGGAACCTGTCAAAGGCAACTAACAAGTACCCCATGTACTGCTAGCTGAAAATCAGAGGGGGGATTTTAGAAGAGAATATCTGGGTATGTTGTGGCAAGGAGCAAGAGTCTGAAGAAAAGGCCATTGTGCAGGAGAGATGGGACCCTAGGTGTCATCCCGCCCATATTGCTGGATGGTCCTGCAACCTCAGAGAAATGAGCACATTACTCTGTGCTCTGCTCCCCTTATCTGTAAATTCAGGCTGGTTCATTACCACTGCATTTTCAGAGTCAACACGTGAGGTTTAATTTATTAGTGCCCATAAAATCCTTCGCATTCCAGGGTGGGAGTTTTCTGCAGCACAAACCTCACTGCTGCCTTCTGCTGCCAAAGCACGCCCGTCACTTCTTGGTGTTCACCAGACCACAGCAAGACACTTCCTGGGTAGCACCAAAATGAGATATTTTCCTAGGATGTAGTTCACTTTTCCTTCCCCTCACATGGATTTTAGGCTTCATAAAACACACCTCAGAGAACCCCACCTCCCCACCGTGCAACCACAGCTACAAGACTTGGCACTTAGCAGAACCAGCTCTCACTGGTGAGGATGCAGCCCAAAACATGGCACCTCGGCTGCGAGTGGAAGCAAGACCACTCACCAATGCTGAGGGGTTACTTCTCATCCCAGAGGAGGCCTGGACCTTGGTGGGAACAGCATAACAGCTACTGATACTTCACAAGGGCACACATTGCTTGGCCATCAAATGGGAACAGTCTCCATTCACTCCTTACCCAGCCTGGATTTGAGTTAGGGCATCGCACTCCTGCCTTTCTCCTGCAAAGTCAGGAGCCCTGGGGCATCAAGAAGAGGCAGGAAGACAGGCCAAAGACAAGTCAAGGTAAGAGACACGCAAACAGGCACTCCCTGCCTGCTCTGTTCAGGAATACATTCAGGTTTGGCTTATCCCCTTTCAGAAATACATTTCAAGCACTATTTCTGAAGGTCCTTCAGGCAAGCTAGCTTCAACTATAAACCTCATGGCTGAAGAGTAAAACCCAACCACACTCAATTTACCTCCCCACCTGAGGGCATGTCAGTATTACACTGGCTTCTGGAGTTCCAGGTTTGTGGCTCAGCAACACAGAGGACAGGAAAATGGATGATCTTGCATCTTGTCTGAAAGATGCAAGGCCAGAGGGATTTTCCTAGTCTACATTAGGAAGAGGATTGAAGACAGTGTTATGGGAAAGGGTAATTCCTTGCGTTTGCACTCAGACTTGCAACACCACAGATGCTGGGAATTTGCTTTCCAATTCATCCCAGCAGCCATTGCCACCACAAGGGGAGAAGGAGGGGACTAGAGCAGGGTAAAGACTGCATGAGCATCAGGTAAAGAATGAAAGGAACCAGGGAGAGCCTTGTGCTCTACAACTGGATGCCAGTTACAGGTCGTCAACTCCTAACACTCCCATTTCTTTTCCAGCCAATACATTTCCACTTGATGCAGTCTCCTCAAAGCCATGTCCGGAGGCTCAAGCAACCCAGAGGACCCCAGGACTTGCACAACTCACCCCCCAGTCAGACTCCACAGGCCATTGCAGAGGGGTTAAAGGGCTTCGCATATGGCTCTCATTGCTCTTCCTTTTATCCTGGTCATGCCCAGCAGGCAAAGGAGAGCTGAAGGAGGTGGGCAGAAGGAAGGGGGGGGGGGGGGGGTTAAACTTGAGGGAGGCAGGGAACGACCCTGGCCATGGTTTTTCAGCACAGCCAGCAAGAAGGCTGCCTGCCTGCCTCAGGGGACTATTAAGGGACTATGGTGACTTTCATCTCCAGGTCACTAGTTCAAATCTGGTCCAAGTCAGGGACAACAAAGGTATTATGTGAAATTAATTGCTAGTCTCAAGTCCAATTCCTAGTACATGTGTGTCCATTTCAGTAAAACTTGCACCAGCTAAAGGCCACTTGAGCACAGGGGCAGAGAACTGAAAGGTGATGTAGCTCCTGCCTCATCCCCAGATGGAAACCCGCCTTCGGCAAAGGTCAGTGTGATCAAACAGCACTTGTTGTCCTGCTCTCTCCATTTCCAGATGTATTGTTCTCACACCACATATGGTTTTGTAGAGAAATAACTTCAGGATTTCTCAGATTCGCATACCCTGAGTCAATAATTCAGAGTAATGAGTAACACCTAACATGATGCTGGAATCTTTCTTTCCCAAAGAAAAATGTCTGAGTTAACAGGATGGAGTTAGACAGGGAGATTTATAGGGCAGGGACAGTCTTTTTGTTCCAATTTTGCACAGCCATCAGCACAGCAGCTCCTCACCCACGAGCGCAGGAGTAAGTGCAGGCTGGAGAACTCTCACTGCTTTGAACCATAACCAGGCAGCACAACTTCTGGCTCCCGGTGAAAATCAGTGCTCTCATTTCTCTTTTAAAGAAAGCAACTGAAAACATTTAAGGGAAAGCCACTCACCAAGGTGTTTAAAAAATAAAACTAAATATCAAAATGTTTTCCATGAACGTGATTTTAAAAGTAGACTCGGCCGCTCTAACAGAGCACAAAACTACCGGACACAAACAAGAGGGTCCACAGCAAACTGTCCATGTTGGCAAACCAACAGTTTACACCAACTGTGCTCCAGATGGTACCTCCATACCACCATGTGGGACTAGGGGAAAACACACCATGAACGTGCCTTAGTTGTTCCCAGAGTGTCTTTAGGGCTGCTGTACTGGATACAAAAGGGCATTTTGTAGTCTTACTAGACAGTGTGCTCCCAGACAAGGGCTAAGCAATGACTTCAGGAGCTCCCAGCATTTATTTCCCACCTTTAAACAGGACAACACACAGCTCCCACACTGGAACAGAAGGACTGCTCTCCAGTCACGAGGACAGACTTGCCGCCCAAACGATGCTCACCGATGACACATGCCAGCTCCCTCATGCTAACCAGAAGCATTACCTTGTTTAATTTCTGTCGAAAATGACAGCAGATGGTCTCAGCTGGGAAATGTTGCTTGCCCCTGCAGTTACAGCTGCATCTCTCCTGACTGCTTGCCTCTCCCAATTAGAAGCAAATCTGCCTCCTGTCAGGCAGCAGTTCATTCTGCCCCTACAGCCCACCCCATACTAGCTCCCATTTAAAAATAAAAGATTGCCTTTTCTGAGCTGCTTATTGCTGCCTGCACTGACAATAATTCTGTGAAAATTGGTCGTTGCCACCGCTGATGACCATTAGCATGCTGACCTGCTTTGACTTCACCATCAGCTTTGAATATCAAATCAGTGATTAACGACTTCCAGTAATGACCCTGCCAGGAGCATCCCTGTGTTTCTCCAAGAAGGTACCCTCTGAACTGGATCATTACAGGAGCTTGTCATTTGTCAGCAATTTAAAAAGCTGATAAGTCAGCAGTGCACACTTAGGGATGAGGCAGTGCTGGTTTCCTTGATGTCTGTTGTACTTTTCCTTTTTCACCAAGAGAAACAGATAAAATTCATATGGTTATGGCCAGTCTTGTTTGGTTAACATCATCTGAGATAATGTTATGAGGAGAATCACTCCTCACTTGCCCCCTTCCTTTACTCTTTCCAAAAGCATCTAATATTGACCATCTAAGGCTCTGATTCAAAAATGCATCAAGTCCAACATTTGTTGCCCAGTTATAGCTCAAAGACATAATAAAAGATGGTGTAGAGTACCATTCCAATAAAAACTCATTTTCCCAGCTCCAAAAACGTTGGCAGATTAATTCTGAGAGATTAGGTGTCTATGTTGCATTCTGTGTTGCATTAAATAGCATCCAACTTCCTACACGCCTACTTCCACAGCAAACAAGCATAAAACCAGTACAAGTTCTGTACATGCCAACAGGTGATCCAGATCAGATGTATCACTGACTGGTCCAATGCACAAAGCCACTACTAATGAGTATGAAGGTACAGCCTCAGAGGCAGGGTGCTGGGCACATATGACCTTTGGTCTGCCCAGGTACCTCAGCTGCTCGTAGAAGACTAAAGCTTTAACAATGCAACAAAGCCTGGACCAGAACACTGAATCAGAGGCAATACATCCACCCTAACAAAAACATCCAATCATCCCTTTGATACTTTTACAAGGGCTTTCTAAAGAGGTCCCTGGAGCTGCATCAAGACCAAGCACTGCAAAGAGCAGGTGAGCTGTGCTTGGAAGCTGGCTTCACATCTGCAAGTGCTTTATGGTCCTAGAGAGAAAAAGAGAGGAAGAGGGGATCCTCTAATGAGGTTATTACCAGTGCCTGGCACTGCAGCAAGGCTGTACAATGCCTGCTGAACTCCTTCCTCCTACAGGAAAGGAAAACCCTTTGTGTGAAGGATTTAAAGGGCTCTGTGCAAGACACCAAAGGTACCATCTCTCAATAAAGAGTCAGGCCACGGATGAATTTGGCAAGCAAAGGAAAAATGTCTAGTATTTTCAGGAAAAAAAAAAAGCAAAATAAACAGCAAAGTGTCTCCACCACCAGATATGCTTGTGTGGTTACAGTCTTTATTTATCTGGCAGAATGGAACTAATTTAGATTTGCTGGATTGCATTTGATGCACAACCTCTGTGTGCCTCAGTTTCCTTCTTATTTGCAAAGGGTTAACTCTGAGACTCAAAGACAACCAGAAGTTCCTATTTCCTTTGGACCCATCTAGTCCAACTGTGAGCAACAGCTGTAATAACCAGGTCCCAGGAGGAAGGAAACCATCACGTTTTAAGGCAAAACTTGTCATTCACATCAGTGTTACCAGCATGCTCAGAGACACATAGAAAAAGCTGTTCTCCCCTGACCCCATTTCTCCACGCAACACTGATACAGAGCCCAATACTTCATACAGCAGCAAGTACAGAGCTATCCCAAGCTCAGGTAGGCATCCTCATCCTAACATATAGATGAGCCATATCTTACTGCAGGCCTCTGGGGACCCTGCCTTCCAGCATACACCAGCCCCTCCCTGCAAGCCATACACACAGGTCTGCATCTTGCAGCTGTGACCAAGCAAGGAGGGAGCCAGAGCCATAACACCACCTTCCCTACAGCCTGTAGCTTCTACACATTCCCCTCCCAGTCCCACTTGCTGGGGAAGCACCACAGCAGAAGCACACAGCTCTAGTTTTCCTTACAAGTAGTTGAACAAGTAGATACCCATCAGGAAGCCCTTCTCCTACCTGCCCTAGGAAACTTTCTTTGAAGCATTTTTGTTTGCTCCCCTGCAGTCTCATTCCCCATCACACACAGCTTTCTTGGTTTTGTTTTGCTTTTCAACCTTTCCACTTGCTTCATAGCATATTTCCAAATCACAATGACAAAAAAAAAAACAAACAAACAATTCCAACCAAAACCTTCCCCTTCTAAGCAACAGCTATTTCCTTTTCCAGCCCCCCTTTAGTAAGTTCAGTGAGGAGCTAGCTTCCTCCAAAGATCCAGTCAGAGCTTCTTATCAATTAGGGTAATTGGCACCCAGCTGAGCCTGTCTCCCAGTTGGGACCCATTAACACTCAATTAACACAACCCCAGGCCCTGCCCTCCTCCCTGTTATAGCTCTTCTCTCTATCAGTGTACAAGTCTGCGCACAAAATCCTCTTGAGGCTATGTGGTTGTCCACCCATTGCATGTCTGGAAAGGCATCGATAATGAGTGTAACGAGCACGTCTTGTTCTTCTAGCATTTGAGCTATGCAATTAGCCTTGTCCCCATGTCACAGACAGGACAACACCAGCTATCTGAGGGAAAGGCAGAGATTTGGAAAGTGTGGGGTGCTCCCATGCAGAGCTAGCTTGCTGGTGGTGGCATCAGGTGCGGGATCAGTCCCTGGTGCCTTCTGCTATGTGCTAGGTCCGATATCTCATTGTTTGTGAGAACAGAACCTCTACTTTTCACGTCCCTGGGTAGACCTAAGTCACCTTTTCAAGGGCTTTTTTTGTCTTATCTAATCGTTAAGGGTCAGAAAGCAAATAATAGCAGCCCGACACACAGGCAACAAAAGAGCTCGATAATCTTCTTTAACTTTGTGCTTTCTGTAAAGTCTCGATTCACTTTGGTTGGCTGTTTGGAGCTGATGTCCTAGGACACTTTCATGCAGTTGGGCAAGGCAGGGAGCTGGCCCGGTTGCCCTCTATGTCCTCTCCTCCACAACTTCCATAGCAGCCTCCTCCGCAGGGTCCCCCAAGGCTGCAGCCCCTGTTCAACCACGTAGCCCTGGGGAACAGAGAAACCAGCCCTCCTTTCCCCTCTCCTTGCCACAAGCCCTCTCCCCACTTGAAGCTTTCAGCGTTGTGCTGAACCTCCTCCAGCTACTTCCTAAACATGCTTCAAATCCCCTGTCAAACCCACAGAACAGTGCGTGGTCTTTTTGCCCATAGGGCTTGATCTGCATCCACCTACCTGCCTGTTTGTTCAGGAGCTGCGTCTTGCTCGGTTGTGTAGCCCTGAGCAAACCAGAGCTGCCAGTGAGCAGCACATGTTCCTTCCTTGCTCTCCTCAGTGATTTATTTCTATGCCACATATCTCCAAACAGCACACCAACATTTGGTCTAGTTTTAATATATACATTAAAATATCCATCTCTGTGTTTCCATGTGTATATAAAAGCAGGGGGACAGGGAAAGGGAAATTTGTCGGATGACCTAGCAACTCAAAGCCAGCCAGAAAGCGTTTCTCCTCCCATGTTTCTGAAAATAACCGGTGCACATATGACTTCAAAGTAATAAACAGTACAGACATTTTCCAGCCATATTTATATCACTGTAGGAAGATGCAGCAGGAGACTGGGTTAGTGAACTAGTTTTTCTCTCTGCTGCTTGTGTTCTGGATGAAACTGAAGCAGTACTTCCAGAAAAATCATCCGTTCCCAGGTGAAAATCACTTTTTTTCCCCCTTCTCTCATCTGCTGTTCCAGGAGGTTCAGGGAATTCACATCAGCATCAAGTAATAGTCCCACCATCTCACTGCTGTAATCCAGCTCAGAGGAGAGGGAGGAACCGGCGTTGCCTGAGAGATGGGCTTTCTGGCTCTGCCTGGTGCATGGATACCATCTGTCTTAAGTGTCTGAAGTAATTTACTTCCAATTTTCGAGGTGTTTGAACTGATGATACTAATTTATGTCCAGCGTATTAGACTCCTAGGGATTCTTGTTGGGACTGACCTTCTGATCACTCTCCTATTTAAGCCTGAATGTATTCTGCTCATGTTTCGAGATCAACCATGTTGTGCCTGAAGCCTGTAATTACTGCTACTACTGCTTTTATGAGCAATCTCCTAAGTGACCATTTGTCCCGCAGTCCCAGACGCCAGACATCCCACCAACATGGGCATCACGCTGCAACTGGTCAGTCATGTACAACCCACCTGTGTCCGTGATGCCTTGGCATTCCTGGGGATGTTTTGAAGGTGATGTGGACGTGCTCAGGGCATCTCAGACCTCCTAAGCATAAGCACCGGTGAATCGTTAAGTCAGAGAGCTCATTCACAGGCAACAGACTCTCTCCAGTAAGATCTTTCTCAAGAATTTTGCACCAAACTGTGGGTCAGGGAGCACTAACTCAGGCAAGGAGAAATACAGCACCTTGAACAACAGACCTGTGATGTCCACTGGGCTTCGTGGGCTCCACTTTTTCCATGCTGTACAGATAATAACAAAAAAGATGACTAAAGATATGGCCACACTGGCCTGGAAAAAAGAATCTCCTGAGGTCTATAGCCATCCTCAACACTTACTCCTTTAGCAGTCTCAGGAAAGTCATTTAACCATCCTGTCTCTGGTTTCCCTCCTGTAGCACAGCTCGTCTATCACACAATTGTAGAAATTCAGGTCATCTTGCAGGTGACTGTGAGCAATGCACCCCACTTTGCCCTCTCCTGAGGCTGCCTACATCAACTGCAGAGCAATCAGTGTGGGAGCCTGAATCTGAGACTTAACCACTATTTATGGCAAAGCAGCAGCATCTTCTAAATGTCACGTCCTAAAAGTGAGCCAAATTGCCATCCAACCCAGCCGTAAAAAACCACAGGTTCTACATAAGGTTTCCTTCCATATGTGTATGGGCCAGGGATGAATAAGTCTACCCTTCTTGGGTGGAAGGTAGAAAATTATTTATATTCTTCTCATAAAAGACTTTCGGGCATTTTTTTCAAAACTGAATAGTATCCCCTATTGCTGAACTGCAGCTATTCCTAGGAAGAACTTGGCCAGAGAGCCAGATGAAAATGCATCACACAGTTCCTCCCAAGGAAAGAAACAGGTGAAGGGGCCATCCATCACCACATCAAAGCAGAGCTTGCCCCTTTGTAGTGCCCATGAATGGGACTCGTTTTGTCCTCCTAACAAGTGGGTCCTGTGCGGAAGATGGCCGCATTGATTCTCCAGCCGCTACTTTTAACGGCTGGGGCAAAACCAATCAACTTGATGTCATCGACGGCTTTTGAGACGTTGACTAAGGATCTCTGGAGGGCGAAGGGGACAATACAACCTGGAAAGCCCTCCTTCCTTTCAGCCTGCCCTGCATTTCCCCTCTCGCCTTGTTCTCTCTCTGTTCTTTATTAAGCTGCTTTTGTGGGGCTTTCACCCATTCTCTCCAATAGTGAAAAAGTCCAAGCGAGTGAATCTCCTCCTCCTCTTCCCCCCCCCCCCCCCCCTTTTCTATCATCCTTTTTCAAAGTAGTGCTTGCAAGGGATGGCAGGGCTTTCAGTGCATTGGGGTCCCTGCCATGCCGCTTTGTTGGCTGCCCCAGTATTGTGCTTCCCAAGGCAGTGCAGGTGCAGCAGGGTTTTGTCTGGGTGTTAAACGCTGGCTAATTAGCTGGAGGGAGGGGAACGGGGATTGTGGCGGTAGCATTCATTACACAGAGACATTCAGGTTCCACAGGAACTGGGATCTGCCCGGTTAGTGCAATCCCAGGTTGTTTCTGCCCCCGCTGCAAGACAGGAGAGACTTTGGGAGGCAGGATCACACCCTGCATGGGTTCACTTGCCTCTTCTCCACTTGTATTTGCCACTATCCGGGGAGTCATCTCTGACGGGGAGAATAAATTGCCATCAGCTCTCCACAGCACTCCCACACCCTGGGAATGGTGAAATGGCATATCGGCTCAGGAAGCTGTGGAAAGACACAAAGGCCAGTAAAAGAAATGCAAGTAACCTGCACGTAGAATACCGCAGACAGCACTGGCGTTGAGGGCTGATGAGTGAGGGTCTACCCTGACTTCAGCAGTTTTTCTTTGCAAGCTCTCATGAAAATAAATCTATAATGCACACCATATGCAGTTTATGTGCCATTCAGTCTGGATATTTATTTTGAAAGACAAGAGTCTTTGCTTGGTTTCATTTGTCACTAAAAAGGAGAAAGAGGAGGCATAAAGCAAGCAAAAACAGAAATACTTTGACCCAAACCCAGAACATCAATGGCAGTAATTTCACCAAGTAACAGATATGAGTTTCATCCCAGGTATTAGTGTGCACTAGCTCCGAGGTGTTTGGCACCAGTACCCTTCAGAACAGCACTTGAACACACATCGAGTAAACCACACTGATGGCCAATGCCCATGAGCCAGGACACAAACCTCCATAAGCTGGTAGAAAGAAAATGAGAAGTTGTTGGGAGTTGAGGACTATACACCCCCTTGGGTCCTCTGACCTCACATTTCCAGAGTGAGAGTTGCTCCTTATTCACATCTCCCATATGTAAGCCCAGCCAGGTCAGAGCAAATTCCGTGTTGATTTAGCAGCATTTTACATTTACTTTGGACTCACTTTGTGCTGGTGTGAATAACTGCATAAGTATCAGGCAATCAGGGGAGCAAAGATGTGCAAGTAAAGCAAAATAAACCATACAAAAATCTGTAAAGGAACGGTTCCAAAAAGTCAGCCAGGTATTTTTGATCTACAGAAATTATGCATCTGCATTAAGTCTCGGTCTAGGTTAAAGTTGCTAGATAACTCTGCCGCAGTTCAGGTCAAAACTAAAAATCTCATATTGTGTTTCCCCTGTCAAGCGAAGGACAGTTTTGCAAAGCCTGTGTTTGTGGGAGTTTTCCACAAAGGGTTTCAGGCAACATAAAATGTTCCTGGCACCATTTTCAGCTGTGTGTCCCAGAGACACTTAACTCTGTACTTAATTCAGTTTTAATAGGCTGCGATTATATTAAATAAATACCAGCTGAACTGATTATTTAATACATAGTTATAGCTGTTTAACAGTCATGCAATTGACTGTTACATCTCAATAAATGTATGTTTTTCATCAATCACCTAGTATTTTATTTCACATCCCATAATTTTCCTATATAACTCTTGGACCTTCAAAGCATTGCTGGGGGTCACCCCAGCCTGCCGCGCCAGTCTCTGCAGTGGTAGCAGGAACATGCCCAAGAGCCGTTGCCTTTCCAGGGACTCATCGCAGGTTAGGTCACCACTACCTGCTTCCTTCCACCTCCTCCTTGCGTTTTCAGGTGATGTAAAATGCTTCTTCACATCCCTTCCAGCCTTGCCCAGCTGCTCCGCGCCGGTAAAGCAGCTGCATCTCTCCACCCCGGCACTGGCCTCCTCGCAGGAAGTCAGAGATCATTCTGCTCTCAACAGGCTGTAAGAGTTTAAAGCTTCAAGAGGTTCTAGAAATGTATAATCTGGATTTTATACTTTAAAATTCATAGTTCCCTGCCCATTGATGCTTTCCAACCGATATTTGTGTTTTCCCCTTCGTTATTGGTTTTGCCTGCAGCTCCTTTGAAGACATTTACTCAGCTAAAAGGCATCTTTATTGCAGTGCTGTGAGGCATTCGAAATGATCAGAAGATATATAAATAAGAAGTTGTTTCTAAAACCTGCATCTATTTGCAACCCAACAAACTGAATAACAAACTGTTACTAAAAGCACATTTGTTGAGGCCTGACAACTGCACAACAGATACATACAGTTTCTGCTGCAGAGTTGTTTACCCTAACTAATCACTTAACTTCTCAAAAGACAGCATCAAAATAAAAGTGATACATATCTGTATTTAATTACTTTCTGGTGTTATGACAGAAAAAATGGGGGGTTTAAGGGATACATTTTACAAAGGCTTTTATCAGAGCATCCGCAGAAACTGCAAGCAATGCCATTTCCATGTATTATAACAACTGAATTTCCATGCTCCACTAGAAATTTCAAGGTGCACAGTAAATAATGTGTTATTTGTCTGATTTGTGTATGCCATTGTAAGGTCAGTGAGCCTGAAAATATAGATGTCATTTGAAAAGTGGCAGAAAAAATTTAAAAAAAAAAAGAAAAAAAACGGTGTGTTTTTGGTGCTGCCTACCCTTTCGGAATAAAAAAGGCAAACCCCTTCACATTCCTGGCTGTCGTGAGCTGCACTTTCCTATTCAGACCCCAGCCTGCTGAAGCCGGTAGTTATAAATGCTCAAGAGCTAATAAACACTTCTCAGGATTTAGCACTGGAGAACCACATGGCAAGGAATAGACAATTCTTTGTTATCATTGTATGTAGCCCCTTCCTTAAAAAGCCCTGACATGACTTCTCAGGCAATAAATCAGTTTTCTTTTGCCAATGTGCTAAAGCCCATCTATGCACCATAAAAGCTTCCCCCCCCCCCCCCCATATTCCATATCCCTGTGATGGCTTTATTCACAAGCAGGCACATGTGCATGTGAAAAGAAAATGCAGATCTTGCATTTCTGAGTAATAATTCTTTTTGTGAGTTAGTACTCCTCAGACCAAGCAGAGAAGTCTCATCCTCATCCAGCCAGCACCATCTTTATTTGCTCTATATTTTCCTCACACTGTCACAGCTCTACACCGTTCCATCATATGGTAGAGGTATTAATTCACTATTTCCTGCATTATACAATCCCCACTTCCCTTCCAATTTTCTCACTCTAATGATGCTATAATAAAAAACAGAGGTAATAATGAAATTGGAAAATAGTGTAATTTCTAGCTGGCAAAGAGAGCTGCTGGAATAGAGTACAGCTCTGGAAGCTGCTTTGCTACTAGCTTATTAGATGAAGGTTTTGAACAGTGTTTGACTGACTATTCACGAACTGCCTCGAAAATCTGCCAAAGCAGCATTACTGGACCTCAAGAACAGCAGACCCAGGACTGACTAGCTGATGGTCAAAGCCAGGTAGACCAAAGAATCAACAGATGGGTGTTATATTCAATGTTGATGGAGAAATTCCCTCAAATAGGGCTTTTTTTGAGGTCGAGTTAGAACTGCTGTGTGCTCCAAAACAATAAGGAGTCCAAGATGTGGAGCTTGACTCTGCTTTCATGTTCCTCCTACTGCAACCCCACTGGCTGGTACTGCCATATCTCTGGGCATGGGCTTTGCTTCAGGGGAGCTACTCCTGATTGCACAGGAATAAACAGGATCTGAATCAGGACATTAAAATGAAGGTTTTAATGAGCAATTTGGAGATAACATTTAGTTTCAGCACACCCAGAGACACACCCTCCCCCATACACTCTGCCCCTCAGCTGCTTTTCAATACTTCATTCATGCACCCATGACAGTTCATTATACAGATGCCTTTTCCCAAAAGAAGTCCTCATGATGTGGTTAAAGATACTGATCTTCTGCCTGGCTTCAGCTTCCAGAACTCCTAATACCAGGGGAAATGGCATTTCAAAAGCTGGGCACTCTTGGGAAATGCAGTAATATCCTTCAAGCCTTATTTGCGGGCTGAGCTTGTCACTGGAGAAGTTATCCAGGCAACCTGAAATGCAACAGGTTGGTTTGAGCTCTGGACAGACGGTGTCTCAAAGTTGCACAGACAGTTACTGTAGTGCTATCTGGATGTCACCGAGAGCAGAGAATTTGGTGATTTAAAGAAAATCTGGGCATTTCCTACCCACTGCATCCATCAGCACTCTTCAGCCATACAAAGGAAACAGTAGCTTGGATCCTTTTCCCACCCAAGCAGAAGAAATACCCTCCTGCTCCTACTCTGCAGCCACAGAAGCAAACATGAGGAAGGGGATGCCATCTCCAGAAACAGTGACGTGCTACAAAGACAGCTTCTTGGTGCATAACCAACTAAATCAGGAGTGGAGAAGCTTAGCAGGTACCGAAGGAGGGCAGACCATGCAGGAGGCTGTCCCCAGCCCCAAGGACACCTGTTTCAAGGTCTCTGTTCCACAGGACCCTCAAGCTGAACCCCTGACCTCACTCTCATCTTCCATTAGCTCCCCCAGTTGTCTAATTTTACACCTCACCTTCCACCGTAGGAGAGCATTCAGGTTGAAGACACGCCCGGCACCAACCTTCTCCAGAGGAACAGTGTGTTTTCAGAGGAGAATGTAACTCCTCAGCTCTGTAGAGAACAGGACAGAAGCACAAGATGGGGGATCTCTTTTATGGACACCAGCTGGAGCATCCCTCATGTCAGCATGGGGTTAGTCCCACACAGCCCGCAAGGAAAAGGCGGACAGAGAGGAAGGGGGGACGTGGGCTCTCGTGCAAGCTTTGAGAGCTCACACTGAGCAGCCAGACCTCTATCTCATCCCGAGACACAAAATCCTCCTGTGGAAGAAAGTGGGAGAGCATTACTACTGCACTGAGCTGCCTCCGATGAAACAGGACCCTGCAGCCGAGCCCTTCAGTCAGTGCTGCTTCGCTACCTCCTGCAATTAGAGAGAGCTTCTGGGGCAATAAACAGCACCCAGCTGGTTGCAGCACAGCCCCGACCAGCCAGGTTTCAGTGTCTGGAGGCTTTTAAAGCTTTGCAAGCACGGACTTAACAGGGAGCTGCATTTACACAGGTGATGGTGAACTGCAGCTGGGAGGAGGGGGTGGCTGGCTGGCTGGAGCACACAGTGTTGGATGGACCCAGGGACACCAGATCTCTCACTGGTCAAAAGGTGGTTGGAGACGATATGCAGCCAATTCTGACTTCCAGCATGGGTGGAGTTGAGCTCCTGGGGAGCAGGAGGGTTACATACCTGGTGTCAATGCAAAAGAAAAGTGGCATCGTGCACCCCCTTCCCACGATAAGGGAGGAATGGATGTCCTGCACCCCATCATCCAGACCTCCTCACCTGGCTGTCAGCACTCTCCAAAGGTCTGTGCACCTGCAGCAGCGGCTACAGGAGAGAATATTCCCTGTAACAGGAAACAAATCCCAGACTGCATCAGGTACTCAGTACAGTGAACAGAAACACGCATCATCCATCTTTCCTCCAAAGGGAATTTTGTGCCACCACTTCTGCTTTTTGATCCAATAGCTGTCACCTGAAACTGCCAGCATTTCCAAGCACGACCGTGAAGGGAAAGGCAGTTGCTTGATGCAGCACTATTCAAAATCTGCCCAAATGCATGATGGATACAGTGTCTGAGTGCTTTGACCTTCAAACCTCGCCCTCAGCTTTTCCATAGTCTGTAGTCAGATATGATGGTGGTTTCATTTACTGGGGGTATGTGGGCAGAGATAGGTGTCTGTTGACTGATGGTATCAGGTTGCATAATTTGCTTTTAATTTATATCTGTCCTCCCAAAGAGTGCCTAGTGGGGGGAATAAGATAGATCTGAAGATAGAACAATGGCTTCAGGGCGGGAGGGATGTACAGAACATACAGTCCTCTCCTTGCAACACAAGTCAGCTTCTGCTAAATACCTGAACAGACATTAGCAGCTCCTGTGGGCTTCAAACTACCATTCAAGCCAGAAAATTATGCAGGTAGCCTAAGTGGTTAGAACCCAACTAGAACTGGTTTTGGAGCAGATATCAGGACACAGAGAAATCTGGGATTGTACTAAACTGCAAGCTTGTGCTGAAGTGACACTCAAGCATGCCAAGAGTCAAGAAACTAGAGACAAGGCAGGTGTACCAAAGCAAGAGCGAGGTCAGAGAAAGGCTCAGTCACACAGGACCATCCTGGAAAACTCCCTGGCTTTTTGAAAGGGGACCCTGAACAAAGAAGGCCAGCCTGGCATGGTAGGGCAGGTTGGCTGGGACCAGGGACAAGGACAGCCATGTCAGAAAGCAGAAATTGGCCATTAGAACAAAGCGACTGGGAGCAAGACCCAGGAGAACAGCTACAGAAAATAGCACATTGCAAATGCAAGAGCAACTTGTGGGATTGCCCAGCATCTCTGCCAGCAACAGGGACTGGCTAGTCCCAGGCCTCACAAGATTGGTCTGAAATTAGTTCACTGGACGATCCTTTCCAGACCTTGATTAATAAGACAATCTCTTCTCTTCACTTGTCAGCCACACAGTTTGTTGTGTTTCATTTACAGCTCCTTCCAGTCTGCAAACACAAGAGCAGCTTGTGTTTGCAGAGATTAGCAACCTGTGTTAATTAATCCTGAGACGTTGCAAGTTTTCTCAGCCTTTGTAGACAGTCACACCTGACCTCTGCATCTGCAGAATGACTCCCCTCTTTTAATGCACTTATCACCAGATTTCATTGCAGCTGTATTCAGCCATCCTGCCTGTGCAGGCTTGGCTCTCTGGCAGCAGGCACATGTTGTTTCCTTCCTCTGAACTTACCCTTTCCACACACATCAGCAGCTCGCCTTCCTCTGCATGAGGGGAAGGATACAGGCACTGCCCTGCACCTTCATGTGTGCAGCCACCCGTTTGCATGGGCATATGAGTAATATTAAATTAAATTACAATGGTAAATGATCTCTGTGCCGTTTGTCCCTTCAGCATCCCTGCCTGGATACAAACAGGAAAAGTATCTGCATCTTCTCCGTCCCGAGGCCCACTTATATTGCAGGGATGATCAGCTGGCTGTTTACTTTCTCTATAGCTGCTTTTTAATGGCAGTGACCAACACATAAAGTTTATTACCTGGATTTAAGTTGTCCTTGTGCCCAAAACAGCAGTAGTGCATTTAACACACCTGGATTCCCCGCTTTGCCATTCAAGGCTTCCCTGGACTGAGATTCAGTTTACAGCTGACAAGAACCCTATACTCTTTTGGACTGCAGCACACCAAATAATCATTCACACACTGGATTAACTGCTCTGAATCCAAGTAAAGACAGGGAACCAGTATGGAGAAAGCCCCATGTAAACCAATTGTTCATGCAGTTTGATTTCATTGTAAAGCCTCTGCTCACATCAAGGCTTAGCTGGGATCCAAATGCTTATTTACAGTGCAATACTAATTAGGGTAAACCTAACTATCTTAAAGAGTCAGGGAGAAATATTCAAAATAATTTTAATAGGACTGCTGGTCACTCCCAGCTCCATCCCTCACAACGGAAGGAAGGAGGAGGCCTTTTCCCCCCACTGTTTGCAGACACACTCTGGTCCTGCAAGCAAAGCATGGCCAGCAAGGAAAAAAAATCCATCCCAACATCTGAACCTCTCTGTGCCTTTGACAACTAATTTGACTCACTACCTTATTACAAAGCACAGCAAGACTATAGGTAGAACTGAAAGGGAGCCCAAGACCAGCAGAGAATTTGAGCTCCAGAAAGTAACTGCCACTTAGAAATAAAACAAAAATGTTTAGAAATAAAACAAAATAAGGAAACAGTAAGATCCAGAGCAGGATCACTACCTTATGAATACTCATCAGACCCTGAATCCCCATACAGCAGGTGAACAAGCCATCCAAGGGACATAGCTCTGCGAGAGGATGGGCAGCCCCAGGAGCCCCGGACAACACTCAGATGTAGAGAACAAAACTGGAATTTAAGCACAGCTAGCCAGGAGGTCAGACTGGATCATATAATAGTGGTCCCTCTTAGTCTTGTGCTTGGTGAATGTTGGATCCTAACAGTGGGTCTCCCAATGCGAAGGTTTGCTTCATACACAAGTGAGCCTCAGGAGAGGTGGGATGGAGTAAGCTACACTCTGTGTGAGATAAGGTTGATATCCAGCACTTCCATTTGGTTATTCAAATCTAGCAACTGTGGGAAACCCTTAGAAAATTCTCCCTGGGGTATCTCCACTAGTTACCTAGAAACCCAGACTGAGTTTTATGAGCAGAAAATATGTTGGGAGGCATGTTTGCCTCATCTGCTTTAAAAAGGAGCTATTTTCCCCTTTTCCCCACCCAGTAATTTCATTAGTCGAGAACTATTTATGGGCTTTAACCACCCCTCTCTTCTTTGCAGCCTGGATTTCCCAGCCGCAAGAACATCCCGGCCCCTTTCACTTCCAGCATTATAGCCTCACCCAGAAGTAATCTGTACAAGCTTCCGTGGTATCTACAGGGCTTTCTGTGAATAAGAAACCCTTTATGAGCCTAATACCTCTGCATGCTGTCCTGAGACCTCAGAGAAACCTACTTTTAAGATGGATTTTGCCTGGGGGGGAAGCCCTACCAAACCTACTGGGATTAAATTCCAGACCATAATTGAACCCAGTGAGTTTTTCAGTTGATTGTCCTCTCCTTTTGTCCAGGATCTTGCTGAGCTTTCTTTGCAGCCTGTTTGCTGAATATAACAGAGCAAACAGCCCAGCAGCCAGCACATTACCCCTGCGCACCAAGCAGGGCTTTCGCATTTCATTCATCATTTATGGGTTGCAGGAGTGATTTCCCAAAGTTAGTGCATCACCTTAACGAAGCAAAGGGGGCTCAGTGGCAGGGAGGGAGGCGAGCATATTAGCCTTTCACCTTTGGAGGCCTCGGCTCAAATCCTGGCTCAGGTTACAAAAGAAAGTGAGTCTGATGGGCTCTAACCACCATTTGCAGGGCAAAACTGCCTCCCCAAGCAACCAGGCCAGCAGAGATGTGTTACACACCACACTCGGCCCCAGCACCCCATGCCCCTGCATAGGACACCCACACTGCGGCTTCGCTGCCGGGGGACCTTGACCAGGCTGATAGTCTCGTGGCTGCAAATTGCCACGTCTCTTACGAGCATTGCAAAGGCAAGCAGCATCGGAGGCAGTGCAGTGTGAAGGTGAAGGCAGGCTGGGTAACATTTCCACATTTATTTGCTTTCCCCTGGGTTCAATGACCTTTCTTCTACAGTCTAACTGGACCAGCTTAAAATTTACTGACCCTTTCTCTCTTTGTCATTCTGCTTCTCTCTGTGACAGATGGTGCAGCTAAACTATAAGTTTTTTCTGTACTTTTAACTATAAAATAGCTAGGATCATCACTTTTCTTTGGGGGGCTCTGTTTTATGTGGAGCTGAGCTGCTGTGGAATTTATTTCTTTAATTACACCAGAAAGAAGAAAAAGAACTGATTCGGGGGGGGGGGGGGAACAGGACCAAAAATAATCTCAAGCTCTTCAGACTGTTCCTGGAGATAAGACTGAGCTTGACACTCAGAAATGTATTTTTAGAAAGGAAAAGTTTTACTATTCTTCCTTATATTTAACCGTAGCCACCAGCTATGAGTTTCTGCAACAGCCTTCCAGGAAGAATATCAGGGACAAAAATACAGCTTTAGACATGAAGGTAGAGCAGTTTAATGAAAGGTTAAGATGTGGCTGCCAACAGGAGAGCTGGGTTTTTTAATTTATCTGAGATGTGGCCTACTTAGGGATCTGAAGTAAGTTTAAATTACTTGCATCTATAAAATGCTCTGGTTTGATTCAGAAAGAAGTGAAGCTAAGATGTTCTTCCAAACCAGCTGGCACTCTCAAAGAGGACATCTCCTTCCAGGGACAGTAGACTTCCGAGCACTTCCATATTTTCTGCTTCCTGACTTCAAGAAAAATGGGATCACTGAGGTTTGATGCATGGTGAGGGTAAGCATTCAGATGTAAGTAGCTGCACCAGTGAAGGATGGGGTTCAGGAGAACAGTTAGAAGTGGGCTGCGTAATCGAGTTATCAGCCAGGTTTGTCTCTTCACCCATTCTCAAGGCCAGACTCAGCCACCATACACAAGATCAGTTCCTACACTTGTGTTTTAGGAAGAGCCAGTCAACCTCAGATAGATCAAGCACGCCAGAGGCTTAGCCCTCCCTCCAGCACATACCTCCAGAGGCTTAGCAACTGCTCATACAAGACCTTCATGTCCTGTGCAAGCTTAGACCTTACTCAGTCAGCCCACTGTGGGTACTACTCAGCAGACCTGCATGTTGGATACAGACAACCTAGAGCCAACCAGTGTGAACAGAAGGTCTGTGAGTTTGGGGGTCCAGTCTTTTGAACCCACTCATCTGACCATGAAGGCACACCATTGAGGCTGAGCATGGATGAGTGAGTTTTCCCTGCCATGGCTCACGTCACTGCTGTTTTGTGGGAGGTAGAGACCACCACGGCTGCCAAGCAGATACAACCCACTGGTGCTATTTTCACTTTAGGTATTTCTTTTCCCTTCATGGAGGGGAAAAAACAAATACAAGGCCCTTTGCACCTGGTGAGGAACGGCTGTTTGTTTAGACAGCCAAATGAAGTCATCACTGAGAAATGATGCCCTCACACCCCCTTTAATACTCACTTGCCAGAAACCATAATGGAGTGAAATGACCCATCACCATCCGCAGCTGTCTGATATAACCAGGAATGTTTCTGCCACCTCCTCCTCCATCTCTTCTAACCATACAAAAGCCAAACTGTCCTTATTGTTGTCATTTAACAACAACAACAACAACAATCACCTCCCCAGGATGAAATGGAGCTGGAAATTACTGCCTAACTAATTTTCCCTGCAATTTGCCCTGGGAACCTTCTAATGAAGGCTACAGCACCTGAGCCTTCTCTGCTGTGGGGTCTGGCCAAGCACTACACCAACCCCCAGCCCAAGCAAAGTTGCCATAAAGCAGCTCCATGCTTTAACGCCACTCTGCTCCTCAAGACAAATGGAAAGCTAAGCATTTTTAATCTGCATTTTAAAACAAAGGCTTCTAATATCCAGACTATTAACTTGGCTATGAGGCTTTCACAGCAAAACTTGTTACCCACTATGTGTTTTGTTGTCATTAAGATATATTAAATACTATTCATTGTGATGCCTTGCTATTATGCTATTTGGAGACTTGCCACAAGCCCACTTCCGCCCAACCTGTATTATGCTGTGAACCTTGGAGGCATTTTAAACATCTCGTGCAAAATTCATGAGCATGAAAAGGAGCCTGTCTATATCTCCAACTTCTTGAGGGGCTGGGAAGCCTTCCTGAAACCCAACTCAGTTCAGGGCTGATCCCTTGCAGCTACTACATCTCAGTCCAACCAGCCAAGCCCCCCACTCAAGCCCAGATGATTACCACACTCTATATGCACCTTCCTTCTAATGAATATAGGCTTACGGACATCTCATGCATTATTTACCAAAGTGTGCTTATTATGATTGCAATGATTTAAGGCAGTTTGTTACAGGCGCAGCTCTGAGTGATTGCGATCAATAGAAGAAACAAGAACAAGCCAATCTGCATGGAACAACAGTCCTGGTCCTTAGGGGCTATGCTTCCCTGATTAACCCTTCCCATCCTGGCAGCAAAGAGGCTAGTCCTTGTTTGATAGACGCAAATAGTTGGTTACCCTCCCTCTTGCCCTCCCCACCTCAGTCAAGGGTGAAGAGGCATTCAAAGGGGTTATGCAGCTCCTCCAGCTGTTTCGTGGGGCAGGATCCCACATGCTGGCACAGCATTCCTCCTGGTATTTAATGTGTACCTTGGATGTGGCTATAATCTACTCATTAGTGTATGTTGTGCCTCCACCTCCAGGCCCCATACAAAGCCTCCATCTCTTTTCCCAGATACAGATTTAGAAACAGTGGCTGTTGCTGCTAGCTGGGGAGATCCCAGGTTCAACCCCTGAGGATGACTGAGGTAGTGTGTATGAAGCAATTACTGCAAACAAGTAGCTGGACACTGATCCTGCCTGCATGAAAGGCAGTGGGAGCTTTGTCAGCAAGAACTGGAGGGAGGGAGGGATGTGGAGCAGTTTTGTGACTTCCCAGGTTTAAAGATGGAGAGGTCCCAATTCTTTGCACCTGCTACCTCCTAATATACAGAATTATTGTTCAACATTTGTTCTGTGCACCCTGGGAGCTGGACCAGATCTCTGAAGTGGTCAGGACAACATAGTGATGTTGCTGTAATGTCCTGCCACAATAGTGTGAGGTCTCAAATGCCAGAAACTTCTCCCCTGTACCACAGGGAGCAGGTAGCTATAACCTCTGGACAGGGTAGCCCAAGGAGTGTGGTTTTAAGGGCAACCAATAAACACTGCTCTAGATTTATCCCAAAACTCCTCACACAAGGTGAGTCTAGAGATGTCCTTCCACGAGTACACAACTTATCTCAGTCCGGTGCCTTGCTTTGACATGGGAGCTTTGGATCGGACCCAGCACACAGGAAATATATTCATTACTTCAAAGGAGAAGCAAACAGGATGTCTGGACAAAGCACCAAATAAAAGGCTAATGACACAAATGGCTATTTAATACAATGACTTCCTCTGATTATCCTATAAGGAAACACTTCAAATGCTGTCCATTTTGTACACCCTGCATCATTGTAATATGCTTCAGAGCCTGGGAGGGAATTTTCCACACTGTGCACTGGTAAGGTGGGGCTGTGCTCTTACCTGCCTGCTGCAGATGAGATGGTATGGCGCACACAACCTGCGTGAGCTGCTTGGGGTCCTGGGAAGCTCTGCCAAGCAGCAGGATGGTAGCCCAATGGAGCAGCACCCTTCCTCCTCCCCATCACCTGCTTAGCAGCCCCAGCACAGGGAGAAGGGTGACGAGGCATCCCTGCAGTGGCTGTTCAAGTTACAAAGCTGTTCCTGGTGATAGAGAGGAGATCAGAGTTACATTTTCCCTTCTGCTCTATCCCCATCATAGCCAGCAAAGCATCAGGAGCTGGGGATAACACTGCTTGGGTTCAGTCTCCAGACTCAATCTCTCCAGGACTGTCCCATAGCCTGAGCCATCCCCAGGGCAACTCTGTGCTGGGGGTCACTGAACAAACAGAGTTTAACTGAAATCCCTGCTGAGATTAAACCAAGACAGGGTTTCATTAGCACAGCACTTGTTCCGCATGCTGCTGCTGATCTCTCCGGAGAAAAGACAACTGAAGCCTTTTGCTTTATAGGAACTGGGGGGAACAGACAAGAACAAAAAAGTTCAGTTTAAAAAAAAAAAAAATTGTTTCCAGAGTCACCGTGACCTGATGATTGCTTTGAGTTAAACTAAATCCAACCCAACATAATTGGCCAATAGGCCAGAGACAGTGATATGTAGGAAAATTAAGATTAGATTCCTTTTTGCTGGAGAGAGAAGCCTGAAAAACTTCTCTGCAGCAATTACTTTTGATTTCTCTTTGACTTTTTTATGTGAAAAATTCAAGTGAGAATTGAGCTCTATATGGTTACTGAATAGCAAAATAATGACACCATTAGGAACACAAAGCTGAATGATTGAGGAAAGTTCCTTTCTAGTTTAAACTCATAGGTTTTGTTAACAGTTATTTCATTCCAGTGCCTAGCCAGCACTTTGTTTAAAAGAGGTCTTTGTTAATATTTTGATTAAGTTAATAAACATTATTAGGCAAACCTGCCTCTACACAGCCAAGGAAGACCTCCTAGCAAAATCAGAAGAGAACATCTGACAGTCCTAAAAGTTCTAAGATAAGGAAATACACAGAAGAAAAAAAAGGAAATTCCCTCAACCTGAGTAGTCTTTAACCATTCTGGCAAAATTAATTACATAAATAAAATGAAGACTAATTAAACAGCAAATTTCATTACAGGCTGTTTTCAAGGCACTGTTCTTCCAATAAAGGAAATCTAGAGTCTGGGGAGAAAGAAGAATATTTTCTAATGCCTTTTGAAGCCTGACTTTCTTCCAGCAATTTATACACTGTTTGCTGGGATGATTCCACAAAAAAAAAAAAAAAAACCCAAACAAAACCAAACCCCTCTTCTTCATTTCTTAGCAGCATCCTTCGGATAAAACTTGTTTTTCTGATGCAATAAAGAAAGTTTTGACCAGTACAGCCATCACTGTTACTAATCAGACACTGGTATCTTTGTACAAGGGGTGAATTATAGTTATTTCTGTATCAGTGATGCAATAGCAGTTTTCAACCCAACTTGAGTTATTCCCAAGCTCAAGGGAAAGAGGTTCATTCAATCCCATCTTTGCTGTACAGCTGCTTTAGGAAAGAAGCCAGTTAGTGTTCCATTCCAGGCCAAGAAAAATAATTTTCAGGGATGAGATAAGACAGAATTTGATCCTATGTTTACAGCTCCCATTGCAACTAAGGCCAAGCTAACAGACCTGTGGGAAAGCCTCGTTGTTTCACAGACCATAGGTGTCACTGAGAGCACAGTTTGCCCCAAAGGGCTAACGTTCCTCCCTAATGCCTTTCCTGGAGCAACACAAGGTATTAACTGGTCTCATTATTTGATAGCTCAAGCTCCCTATTGATTCCCATCTACTGCTGACACTAAGAAATTACAATTAGTTGCAGTTAGTTTTCACACTAGGACAAGACAGCTGGCAGCTGCCTTTAGCAGGCAGAGGGAAAGCCTACAGCCCCATTACCTGCTCAAGTAGACCACCACCAGTGGAGAAATCAAGATGCAAATTCAGGAAACCACCTTCATTCAGACTCAAGGTCACCTCTTTCTTCTCCCACAAGGGCCCTAGACTCCATTGCCTCCTCCAGCCTGGGAAATAAACTCCTCTTCCTTCACAAACAACCCATTTCAACAGGCAGCAGCTGATGCTCGGCCACTTACTAGCATCCACCTCCAGCTGCTGGCTGATCACACAGCAGAGGAGGTTAAGTGTCACTGGAGCTTAGCAGCAAGATTGGACCTGCCCTTCTCCAGCTGCATCCGTTGTGCTCCTGGGGCTGGGCCAGGCTCAAGACAGAGGATCTGATGGGGTGGAAAAGGAAATTCTGTGCATTCCTCATCCGTAGCCTACATGCCAAGTGAAATGCAGCAATGAGCAGTCAGACCGGAGCGCTTGTCTGAGGCTTCATTCTAGCTGCAAAAATTGCAATGTGTTTAAAGCAATGTTATTGAGTTGGGTCCAGAGAAACCAGGCTGCTAGGGTTATGAAATCATTAGCCCTCCAGTACTAGTGCAACAGGTGAAATGTTAGGAGGAGCATAAATCCTGGGATACACCCTCTAAAGACTGAATTCTGGCTTAGGAAAAACACCTGCTCTGTAATGTTCTGAGCATGTGATTTTAATTTTCTTTGACCTTTTCATGTCTGTCCTTAGCCAGGCACAAAAATATCCTCCTCAGAAAAATTTCTGCCTGGAAATGATGGTCCTTTTTCCCCAAGTCCTTTTAAAGGGATGAAAATTGCTTGTCTTCCAGAAATATGCTGCTATGAACAAGCAATGCATGAACTGCCTGTTCGGAAAAAAAGCATGTTCTGCAGGGGGAATTCTCTCAATGCTCTTCCATGCTCATACCAGCTATAGCCTAACAAACACCACTGTAATGAAACTAAAACATGACAGCAGGAAAATTCAACATACATGTAATGTGACCTTGATAATTAACAGTTGAAAAATCCAGCTTTTGGTTCCCCGCTCCCTCCTGCCAGTGCATTATTAACTTTGTAAATGGAAATCTCCCATGAGCAAAGGCATGGCTGCTCATCACAGTGTCCTGACAAATGCTTGTGTGAGTAATTTCCCTTCATTGCCCGATCTACCTTCAGGGTTTTTTGGGGGGGAACCGTACTCCATCCTCACAATAACACCAGCTCCTTTATTTCATCCCCCAAAGCCCTGTGCAGTTTCCTGGGGTGTCCCAGATCCAGGTCACATCCCCTCAAGAACTGTCCACCCCAGTTAATTTTAATCCCCCAGTGCAGCTGGGGCTCTGTGGGCATGAAGAGCATAAAAGACATAAGAAGTGCATCACTGTTATAAGAAGTGCTGGAGAAGGGTCTGCCCAACACGCATGCCCAGGGGTGCCTGTCAGGTATCCAGCGTGCAATCAGACCTTTAAAACTTCCAGCTTGAGGGAGCTGGAGCCAACAATACTCATGCCACAGGGAGAAAACTCTCATCCCTCATAAAACATAACCTGTGCCTTCCCACCCCAGCCCAGCAGCCAAGACATTGGCCAATACCACCATGGCACCTCATCCATACCATCCATGGCTGCTGACCTGGATGGGGCATCAGCTCTGGTCCAGCACAGTTTGAAGAGAGCTCACACTCAGGTTTGAGACCAGGCATTTCTGGCAAATCTACCTCTGATTCAGCAACAACATTGGGTTTGGAGACCTGGCTTTTGAAAACTCACCAGCTCAGCTAAAATCACTAGGGAACAGAATATGTCTGGGAGATGGTGCCAACAGCCAAAGTGAAGCAAACTGCTCAGAAGAGTCTTTCAGGAAGCTGATGGAGCTGTATTGGCATTGCCCACACAATGTTTTCTTCACCACAAAAACAATGTTTCTGCCATTGCTACCGCTAATTTCACTCCGTCACATGTAAAACAGCTCCTGCCTTTGTAAATCTGTTTCCTGAAAGGGTTTATAACCCTCCCATTTGCACCATTCAGTGTGGGACTCGCTTCAAGCCATACAGCAGGTACATGAACCCAGATCCTCTCAGTGGTCACCTCCAGTTCCTGCTGTCACATCTGCTCGGAGGAAGGTGCAACCCTCTTTGGACACCAACCCACCCCAGCACTACTGCAACCCAAGAAGGAAGATGAACTTCAGGAGGGAAAAGCTGAGAAAAGCAATATGTGAGGCACCATTACAAGGCAAATTCTCCAGAGCTCTCCGTACTATACGTATCGAACTAGAAGTACCATAGCATAAATTATCCCCTAGCAGTTGACCTAAAAACATTTCTGCCTCCACAGGAGGAACAGTTTCAAGCCGAGATGACCCTGAGCTCAAACAGGTCAGGCTGGGTGCATTGGCCTGGTAAGAGAAATGGGTCACAGATCAGTGGGGAATCCAAGTGTGCAGGAGGTAGTAGGTATGGATGTCACATGGGACCCTTTGTCCATCAAAAGGCTTAGTTAGCAGCTGTAGCTGATGTCAGTAGCAACGTACTTCATACATTCATGCTGGCTAAATGGCTTTCGGTGTTTAAACTTGCCTGCACCGATGCTTCTTTCAGCTGGATATGATACTCTCAACATCCTTCCAAAACCATAGTTGTCTCCTACAAACTGAAGTTAGTCTCCATTCAGTGCTGGTTTCTGCTGAAACGCTGCTCAAGCTCAAGTTCATGTTCCTCTAGCCTAAATGGCCAATGTAAAACTCTGGCATAAATATCAGCAACAACTTGTGTTCCTTGGGTAGAGTGGAAAACTCCCCAGGAAGGATAATGCCTGTGGGTGCAGGAGGCAGAGCTCGTGCTGCGTCGCCACAGGGTTCAGTCTTTTGTTGAAGGACAAGTGACACAAGACCCGCAGCTTTTCTTCCACGTTTCTTCACAGAAAACAGTTGTGATCCAGGAACAGCCTTGCAGCACATGTGCTGAGGGTAAACAACTGCATTACTTTTAAAACAGTGCAAACAGGGGTAAGATAACATGGACCGAACTCCATGTCCTAAAAGGGTTTTTCCAGCCCTGTGTCCTATGGTCCCATTCCTTTGACCTTGCCTTTCTAACATTAACACATACCACACATTTTTCAAAAAGCAACCAGCAAAATGAGGTATTTCACTGCATTTGATCCTCCCTGGGAGAGAGGAGAACAAAAACTCCTAATGCACGTTAATCCCATCACCAGAGCACTGCTGAAAGATGGTTGATACTTGGGATAGCAGCACTTGCAAGGGATAGGAAAGCCTATAGTCTTATAAATGCTCCCACATCCCACCCCAGCAGTGGCTGCTTATCAGTGGTTGGTGAAGCGATTCTCAAATATAATTTGTCCAGCATAAATAAGTCCATAGCAAGGCTCATTCATGATCACAAAGCATGCAGCCCCATGGTTCGGACTCCACAATCTGCCTGTGTAACGTGTTGCACTGGGCACAAAGGTGGCCCAGCAGTTTGGGTGATGGATAGCAAACGCACACTGCTCTGCACATTTTGGGTCAAATCCCCTCCTCAGCAGGCACCCTTGTGCCTCTGTCTCAGGAAAAACCCAGAACGAGACAACTTGCATCCATGGAACCTTCATGAGCCACTTGTCTAGGGGAGAAGAAATCCTCTAATAAATACAATGAAATACAAATAAACACAGTCTAGATGAAGGGTGACACCTTCAATGGGAGGAAGGGAGAGTCAAGCAGCAATTTCCATCCTGGGGCTGGGGCAGGTGGCAGCAGCAGCCGCCGGGGCTGCGTACAGACTTGTCCTCATTTTTGTCCTTTGACCCTCTCCCCCCCAGCAGCTGAGCCTTGTTTACTGGCATTTTGGCAGCCCATCTCCTGTTTCCATTAACCCTCAGAGGAGGTGGGAGGGAGATAAAGGAACAGGCTTGTCACGCCGGGCGGTTGGTACTCTGCACAAAGGGCAGTGGGCTGCTCTCAGGCAACACCATGGGGAGAGGCTGAGCCAATATTTATCGATGGGGGAAGCATGGAGACAGCAACTTGACATGGGCTTGCTGCTTTGCCTGGTACACAGCACACTGGGAGAGACAAAGCATTTATAACAACTCTGAAGTCACCAGCTTTGCCTCTGATGTCGCACATCTGGGGGGGCTTTCGCTGTTCTGACGATTAGACAGACGGTGTCAAAACTAGCCCCACTCTGCCCTCGGGCTGTGTTTATTCAGAACAGGGATGAGACATTTTCAGAATTCCTCCACTGAGTCTGACCTTGTAAGAGAATAAAGTCCAAAGGATGTGTCCCCCACAAATGACACCATGGAGACTTCAGTGCTCCTGGACAAACATGCCCCATGGATAAATCCAAGAGTTTAACATAAAAACAAAGGGGAAATATTGTTCTGCTGACAGTCAGAGCCACTGAATCCAACTGATCTGAGCCACTTCTGGCCAAACAAATCAGAGATGAATGATACCTGCTACAGGCAAGAAGGCACATCACCCATTCTCCTTGTTCCTTCTGATAACACTGCAGTTACTACAGCATGGCTGGTACCCGGGCTATAGCTCAGGGTTATTTGTGGGGACAGTCCTGAGCCATCCCAGCTGTGGACCAGGCCAGTGCTGCACTGTGAATGCCCAAATAAACCCTGCTCCAGGGAGCTTGCATCTAGGAAAAGCCCTCCCAAATCTTCACGTTTTCAATCCATAGTGAGAAATGAGCTCTGCTTACCTGGAAGATCATCAAGTTTTAGATTTGGGATATTTATATTTATGGAGTTTGGTGTTTCTCTTCTTTTTTCCTTTTTCTTTATGGAATCTATTGTTAGCAACAAAGAAGAAATTTCATCTTTGCAACACTGCCAACTGCAAGGCATCAGGCCTTGTTTTGGAGAAATCCCATTAACCATTTTGCGAGATAGATGCTGAACCTAATGACAAGCTGCCGTACAGTTGTTCAGCATGGATAGACAGACAGACTATATCTCCTTTTACTCCGTAAGTGTTTCAGTCCAGCTGCAGTGAGTCAGCCTGGCTTAGCCATGGGTATATTTGTCATACAGGGACCTGAAGGACAGTGAAGGGCACAGATTTATCATTATTCCTGCAAGTACAGGTTCAGCCTGCCCAACCTGTGACTGGGAATTACCAAATGCCAAAAAGAACAAATTGAGGATTAAAAGGACCCCTCAGTCCCTGCGATGTCCTGCTTTGCTGCTGGCCCCAGGGACTGATTACTCCCCTTCTCTTTGTCTCTGATCCGGACTTGGGCAGGTGGCGAGGCACTCGCCAGATCAGACAGCAGCCTTCCCTGCTGCCCTGCAAGCATCAGGGTGCTGATGAATATCCATCTAATTGGAATTAGAGATTCTCCAGGCCAGCCCTCCAACTGGAGAAATTAGCTAGTTTATTCCAATAAATATGCTAATATGGTGGGCTTTGTGAAGGGCGAGAAATTCCCATTGTCATTCAGAAGCAATTTGTAGCGGATTTGAAGCCTTTGAAAAGGTGATGTGCTGGTGGCTGGGTTTGTATAATACCCATCGCCGAAATTCACAGCTGAGCATTCTTCACCTCCATATGCTTCAGTGCTGCCCAATTTGTATTCCTCCGGTGAGGAGGCACTGGAGCAGAGCAGCAAGCGATAGCGAGCCACCAGCAACAGCGAGGGGAGGGTGCCTGGTCCCAGGGAGGGGGACATCACAGCCATGCCATGGGCTCCACGCTGGGCTGCCAGGGATGGGGATGCTAGGCTAAACTCTCTGCTGGGGTGGGAAGCCCACAGACTGAAAAAAGCTGCTCTGGGGGAGAAGGGTCTTAGATGCTTTCACCCAGCAGTATTAACTGTTTAATGCTTCTTCAGGGCCTTCATGCCATTTTGCTGGGATTGAGCTCCACGCAGCTCCTTTGCTTTTTGGAGCTCCAACTTCCTTTACTCTTTATTTCCAGATTTACATCACCAACTCTGGAAGTGATTGAGACTGAATTTAACACCATCTCTCCAGAACACCACCAAAATCCTTAACTGAACTTTCCCATTGAATTTAATTTTTCCCCAACACTCTCTCCTCAGATTCAGCCTTCCGAACTGAAGACTATACAGGCCGATGTCTTGCTTGAGGCACCTAATGCAACTGAATTATTTAGGGAGGCTTAGGTCCTCCAAACTTGGCAGGTGACATTTTATGGACCTTCTAGCCAGACTTGCCTCTAACATACCAGTCTCTGCAGTAAACCTAATCAGCATTTTAGGAACGAAGCACTTTTGCAAACTGCAACCTAAATTCACATAAAAACCAAATGCCTCCCTAAGCTCCTCTTTGCAGATTGCTCTAGGAGATATAATGATATAAAAATGTTTCTCTAATCTAACAGCTGCCTGGAAATGGAGGTAGAACTTTGTACCACAGTGAGGGACTATTTTTGCTGAGGGGGCATCCTCTTGCCACTGACCTTATATCCTTTGCTCTTTCCATCTTGTGATGTGAAGTCGAGGAATGACAGCAGAAGCCACGAGCAGCTGGGGTTGCTCCCCAGAAGCCCAGATGCACTTGACTCCTGTCCATCTCTCTGTCTCTATAGCTTTATCTGTGTGAAGCCTGGCACTGAATTTAATGTTTGCTGTGGATTGCATCGCTCCACTGAGTCCATGTAACTGACAGGGGTTGCTCTACTATAAATGTCACGCTAAAGCCCCCACTCAGCCAGGTATTTCAACTCATGCCTAAGTTTAAAAATAGGATGGCTGTGCTGAACCCAAGGGACTATTCCCATGCTTGCTGCTAATACCTTGAGGTCAGATGGTTTAGAAGCACAGGCAAGGGAGGAGGAATATTTCCATCTGCTCAGGATCCTGCCTTTGCCCATGGGCCACGGCCCCACTTACAAGAGAATACTGTTGACCAGGTCAGAGCCCATAAATGCTCACTCTTAGCCATGGTGAGGAGGACTCCTTGGCTGCAGCCGCTGATGGGCTTGTTCCCAGAGATGTGAAGCTCAGTAGCCTTTTCCACGGTATCTTTGATGGATCTTCACATTTTTCACCAGGGACTCTGGCAGACAAACGATGTGCCCACATGCAGCTTTTCAGCAGCAGTGAACTCCTGGCGTGGCAGAATTATAAATTCTCTGTTGAACCAAGGCTTAAATATTTTCTCTCGCAATACCTGGCAACAGAAAGGACTTCTGGTGTTTCTCAGTAGCCATGCTGTGCAACTACTGCTCAGGCTGCAGTTGAACCGATATCAGGTTTTGATGCTTAAAGGAAACATCAATTTAAAAGTAATAGATAGAAGAATATTTAAAAATGGCTGCATAGGAAAAAAGGAGGCTTGGTCCCCAGCCAGAGCAGCTGATGCATCTGTGAGATTTTGCTTGGCTGTGCAGCCTGGCTTGCCACGGGTCTCCTGTGTGACCAGACCGCAGATGAGGATCATACAGAGTAAGAGAGCAGTCTTGGCTGAGCTCAACTTTACACTCTGAAATAAGCTAAATTCAGCTCTAAAACCCCCTGAGTAGGGATTACAGAATCTGTTTGCGATCACAAAGCACTACATAACTGTAACTGTACACTTCTTTTCTTATCTTATTTGCAATGTCAATACGAACTTTAATGAAAATGAGGAAAAAAATGTTTCTCAGACATCTTGGCTAGCTCTGAAGCAATGCTTTGTATTATCTACCCAGAAAGAATAGCTCTATTAACACAACAGCTGTTTTTTTTTTTAACCTCTTCAAAAATGGAGTGAAGATAGTATTTTATTTTTGGTTTCCAGTTGGCTTCATTTTCTACATGGGGCTCAGAACTGGGGAGTTGTGCCTTTTCCCTGGTCCATGCTCAGCATGTGGCCATGGTACCTTCCTCCCAAATGAAACTGGGAAAGGAGCAGAAAGGAACCAATTTCACTGAAATGTCCCAAATAGGTAGGTCAGGCCCAAGCCAAGAAAAAGGGTAAAGATCAGAACAGAGACACAACAGCATATGTTGACAGCACCTCCACACTGAAGCGTTCACAGGGGAGCGGGGAAAGGAAAGACTACAATGCTCCAGGCAGCAAACGTGCAGCCTTGCAGTCCATCCCGCACTGGTTCACTGCCGGACTCCAGTCTGGAGACATCCATATCCTCCCCATGGTGAAGAAACCCCAAACAGAGCTAAATGCACCCCACAAAACACAAGCTCCATCACCTGCCTGGGGGTCAGGTCTCACCTCCTTGCATGGGTAACATAGCGTAGATGTCAGTGACTTTGTGGCACTGGAAGGATAAACACATCTCTCTGCTCCCTGGCCCTTCCTCTCCTCGATGGTTCCAGATGATTTAGCTCTGCAGTTTCGGCTCTTGGGGACCCAGTTTTGGTTTAGCCCATGATGCACTGAATACAAGAAAGCAGCTGGAAGGAAGGATGTCCTTCCCCAGACACACAGTCCCCATGGGGGGTTTCTCAGTGCCACCATCAGCCCTACCAACACAGCTGGATTGTCACCTCCTGAATGGTGCCATTGTTCCTGCCTCCAAAATAAAACAGACACAGGAGGTGTTTCCACCCAAAGAAAACCAGTTTCCACTGGTGACTTCTGCCCCCCTTGCTCGAGAATCCTCCCTCCCTCCCTGTCAGGGCCCCTGTAGCTTTCCTTTGTGCTTCTTCTAGGATGAAAAGAGGTAGTCATTGATTGTATTAATAATTCAGAGCCTAATCTCACGGACGGGTGTTCATGGCCCGTGAGGTGGCAATCTTTCATCTTGAGATCAGGATCAGCTGGATCTTTTAGAGGTCAAGAAAGATAGTTGCAGCATGGAAAATGCCTTCAAAATAATAGGTCTAGGCAACTCTTGCGCATGGATGAAAATGGCAAATGAAAAGCTCATGTGTCTCATACTCTCCATTGCCCCTGCATCTCAACCTCTTGATGCCCACAAACCCTTGAAGATGACTTCCATCAGCTTCAGTGAGCTGTAGAGTGATCTCTGCCACATGCCCCAACCCATCAACATTGCCCAGGTCACCTGAACACTGCTCCTCAGGACAACCACCTGCCTGCTACTCATGGATCTTGCACTACCATCCCTCTTCTCCCATGGCTAAGCTCCTCCTTCAACTGCCTACTCAGCTGTATTGTCTTAATCATTGCTGCAAGGATGAAGCGTACTGGCACTATTTGCTTTGTTTGGTTTGTGGCCAAGCAGGTCCCTGTGCAGGGAGAGGGCCAAATGCGTCTTCAGTACAAGTAGGCGAAACTGGTCACAGGCACTAAACTGGGGATTCCCAGGACAAGCAAAGAAAAGGGAAATCTGAATATTCTGGATTTAATTTTCTCCTGGCTGTACTTTACACACCAGGAGCAAATTTACACCACTGCTCTTGAAGCCTATCTAAAAGGCCAGTAGTCCATTCTCCATTGAGTCCTTCTCTTCTCCCACAATCCACAGTTATCTATCATCTGCTGCATCTACATTAATGCCCTGTTAGCTGGGCGTTGCTCTCACCCCACGGGCGAAGCTCATGCAGAAGGGTGCATGTGGAGGGATGCCGCTACACCTACACCTACGCTCTACACCTTCCTGGGTGTTTATGGAGGAAATGGCAAGGTCAAAGACATGCACCTTGCACCTAGAACTGAAGGTGCCAACTGCTGTTGCGATGCCAAAGATTAGCAGCACGCTGATAAGAGCTGGGGGAAGTGGCCAGCGGAGACTTCTGAGAGTTCCCGCGAGTGCGGCTGTGCTTTGCTGGGAGCCTCCCTGCTCCGGAACTCCCGGTTCCCGACAAGAACCAGGCTCAGCACCATTTTGCTACCGCCACGATGTTCTGCCGCTGTTACAAAGGCATTTTCAGCGCCCTGTGCGTTAGCATTTCTTCTGTCTTGTGCTTTGTCTTCTCAGGCAAGCACTTCCACAGCACAACCAAAGATGATGTGTTTGAGGTGGCAGTCGTCCCCCCCCAAACAGTGGTGGCACAGTCCCCAAGTGCTCAGATTAGTAACGCTCCAGTGTACGGTATTTTACAGCCTGGGACTCGAGCCCGACCCACTGTGCACACCTGCAGGAAGGCCTGGGCTTGCAATCACTTCCCCCCCCCTTTGTCTGCTGCATTCACTTGGGCTTCTCCGAACAAGCAGTTTACCTTCTCTCAGGCAGGGTTTGAGCCCGGTTTCCTGTCTGTGCAGCGTCCCAGGCCTGACAGAAGCAGCTCTGTCTGTACTATAGTATCCAGACACCACAGTATCCAGAACTGTGAACTGATTTGCAAGTAATTATTACGGAAGGAAGCCGTTCCTTCCATAGCTGATAACTTATCTGGTATACATCAGGCTTTCCCCAGTCTTTTCTCTGCTCTTGCTTTAACAATTCATCCCCGAACACATTGTTCCTTTGTCAGGACTATATACACCTGTAGTATCCACATTTGAGAAAAAGACCTCTTTGACGGCAGGGTTCCTGTAGCAGGGCTGTTTAGATTTGTTGTGATTAAATCACATCCATTTTCTAATTTGTACCTAACACACACTCAAATCCCTCCTTAAGCCTGAGCTGTACAGGCACATTTTGTCTTCGCTGCTGACTTAATCAAGCAGCGGCGAGCCGCTGTGTGCTCTCTGCAGTTGTTGTCTCTTGCACTGGAAAAAAAAGGGGGGAGAAAGAAACACTTTGCAAAGGGCTGCTATTATCCACACACTACGGCGACAGCATATTTAGCGCGTTTGTGGCTCTGAGGCTGCAGTAATTAATTGTGCCTGACACTCTGGCTGGCACAGCCTTGCACCCAGAGCTTTCCCATCCCAGCGGCAGAAAAGCAAGCAGGCACCCATTCATGCCAAAATCAGTCCCCCCAGGCCCCTACGGGAGATGGGTGCTCACCCCGATGGTGGGGGAGGCTGGAGGAGGGGCCTGCCACACTGCCCAACTTCAGGCAATGCTAGGTGCTGGGGCAGCTGGGGCAGAGGGGGGGCACACCGAGGGGCTGTAAGGGCAGCCTGGGGTCTCCATCCCTTCCCCGCTGCATGAACACAGTCCTGCAGCGGCTCCTCTTCCCGCTCCCAGCCCCAGTCCTCGCCACAATCCGCCGTCCAGGCAAAGACGCTCTCAGCGCCTATACAGTCCCCAGTCGCTGGAGAGAGGATGCCCCCCCAAGCCCCCCCTTTCCCCTCCATACCCTCCCGCTGCAGGTGGAGCATCCCCACCCCTCCGGGAGGGGTTATACCCTGCAAGCCCCGCTCTGCCTCCCCCCACCCTGGCTGCCTGCACAGGGAGAGGGGGTGCTGGGGAGGGGGGGGACACGATTGCAGCGGGGACACCCCCCCCAGCTCCCCCTCCGCCTGCCCGGGGGCTGCGCCTGCCCTCCCTCCGCCGCTGCATGCTAACGACGCTGCTCAGCGTGTGCGGAGGGAGGGAGGGAGGGGGGAGGGAGGGGACCTCCCTATCTGGCTCTATCTCCTCCGCTGCCTCTCACATGCTCCGGGAGGGCGATGCGGCTCCCCGCGTCCCGCTGAGCGAGGCCGCGCTGCACCCCGCCGGGGCTGCCCTGCGCAGGGCAGGGGGGGCTGCCTGCGCTCTGCGGTTGGCCTTTCCCCCCCCTCCCCCGCCACCGCCACTTCTGCCCTTGGGGTTTTTCCTATTTTATTTGACTTTCTTTTATTTGGGTTTCTTTTATTTGGGTTTCTTTTGGTTTTATTTACCCTTCCTGGGAAGAAAAAAAAAAAAAAAAAAAAGCCACCGCTCCCTGCACCGACCCCCGCGGCGGGCTGGAGAGGCTGATGCGGCCGCCAAGGTAAGCGGGGGCGGGGGGCTGCGCGGGCCCCCCCCCCGGCCGCATGCTGCCCCCGGCTCCCTGCATGGCCCTTCCTCCGTGGGACCTGTTGAGGCTGTCGCTCCCGGTCCCCGGCTGCCTCCCCCCCCTCGAGCCGTTTTGATAAGAAACCTCGATTCTTTCCATTTTCTCTGCCCAGCTCGCTCCCTCTGTCCGGCTTGATACTAGCCTGGCGTGCATACGGTTATTCATTTATCCTCCCTTCTGATGGTTGCCACTAAAAATGCACCCTGCTGGGCTAAGTCAATCGAATAATTCCTTGCAGACCACTGATGAGAACTGCAAATATCCTCCCCAATATTTTCCCCTTTCCGTTGGATAGCTCATCCCGGGGCTGATCGCGATTATCGAGACCGGAGTGCTTTGCTTGCAGAGACACAAAGCTTTCCCTTAACTCCCGTGGTTGTAAAGCGCTGGGGTGTTTGCAAGCTCCGAGTGAAGCGGGGGTGGGGGGGTGTAACAGCTGGACAGATGTGGGACATGGGCAGGGACGGCCACATCTGTGCGCAGGGAGAGGATGGGCAGTCTGGCCGGGGGGAGACTTTGCTCTTGATGAACTGAGTCCGTAAATAGCCCATAACCTCAGCCAGGAGCCGGGGGGGGGGGGGCAGAATATAGCCCCCAGTCAGGACATTTCAGAGGCAGCAGCCAGAGCAGCCCCTGTCGAGGCTTGCTTCCACACTTGGGACCTGCACGTTGCCCTTCCTAAATATTATATACATGTAAGTAAACCGGGCTGTGTTTGCAAGACAGGTGCTTTTTGTTGTGGTGGTGGTTGCAAGGCAGGAGATGAAAGTTTGGTGTTGTTTTGATGTGATTCTTGATTGCTGCCTGTTGGAGTAATTGCATCGCAATTGCTCAGAGGTAGAATCAATTTCCCCAAATTGAGATTTTAATGGGAGCTCGCAAGCTGCTGTTATGTCATGTGGTTTAAGGCGGCGTTGGATTGCATTTATTTTATAAACTGGATACCTTCGCAGACGGCGTAGGGATAACAGCACCACCCAGCGGGGCCGCAGTCCCAGTCCCAGCTCAGCCCACCCCAGCTCCAGCCCCTGTCCCAGTCCCAGCCCTAGCCAAGCCCCGCCGCGCACACCCGGGAGGACTCCCGGTGCCACCTCCAAACTGCTCCCCCTCCACAAAAACTCCCAGTCTCATTTGTTGAAATACCTATAGAGGTGCTGGATTAAAGTTGTTTGGGTTTTTTTTTCCCCATAAGAAGGCATGCCTCTTTCTCAGATAATAAGGAAAAAGTTTTAAATCAGCTGATGGAACTGTCACTTAGTGTTTCATGACCGAGAGCACAGGAAAGGCGTCCTGCGGTGGGTTGTATATCTGGCCACTGCTGTCAGGAATTGACAGAAGGGGACCTGGGAAAGGTGCTTGGGTTTCACAGAGCTTTTTCCATAGGATCCTTCAAACACCCCTTTCTCAAAGGGCTGAAGATGTAGATTTGGAAACACTCGATGCCATTTCCCACCTTTAAATGAGATCCAGGAGATGTCCTTAGCTGACCTGTAGGTTAGAAGAGGGGAGAATTAGGGAGCTATGTTTGCACTTTCTCAAGATACCAGTAGCGTTTAAGAGCAGCAGCAAAAGACTGTCCCATTACACAAACCGAATTCTGTCTCTGCTGACGAACACCAAGTTCTCTGCAATTCTTCTGTGCTGTTCATTTTTTGGCAGTTCAGATTTATCCACCTTTTCTGCTGAGCTGACATTTGGCCATTTGAACTTGCTCTTGGGAACCTCCCAGCCCACCTTTTTTTTTTAGAGGGCAGCCCAGATGTGAAGAAGATACACTAAAGAGATGTTGCTTGATATTTACCCCAAAGAGGAGACTGGGCCAGGAAGACCAGCTCCCTGCAGAGAACTAAATACACAGATGGTGAATTCGAGCCAGCCCTCCAAACACTGCCGAACAAGGGGTGGTTACATGCTCCTACGTGTAGGAGTCAGGCCTCACCCCACGGGGCTTTGCAAGCAAGGGAAAGAGAGAGTCACGAATGAATGCCACCACTCAAAAAAAGTTGACGTGATGAACTCTATTTGCCTGAAAATATCCCTGCTTGTTTTGCTTTCTGTCATGGGTGAGACTGGAAGTTTTCCACCAGCCCATCTTCCCTTCCCCTTGTCCAGCCTGGGTGGTTGTGAGCATTTAGAGGTGACTTTTATGCCTGTGAGCTTGGAGCACGCATATCGAAGAGAGAGCCTACAGCAGGGATACTCACAGCTACTTCAGTTGGGGCTGCTGTTAATCTGTGGATGCAAAGATGCAGGTCAACAAAGCATTCTTACTATTTTATTTATTAGTGTTACAAAGCTATATTTTATTCCACCTTCAACCCACTGGCCTCTTTTTACACAGCCAGATTGGTGAGTCTAATGTTCACAGGGGCAGCTGTGGGGAGGTGGATTAGCTAAACCAGCAAACTCTTCTCTGCACTTTGCTATGCAGGAGTGGGTTGGTCTTCAAAGCCCAGCTCGGTGCCATCACCTCCGCCTGCCCCATTCAGTTACTGCAAAAGTTCAGTGCAGGGCACTAAAGAGACCCTGGGGGGACCCTTTCCATCAGCAGCTCTACCAGGCGTTGTACTGGAAGGCAACAGGTTAGGAGGGAAGGGGGTTTAGCCACATATTTGGCAGATTCGAGGTGCACAGCTCAGGGAGAGCATCTGCTTGTGCTGTCAGCCAGGGAAACTGTAAAATGATAAAAAAATTTGAATGATGAGTAAAAGGAAGGTCTTTAAAATGAACTGCAGCGTTTTCCAGTATTGCAAACATCAGAGGTGTGGCTGTTACTGCAGAAAGATGAAGGGATTTTTTTGGTTTTTCATCTTGTTCAGAGGTTTTTTTCTTTAGTAAGGGAACTGTTCAGAGCACAGGTATTCAGTTTTACTTCCACAAACCTTTTGGGATCAGCTGTCAAACCTCCCCAGACAACAGTTTGGGGGTTTCCACTCCAAACTTCCTTTCTTCCTCCTTTAGGGAGTGATTTGCTTTTTGCTGCTCACCCCAAACACATATCATTGCAGAACATTTCAGGATTAGCTTCCTGCATGGGTGATCACAGCCTACCCCAGCCAGGCCATGAGCAGTGTTCATTAAACGTCTCGTCCTGAGGCAGAGCAGGCAAAGGCACGTGCTGAAGCTGTGTGGAGACACTTGCGTGAAGAGTGGCCACGCAGAAAGTTCACGGGAGAGTCAGGAGCAGACCAGGAGCCCTGACATCCATTCCTCTAACTACTAGTTACAGTCCTCGGAAATACCCATGTTTACTATTTTAGCCATATAATTACAGGTAGTGAATAATTCCATTAGGAAGGCTGTAAGGGGAGGTATCATCTGTAAACCTTAGGGTTCAAATTAGACACGTTCATTCAGCCCCACTGAAGCCCACAACCATGCCCAGTGTGACGCAGGGCAGAGAAAAGTAAAGTTCAGATGAGTGATCGCAGCTGAGTTTCCCCTGGGAACTGGGAATCTTCCTGCTCATATTGCAAACACCTCGGAGAATGCTATCAGCTAACCCCAGCTGTGATTTGCGTGTCACCCCTCCGTAATGACACCAAACACGAGAATCAACGTGTATGTGACCACGGCGGTGCCTTTGCCCCCAGAGCTGAGCCTCTGCACAGCGTAACTCCGCTGTGCCTCAGAGGTGTTTGCATTTTAGCGGTGGGTGGTTTCCCACATACTGTTTGCAAAGAGCATCGGGCTCGGTGCTGCCTAAACAGGGAGACCCGGCCGGCCTTTGAGAAGGAAAGAAGCTGGGGAAAACACAGTAGCTCCTCCAAGCCTAGATATCTCCATCAGGCAAGGCAGAGATCTGATTTTACACAGCCTGTGATTCAGTAAGCAATTTAAAGGCCAGGTCTTTGATTCGGCTAATCAGAAAGGTGAAGGTTATTTGAAAAGCATGGAAGGGGGAGCAGGATTTCAGAAACACACCTTATTTGGGGCCTTTTCCTGCTCTGCAGTTACGGTTTGGACACATCTGTTGTTTTCTCCAGTGAAATCCGCTGCTTTGATCGGTGCCAAAAACAGCAATCCCATTTGCAATGCATGATGCAACTGAGCAAAATCAAGGAGAAATTTTTACAAGCTGGAGCCAGGGGCATCGGACCGTTGCCTTATGGCAGCGCAGTTTTCGCTACACCAAAGGCAGAAGCTCCAACAAGGGCCTTATTTTAAAAATAATGCTTCAAACTGGATTCCAGTCTGTTGTCAGCTTGCCCCAAAATGGCAATACCAAAGTGGCTCTTCAGGTCAAACAATCAAGCCAGCCTTGCAGCAGCTATTTAGCAGCTGGATTTTAAAAGTTCATAATTCAGATGGTTTTTTGAGTTAAAAATAAATAGATCATGCTATATGTCATCAGCCAGGATAATAGCAGAAGTGATGTTTTTCAGACTGAAATAAAAGCAAAAGTTGCATTGCAAGAGGACAGAGAGAGAGCAAGAGGAAGGGATCTGGGGTCTGAAATCCCATCCCCTGGATCTTTCCCCCCGCCTGGGCTCTCCCCAGCTCATGGACCCTCTCCCTCCTCCCCTCAGGCTCCTTCCAGCCTCCCCAGGCCCCTTCCAGCTCCAGCTGCCTACACATCCCATCAGCAGGCGTTTCTTCTTGGGTGGTAGCAGCAGCTGGCAGGGTTTGGACATATTTGCCCCTGTTTGACATCCCCCACAAAAAGGTGCTTGGAGTAGGCGTTCTTCCCACACTGCCTTTGCTACAGGTCTGGATCCGGCCTGCCAGCTTTCATCTCCTGCCCAGCTCAGCCCGGTCTGGCAGCTCTTCTGCACACAGGGCTCCTTCTGACTTTAGTGGACATCATCTGAGTCCAGCTGTAGGAGGATCGGGACCAAGACAGATCTCCAGTCAAGCAGGCAAGGCCTCAGGATTTTTGGATCCCATCTGGGTCCCAGATGGAAAAGCTTCAGCATTTTAATTCCTGTTGCAGCCTGGATTAAGCTCCAGTGAAGCTCCTTCTTCATTTGGAGGCAAGGGGGCTCAAACCCCGCAAGGAGAACTAGATAGGTATTAACAGGTATCTTTGCTTCTTCAATATTTACTCCCATCTCGTCTTCCTCACCTCGTCTTCCGTGGGATATTTGTTGTAGCTGAATTACAGATTCAGTCTGCGACAGGGAAGAGATCACAAACTCTTACTGGAGACTTCAAGATACCATCACTCCAAAAAAGCATCCTTAAGGGTGTTTGTGAGGTAGAAGAGAAGGGGGTTTCCAAGAACATCTAGAAGCAAAGTCAAGGAGCATCCCTGGCCTATACCAAGCTGCAGGAGGAAAGACCCATTTTTAAAGGGCATTTACAGAGGTGGGAGAAGGGTTGTATAAAACAACCAGCATGCTTTTATCCTTTGTATAAGATCCCCAAGAAAAAGGAGATGAAACATTAGGATGGCAAGGGGGCACTCAGTCAAAGGAGAGCTAATGATCTAAAACAGGGAAGTTAAAGCATATTAATTAAAGTGTATTACACCCGCGGGCACTCTCATTCAGAAGTGGTCTTAGTTCACTGTGGCTAAAACACGCTTCAAGGGAAATTTTAAATAGATCCAAGTGGGCTGCTAAGGGGATGCCTCCCTCCTGGCCTAGCCCTTTCCTGGGTGGAACAGACCCCTGGGATGGTGGGGCTGCAGATCCATTCTGCTCACCTCCTCACGCTGTGGCATTGCAGGAGGTAGAAAAGAGCAGGATTTTGAAGCCCAGCAGGCAAATGCTTGTGTGCTTCAAGCTGCCGCTCCATCTACATGGCCCACGAGCAGGGAGGGTGCTCCCAGGACTGCCATCTGCCCAAAGGGTCTCTAAGGGGTGCTTGCAAAGTGAGACCCCCAGGGCAACTGTACCAACACAACCGGTGAGACTTTCCCCCAGCGAAAACTGAATGTCCAGGTCTATACGCGGGCTGGTGGTGCAGACTAGGCTGTGGTGGAGGTCCTGAGAGAGCATAGGTACATATTAGTCCTCGCCATCAGTCCTCAGCGGGCTGGCAGCTGGATCCAGGGGCCCCCGACAGTCGTCCCCCTGTCCGAGGAGTGTCGGTCTAATGATAAGGATCTGTGAGACTTGCTGTTTCTGAGTCATCTGGGCTTACTTCACTGCTGCCAGCACTGGTACAGGTGAATGACCTGGAAAGGTTGTGAAACGCTCACACCTACCGCACAGCCAGGGCTGGGGCGGCATGGAGGAGCTCCGTGTGCTGGGGGGGGGCATGGCCCAGTGGGCCTGGGGCCGCAGCATCGCTCTCGCAGTCCCTGCCCCGCACGAGCTGCCTAGCGTCTCCCTGCCTCAGTTTCCCCCCTCTGCCGTACAATGGCCTTTTTGCCCTAAACTGCTTAATTTTGGGGAAATCCAAAGTGCTCTTGTTAGGCCCGTGGGAAAGAGGCAGGGAGGGCACGCCGGGTGTCAAGACCCCAAGGGGGTGGGAGGAAGCCCCTCTCCCGAATTGCGGCCGAGCTGCGCTGCGTGAAGGCGGGGAGACAGGACAAAATCTCAGCCCTTCCCGCAGCCCATCCTGCGTGGGACCCCCCCCACCCCACCCCCCCCGACCCCCCCCTTCCCCACAGGGCACGGGAGGGTTTGATGGCTCGACCCACAGCAATAACCCCCCTCGCCCGGGTCTCCCAGGCTCTTTCTTCCCCTCTCCCTCCCATGGCTGCGGTGCTCGGCGCTCGTTCCTCCGCCCCTTCCACGCCGCCGGAGGAGCATGGCCGGGGAGGCGGGCGGCCGCGCTCCGGAGTGGAGGAGGCGCAGGGAGAGGATGCAGACATTGGAAGGCAGCCGGGATGATTGATGGTTTGGGCTGTTTTGTAATGGGAGGGGAAGGAGAGGAGGAGGAGGAGGAGGAGGAGGAGGAGGAGGAGAAGGAGAAGGAGAAAAAGTCTGTGTAATCTTTCAGTGCGGAGGCCACCGGAGCCCGGAGCTGGGGCCGCCCGTCCCTGCATCGCTCCGCGGAGCCATGTGGGGCTTTTGATTTTTGATTTTTTTTCCAATTCTTTCTTTCGATTGATTTATTTTTCCCTTTTGTTTTTTCTCTTCCTCTCTTCCCTTCTCCTTTTTTTTTTTTTTTTTTCCTTTTTAAACTCTTCTTCCAGGGAGAGGATAGTGGTTAAAGCTCGAGCTGGATGGATGGGTATGGGGAGAGGGGCAGGATCCACAGCCCTGGGACTTTTCCAAATCCTCCCTGTCTTTCTCTGCATCTTCCCTTCAGGTAAGGAACAGCCTCTTTATTTTGAAGAATTTTTTCCTGTATTTCTCGCAGCCCTTGGATAGCCGCCTCGGTTCCCCCTGTCTCGGGGCCTCTTTCTCTCTCCCTCTCTTTGCAGCAGTTTGCCACATGTTTAAAAGAAGCAAGTGGGGCTCGGTTTCGGTGTGTCCCGTCCCCCCTTACTCCCTTTTCCCCAAGCAGTTGCGGTGGGTGTTTTTCCTTGACCTCATCTTCTTTGTCTCCCTGCTGCCTCATCCCACAAGGAAGGAGATGGTCGAAATCAAAGCAATCCCCGGCGAAGGCAGCCGGGGGTTGTTTCTGACAGCGTCAGGCAGGTTACGTTGTTCTCCCGTTCCCGGGTGTGCTCTGTGCCTTGAAAAGAAGGGGCCGGGGGGGGAGGGGGGACGACCCCCCACATGAACACCCCAGATGCCAAATGTCTGCCCTTGAGTGCAGCGGGGCGGGGGCCGCTCCGAGCCCACCCCCCCGGGAAGGGAAGAGCCAGAGAGCGGTTGCGGATGGGCTAAAGGGGCGGCGCTGCATTGCGATTTCGGGAAGGTGGGGTGTCCGGGGGGGTGGCACGGCCCCGCGGAGCGGGGAGCACGGCCCCGGGCTCACCTGGGCCGGGCAGCGCGGCGGGCGGCGGAGGATGCGCGGGCGGCGCGGAGCGGGCTCCCCCTCCTCCCCGCTGCCCCCCCCCCCCCGGCCTCGGGCTGGGCTTTTTTGGGCTCGGCACCATTATTTCCTTGGAAAACTTGCTCCGGCCGGACCGGGAGCTGGTGTGCTGTCCGAAGGCGGGATGGCAACCAAATGGTGCCGCAAGCATCGGCTCCCCCGGCCGAGCCCGAGCCCGCCGGCCCTTCCCCGCACCCCCCCGGCCGCTCGCACCTATTGCCGGTCCCTGCCTCCCCCCTCCCCAGCCCCAGTTTGTTTGTATTGTGTCAGAAAAGGAGAGAATTTCAGAATTACAGCTGAAAACGCCATCTGTTTCCAATGAATCCCCCATAGTTTTTCACAATGTTTTTGGCAGATCTCTGCCTGCAAATTCCTTCAAGCCCCGAGTGCTTGTTTTTGTTGGGGGAGGGGAAACCCAGTCCACAGAGGCGGATTTGTTCCTTCCAAAACTCTCCAGTTTCTTTACCTCCCCTTTTTTTTTTTCATTTGCAAGGCGGGGGGGGGGGAGAGAAAGCAGGAGGAGGAAAAGCTCTAACGCTTAAATCTCCACGTTTATCTTTTTAGTTGAGTAAAACTTTCCTTTTCTGATTAATTTATTAATTTTTAAAGCGCCTCTGCCTTTCTTTTGCATAACTGTAGGTGAAGCAGTCTTGCACACACATGTAGTAAATAAATAAATAACTGCTTTACGCCCTTCCTCCCCCCTTTGCCCTCTTAGCCCTGTTGCAGGAAAGAGAGCCTCTTCAGCGCTGCCCTTAGCACTGAGGTGTCCCTCCGGACCTCACTTCTCCCCGGGGACTTCCCAGCAGGCTGAAAGCTGAACCCCCTGTTTTTTCTGGAAACTCTGGAGCTGCTCCCATATGTGTTGCTTAACGCCCTTTTCGGAGAGGTTGAGCTGCAAAGCGTTGAGGCTGTGAGATTTACGGTGCAAGAAAGAACTTGATAGGAGATCTGGCTGGCTGCTTTGTTTGATTCTCCCTTCAGCAGTCAAATAAGGTGCAAAGAACTGGCAGAACGAGGCAATCCAGAGCCCGCGGGAGCAGGGCGCAGGCGGAGATGGTGCTCCCCGTGTGCAGGGCTGGGAGCATGCCGGGGGCTTTCGTTGAAAGCTTTTTGGGGTGGGAAGGTAGGAAAAAGGGGGGGATTTATTCCCTGGCATATCCTTTGCCGCTTTTTTCCTGTGCTTCCTGGGAATTTGTGGGTTCCCAGCCCCGAGGAAGCTTCGCACCCCTCCTGACAGCCCCGGGTGAGCGGGGCCACTGGAGGCTGCCCAAGCGGGTGCTCAGCATGTCAGGTCGGTGCCTCGCCGAGTCCTGCCCTATTTATTTATTTGCTTAACCCCCACCCCCTACGCACACACCCCGGGCTGGATTCCTGCTTGTGCTGCTCTCACACCGATGGCTTCACCCCACTGCCTCCTGGGCGGCCCACACCATCGAGCACCCTCAGGCCGAGAGCACTGCTTGGGTCCCCTCTGCATGGGTCCCCCCGGCGGGGGTCAGGGTGACCACTGAGCATGGGGCAGCTGGGGAAGGAGGTTTGGGCAGAGCAGGCCACTGCTGACAGTTTCCCTGGCAGAAGTCCTCCTCAGGGCTTGTGCCAAGGCCCAGCATCGGATGCTCACGGGTGCTGGCCCCTCCCAGCTGGGACCCCGACTTCCCGGGGTGCTCAGCTGACCCCTGCCTGTGCCTCCCAGTACAGGCTGTGCTGAGTTTTCTTGCAAATCCTTTTGTATCCTTTTGTACTTTCAAAATCTGGCCCTGGGTGTTTTGTCCCAGACATCAAGCTTTGCTCTCTCCCTCGTACTCCACTTTGCTTTGGGATTTCCAGTTTGTCTTTGGCTTTGCTGTTTTGGCTGTAACACACTCCTGCCTCCGCAAAAAATTGGGATTTTCTGCCCTTGGTCCATCCGGGTAATGAGGCTGATTCCAGATAAGGATCCCGTCCCTACTGGAGGTGTATTGGATCGGTTGATAAATGGCTTTTGTCTCAGCTGCAGGGAGGGACTTGATCGCAGCATTAAGCTGAAATTGAGAAGGGGAGCTTAGAGGCTGTTAAAACAACACCTCCCCAATGCTGCAAACGGGGAGCCGAGCTGGGGGCTGGGGAAGGTGGCGGCAGGGGAGGAGCGCGCCTGTGCGGGATGTTGTCAGGGCAGAGAAGAAGGGAGGGATTCAAACGTAAACCTGGAAATATTTTGGCTTCCCTGTTTTGTTGCTTGCTCGGAGCCCGTCTCGTACTTAGAACAGGGAGTTCTCTGCCATTGCCAGCAAGGCTTGTTGTGGGGCTGGAAGGAGACGCCTTGTTTTTAATGCAGGTGGGGTGGATATGTTGCATTTTTCCCCAGAAAATCCTGAAATTCCTAGCCCTTGGTTACTGGGAATGGGGGGATATTAAGAGTGACTTTGGGTTTATCATGGCAGCAGCTGAGGTTTCCGTCTTTGTGGCCCGAACAGCTGTGCCGAGTCGGATGTGCACATGAAAGTGCTCACAGGGCTGGGCAGCCATAAAAACTTCCTAACCTGGGGGCTCTGCTCGATCTCTGCACCAACCTGCTGTCCCTGGAGAGCCAGGCTGCGGCACTGGATCAGGCCCCAGCGACGACGAGTTTTGTGGTCTTTCTTCTGGCTCCCTGATGGGCACATCCCATAAAGCAACTGTAGGCTCTGGGAGGGCGATGCATGGCCCAAGTGAGCCCCTCCTCAGTCCATCAGTCCTTAGGGAGACCCCCCAGCCAAGCCCTACAGCTCCCAAAGGATGAGTGCTAGCAGGATAGCAAAGAAGGTCAAAAACAAGAGGGTTTGATCCATCTAGATGGGCTTGATTGTGTTTGATTTGCTTTTCCCATTGGAGCAGACACCAAACTTGGAATAAGGAGGAGCATGGGAACCCAGGACCAAAAGAGCATCAGGGTCCCAGGTGGTTTGGAGGGGGCCAGGGTGAACTCAGGGATGCTGCAAACCAGGAGTGATGTGTGCTGGGGCGATGGGGAAGGGTTTCTGGGGAGGATGGGGGATGCTCGGAGATGCAGCTGTGGTGGGGCAGGTGAGGTGTGCCCTGGCCTTTTTCTGGCTGTGCTGGCAAATCCTGTCTTGATGCTGCAGATCAAGAGCAAGCTGTGCAGGCAGGGCCCTGCCTGGCCGTGCACAGCACGCGGAGTGCACTTGTAAGAGGAGAGCCCCTAAATGCCTTTAAAAGCTTTGTACCCTGCACTTGGCAACTACTGGGATGAAAAGAAGAGGATATTTATTCCCTTGTCCGTGAGCTCTCAAAATAACAGGGAGTTCGATTGTAGCCTCAAGATTGCTTTGCACTCAAGTGCAGCCTGGCTGAGTAAATCACTGCTTCACCAGCTGAAATTCCTGCAGCAAGGGGGAGAATTGAATTATGGCCAACTGCAAAACCAGATGCCATCCCCTTGATGAAGTCATCGGGCTCTTACTGCGGAGAACAAGCTGGCTCCTACACACACGCAGCCCTCGTAGGCGCAGACTGAGCCGCTCTGTCTAACGGCCTGGCCATGGTGTGCGGGGCAGCTGGAGGCTGGCATCCCTGCAGATGCAAGAACAGCAAGTCCTTCAGGGTGGAGCACCAGAAGGGTGTCGAGTCCCACTTTCCGCTGCATGAGCATCCAGGGGAGTTTGGCCATTTAATTCCCAGCAAGCAGGGAATTCCTATCCCTGCATATATGGGGGTTTTATGGGTCAGGCAGAGATCAAGCTTCACTTGAGCCCAAAGTATTTTCTCCTCCCTCGGTTTCCTCTCCTTCCTGGACAGCTGTTGACTTTGGTCCCCAAAGCCCTAGTAATGATCTATGGCATTTGGGGTTTTGGACAAGCTACCTTTTTTCTTGCCGTGTGACACACTCCAGCCAGCCCTTTCTGAGATGACGAGGACGTGCAGCAGGACATTTTAGGGACGGATCCTGGCTCTGGGCTTTGCCAGCCCACAGTGATGTGAGAGCACCACTGTGCTGGGGATGGGAGGGTGGGGAGCAGTGGGACTGGGGAGGTGGGTTCCAGTTAGAAAGTTACTTTTTCTCTTAAAATTAAAACCTGAGTCCAGAGGGGCCATCAGTCAGATACATTTAAAAATAAATAAACCTCGGAAGGTCTGTGGCTGTGAAGGAGGAACAGATATTGTGGCTTCCATGGGCACGAGTGATGGGGAGTGACTCTGGTGCCGGGTGGGAGCCCAGCCTGCAGGAGGGGATCCACTAGATCCCCTGCATCCCCGGGTGCAGGTCCAGCATCAGTCAGGTGTCCGCGTGGGTTTTAGGTGGGCTCATGGGGCTGTTGACTGCCAGCCGGGCAGCTGCCACCCCACACCCTGTGCGCAAACCAACGCCTCCGATTGAGATGCCACAATTTTTTGGCAGGCATTTAATTGTATAAATTTGCCTCATCCAGATTTATGTGCTCCGGGCTTTTCTCCATCTCCTCGTTTTGTGTCTCATTTACCTCTGCGTTTGAAGGGTTGAAATTTCACAAGAGCACGGCAGGGATGATTATTCCTAGAGGGAATCCACACCTGTGAGCAGAAAGCGTTTCCCTGCCAGCCCCGCCATGGCCTAGGTGAGGGGGAGGAGGGCGAGGGACCCACTGCCACACCTGGGGGGCCCCCAGGCGCTGGTGGGTGGCAGCCGTGCCTTCAAAGGCACCCTGGGAAAACAGCTTTGGCGTGGGGAGAGTGATGTCTGCTGGAAACCCGAAACACTTGGGGATGGGGGTGGCTGGTGGAGGTGGCCTTGTTTGGGTACCACTGCTTCTGAGGGACGGGGACATGGGTGGTGTTGGCTGGGGGGGGGAAGCTGAGGGTGATGCTTCAGGCAGGGGATGAAAGAGCGAATCCACCTCTCTTCCCACTGGGCTCGTCTTGGGTGAAACCCTTCACATCCTCAGTGTCCTCACTGTAAAATGGACCACTCCCCTCAAGGAGATTTACCAGCTCTTGAGAACTGTTGGTGAAAGCGGCTGGGCGCTCCCCAGCTGGGAGTCAGGTGTGCAGCTCCAGCACTGCTTTCCAGCCCACGGCACACCATGGCGGGGAGCCAGCTTCGTTAGCATCCTTCTGCAGATGGAGAATCAGAGGAGATGGCTTCCCTCCCTCCTCATCCTCCATCCACCAGCTTGTGGTGGAGCAAAACCTGCATTGTCTGAACCAGCCACCAGTGCTGCTTCCTCCGAGCAAGTGAAAGCTCAATGGTTGCGGCCAAAGCAATGCTGAAGCCGCAATCCCACGATGAAGTTTTAAGAGCGAAGTCTGTAAAAGCTGGTTCCTCCTTTCGGCCCATCACGTCTCCTGAACTTCCCAAGCTTTGCCGGTCATTCTCAGAGTAGCATCGCCAGCCACTTATGGCCCCAGCTACGAGCTCAATGGTTGATGCCCTCTCCAATGGTGTCTGCTCACCCTTCTCCCTGCATGGGGATGTCGAGGTGAGCCTGGAGGAGCAATGCTGGCTGGGGGAGACTGGGCAGAGATGCATTCACCCCTGCTAAGCATGCTGGGTCAGTGGTAAGCTGAGTCTCCGAGCCAAAAGAGCTGGCTAAGTGACAGGAACAATCAAGGGCTCCATCGGCAGCATCCAAGGGTTCATGCTGTTGACGGTGAAGACACTGACGCTGCTTTTTTCCTGCCCATGCTTGCCCTGTGTCTCCACGGTGCCTGGAGAGGAGAAATGAGGGGCCATGAACTCGGCATGGAGGACAAAAGGGAGTTGGCCATGGCAGGTCTTCCAGATGCGTTAGTGATTGACCCAGGTTGAAATGAGAAAACTCCTTCTGTGTCCCTTTTTTGACTTAAAGAAATTGGGGAAAGCCTTTCCCCAGCATCCTCTTGAGCAAGACAAGGACTGGGTTAAAAGAAGCTGCATGGATTGGGGTGTGCTCTCGGATACATCTAGAGTCACTCTGTCAGTACGTCCTTTGCCTGGATTTAATGCGTCTGCTGCTTTTGCCAGTGGAAGAGAGCACAAAAGCCAGGCCCCAGCGTGGAAGGTGGCCCCTCCGAGGCAACCTCCCCATGCACGCCCTTGCAAAATATGAGCTTCAGCTCTTTAAGAGAGTCAGGTTTATTTTTCTCCTTCAGTTCCCTCCTCCCGGTCCTCCCCCCACTTCAGTGCAACTGAAACCTGATCTAATCCCTTTGCACATGGGTAATTTATTGGTCTATTGGGCTTTTCTTGATGGCAAATTGCATTGTCTTTCTTCCTGGGTTGAGGCTTTGGAGCAGTTTGCTGCATTCCTGCAGCTCTTTTCTCAGGGCTGATCTTTCACACCCCCTCTGAGCACAGTCAAATCAGTTTTATTGGGCCTCTTTGTTATGCAAACAAGGCAATAATAACCAGGCTATTATTCTGCAAGATTGTGCTTGATTAACAGTTCAAAGGAGGTCCCTGGAAGAGCCCGGCGCTGCCACACCGCACAAATCCTTTCACGAAGCTTGGGTCAGGTGGCCCTTGGGTCTTCCTCACCCCACGGTGCCCTGTGGGGCTGCAGGAGAGCTGCCCCTGCCCACGACACCCCATCCATCAGGGCTGTGGGTGGCACCGATAGGCTCGTTTCTCTCCCTGTTGTGACGAGGCGCCAGTTGATGCGTGTTGTAAAATTGAATCATAGACTGGTTTGGGTTGGAAGGGACCTTTAAAGGTCATCTGGTCCAACCCGCCCTGCAATGAACAGGGACATCTTCCACTAGATCAGGTTGCTCAGAGCCCCGTCCAACCTGACCTTGAATGTTTCCAGTGATGGGGCAGCTACTACCTCTCTGGGCAACCTGTGCCAGTGTTTCACCACTCTCGCTGTAAAAAATTTCTTCCTTATATCTAGTCTCACAGCCCACATGGGCACCAAGATGTGGGACCAGCATGACTGGCATGTGGGGTGGCTCGTGTAGACTTCCCCACTGGGACATGGACAGCGTGAGTGGTTGGACTCAAAGGGCTGATGTCTTTCATTCTCTCTGGTTTTGCTTTGGACTCCTGAAATCTTGCTGGAAGGGATCTTGTCAGCCAGTTTTTTGAGGAGCAATGTGATTTTTTTAACTCTTTGGGGGTCATTTTGGTACTGGTGGTGACTGCTCTCCACCCGGGAGCTGAGCAGCCCACATCTCCTTGAAGCTGCAAGATGTTGCTAGTATTTAGCACCTCCAAGAATCGTGCCTTTCCTATTCAGGTGTCAGCATAAATATGTTTATTTAGATTACTTAAATAAATATGTGTTTAGGAGCCTAAGCCTAGGTGCTCAGATCTGAGGCCAAAGGTAATTACGTTTTACTGTGTTCTCTGAAAAAGCCTTTTACTGCATGTGTGAGGCTTGCACATCTACACTTCAATCCATATATTTGGAAAGACACGGGATGATGTATTTGCATCACATGTGGGTGATGAAATACTTTCCAGCCCGTTAGTAACCAAGAGGATATTAAACAACATCTCTTAGCAGTGAATGCTTTAAAATTAACAGGTCTGGTTAACATGCACCCAAGAGTCTTAAAAGAATTGGCTTCTGCTTACTGAAATTAATTTCCAGTAATTCTCTTTGCTAGAGAAATTGCAGAACAGATGAATTGTTGATTTTGTGCTAGTTTTCTGAAAGAGTGTGATTTGGGTAAATGAAATCCAGGTAACCCAACACCAGCTGAAGGGAAAATAGGGGGCACTGATAATTGAAAGGCTGTTAAAGTTAGATGTGTGCATATAATATGTTTGAACACTTACTTTAACAGCGTGTAATATAATGTACCAATGATGAGGGCAGAGCAGTGGGACCTGGGTCGTGTGATACCCCAGGCCCCTGAGTGTGTGTTTGGTGGACCACAGGATGTTCGCAGGATGGAGGACCAGTGTTTTGCAAACCGGGAGCTCTGGAAGAGGTCATGGCCAAACACCACATCTTGGTACCTGCCACAGTGCAATGCCCTGGCAAAAAGGTTGACCTCTGGAGAGCAGCAAGCGTGTGTCCTGCATCGGTATCACCCGTCAGGGTGGTAGGTTTTGCAGGAAACAAGCCTGCAAGGAGAGGGGGGTCTGATGGTCGGGCTGGGCAAACACCTTCCAGTGAGAACTTAAAAGTGCAAACCGTTTACCTTATCTATAGGACTGACAAGTTACTTGATTGCAGAGTGTAAATATCTTTGTGGGAAACATACTGGTTACTAACACACCTTTTACAGCTTTGGAGAAAATCACTGGTTCTTTTTATGTCCTTACAATGAAGTCAGATAAAATCCACTTAGAACCAAGCTCCGCATTTTGTAAAGGTTATAAACTCCTGAAACAGCCCGCCAAGGAAAGGGGTGGCTTTTCAGACCGCAGAAGTCCTCATAGGAGGTATACCTGAACAAACGTGGGGCACCGGGCTATTCCGGGGGCGGGGGGGGGGGGGGGCCTGTCTTAATGCAGGCAATTTAAGGATTTCTGGCTTTAAACTTTCTGAAACCGTTGGTTTCAAGATACCAAAGGAAATTTTGTTCCTGGTTTGAGTGGCACCAAGCCCTTGAACAGAGAAGATCATGGGGAGGTTGGGAGGTGGCTGGGCTACCAGGGCTTGAAGTCACCTGTCCCCCAGGATGAAGGACCCTTTGTGATGGACAAGGGTGGTGGCATCACCCAGACCCGAGGGTGTCTCAGAGATCCCAGGGGAGCCTGCTTGAGAGGGCTTTGTTTCCGTGCTAAGTCATCTGTGGTTGAAAAACAGATCCATTGTGAGTCAATGGAAAATAGATTATGCAAAATTGAATAAACATCATTTCTTGGCCTGGGTACAAATGAGCCTGCACCACTGTGCCAAAGCTGCTGTCAGAGGGGACGAGGCAAGGAGCGCTTGTCGGGAGGGGGAGAGGGTCGTGTTTGCTTTCCTCCACAGCCTTTATCGGCAGTGGTCCCTTCCCAGTAGTGCGAGGGATTTGCCAATCCCAGTGGCCACTGGTGTGGTTGGAGAAATGTCTATGGGAAAGCCCAGGCGTGAGCGGCCGGGGAGAGTGTGTGGCCCCACTCGCGCACCGCTGCTGTGGCTGCAGCACCTGGCTTTGGAAATCTGGCCTTATATGGGGCCCTGAGCAAAAGAGCAAAAAGGGGACTGGTGCCAAAACCAGAGCGATAACATCTTAAAAGAACAGCGCTCCCCCTTCAGGCCCAGGGAGGAAGGAGATGGGCTTCCCTGCCCTTGGTTTTGTTGGGTTTTTTTTAACTCGGTACCTTATAAAGTCATGCGTGACCCTGGGGCAGTGCGGCAGCCAGGGATGCTTGGCACGGGGATGTGTTCAGCGCTGAATTTTAGGGGGCTGTTTTGCAGCAGCCCTCTCTGTCCATAGGCTGCCACAGCTCATGCCGGCATCTCCTGATCCAAGCGAACGAAGCATGTCCTTAAAGAGCAACAGGCTATGGCTTTATTCCTACTAAAAAGTCCCATCTACACAGCAGCTGAAGGGCTGGAGCAGCCTGGGCTCTGCAAGCTGCTTGCTGGACGGGCTGCTTTGCACAGTGCATCCCGGTGCCTTACCGAGCTGTCAGGTGAAGTGGGGTGTGTGGGTCCTGCATGTCTGGGGATGTGTCCTCCAGCTCCTCCCGGGGCTGTGCTGGCAAGTCTGTCTGCAGCGACAGCGCATTCAGCCGCATGCAACCTCAAGGCATCCTCAAGCTGTACATTAGCATAACTACTAGGAGAGCAATGGTTTTAATTGCTTGATGCCACAACTGTTTGGGATAACCGGCAATGGTGGCACTGGTCACAATCCTGCATGCTTTTTTGACTCCTACCTTCCACCAGGAGGGTCCTGGGGGACCTGCAAAGCTATGCTCGCAGTCTTTTGTCAGAAGGAGTCAGATGCAATTTCCTTATTTTCCACCCTGATAAACCCACACCATGAGCGTCTCGCCCCGAAATGCCCCTGCTTGCATTCCCCATGCCAGCAAACTCGCTTGCTCCTGTCACTCCAACTGTGCTACTGTGTGCAATTGCCTTGCATTAAATACCATCCCTTACTTGTCCCTCTGAGTTTAGGCATTGTGCTAGCTATAGCATATTCCAACAGTCGTGTTTGAATGTATAGCCTCCAGAGCCAAGGCAGGCGGTGCTGGGGATCCAGGCTTTTCTGTGTGCTGGTAACAAGACATCATTTGCCTCACATCTCTCATCTAGGAGAAACACCAAGCAATACACGCCATTGCAAGCCAGCTGGCTGTCATGGGAAGCCCCATTTTGATAAGCAAAATGTCTTTGGTGGAAAACCACACTCTTGGGGTGGAAAAGAAAGGGATATGAAATAATAAATATTTTTAAATTTGACCCATATATGCAAAAGACTTAGCAGAAACATGAGCCCACGTCCCAGGTCAAAAGTTTATTATCTCACCTCCGGTCAATGATGAGTTAAAGGCTTTCCACAGTGCTTCTTGCAAGTTTAAATGGGATGCTGCCAAGATGAAACAGCTCCTGGGTTCTCAGCTCCTGGATTTTTTAGTGCTGTTGCTAGCATCTGAGTTTATTAAACATGAATTTTAAAACTGTGAGGAACCTGTCACCATTTCCTATTTGCACTTCACCCTTCTTGGAAAGGGAGAGGAGACAGGCTTGTTTCTTAAAGCTGGACTGCTTAGTGTTTTAGAGCCTTGGTCTCCCTTTCTGATTTTCCAGTACCAACTATGTTTAGGTTTCCAGCACTGCAATGTTTAAAACTAAAACATACTGTTTTCCCTGAAACAATACTGGGGTTTGTAACTTTCTTTTTAAACAAATCTGAAATGGTTTTGGCACAGATGCCTTGCCAGCCTCCTTCTAAACAAACCCCAAGACAGGAATATACGTGTATGCCTGCAAGAGGGCACCATGAAAGCATCTGGAAATGGCGGGGCTTGTCCTGCTGCCTTTTGTGCCTGAGCCCATCCTGTCTCTAAGCCCTCCGAGGGTGTTGATTAAGAGGAGAGGAAGGAAAACACCATGAATTTTAAGTGGTGTGAGCCTGGGTTCACCCAGCAAGACTCCAAATTGGCATGGGCAGAGCAGTGACTGTGTGATGTTCAGCGATGGCCATGTGCTTTTTGCACAGTTGCTTTCAAGTCTGCTCCAGGGAGGGCACACTGCCCCAGGGAGCAGACATTGAGGGGGGGTAGGGGAGCAGGATCTGAATTTTCTTTGCCTCCCTCTGCCTTGCCAGCAAGCACCGGGGCTCCAGCTGAGCCCAGCAAAGGCCCTGCTACCTTTGGCTTTGCCTCTGCGTGGGCAATGCAAGGCGGGTGCGAAGGGGAGGCGGGTGCTCGGCTGGCATCCCTGCACCCTGCCGCACTGGTTTTTCTCCTCCACCTCTTGTTCTCTTTCAGTGGGCCGTGGTGGGGAACGGGCTCCCAGGGCTGGGCAGAGCCACACAGCAGTCAAGAAAAAGGGGTTTTGGCTCCTGCTTCTTCTCAGGGTCACGGGGGCACTGGCAAGCACTGTTCCGGCACCGCTGCAGCCATGAGGATGGTGGGGTGGCCGCTGGCTCTGCTGCAGGGTTGGTCACGGTACAGATTCTGCTCTAACCTCTGCACGTCAACATGTGGCTGGGGCACGGTGGTCATGGCGGGGCTGGGTTTCCCCGTGCCCATGAAGGAGGAAAAGGAAGGCAGACAGATTTTTGCGCTGGTAGAGCTTGGTCTGGACACAACACACAGTAATTCATGCAACACAGAGCTTTGAATGTCAAACCCTAAAAAGGCATTAAAACCCCCATTGCATCTCCCTTCACATTAATGATCCTCCCTTATCCCTGCTAATGAATATGTCCCATTCTTCCACACCCTGGTTTTCCCCCAGGAGCATTAATCTAAAGGCTGGATGCTCTTTCCCTTCTTGACTTAAATTGGGGCAGATCCTGTTGGTTTCTTTGGCTTTGATGCATGAGAGTTGGGTCATGTGAGACGGTCACATCTGGTAAGCAAGGCCCTGTCACGCGGTACAGCCAATGTCATGAGTTTGGGCTGCGGGAGGAGGACACCAACCTCTTCCTGGGGCTAGTGTTGGATGTCCCACATGCAGGCACGCAAGCATTGACCATCTTGTGTTTGCCTCCCCTCCTGCAGTGACGTCTCCATGCAAGATTCTCAAGTGCAACTCTGAGTTCTGGGCAGCCACATCGGGCTCCCACCACCTGGGCACGGAGGAGGTGCCTGAATTTTGCACGGCGCTGCGTGCCTACGCGCACTGCACCCGCCGCACCGCCCGCACCTGCAGGGGCGACCTGGCCTACCACTCTGCCGTGCATGGCATAGACGATCTCATGGTGCAACACAACTGCTCCAAGGATGGTCCCACGTCCCAGCCCCGCCTCCGGACATTGCCCCCTGGGGATAGCCAGGAGCGCTCCGACAGCCCCGAAATCTGCCACTACGAGAAGAGCTTTCACAAACACTCGGCCGCTCCCAACTACACCCACTGCGGGCTCTTCGGGGACCCCCACCTCAGGACTTTCACAGACACTTTCCAAACCTGCAAGGTGCAAGGGGCTTGGCCGCTCATAGACAATAACTACCTGAACGTCCAGGTCACCAACACACCAGTGCTGCCTGGCTCCACAGCCACCGCCACCAGCAAGGTGAGCTTCAGGCATGTCCCCGTGAGGAGAGGTGGGCAAGGGCAGAGGTGCTTCCGAACAGCCTTTCTTTCCACCATCTTTCTCCTCCACCATTTGCACATCTCCTTGGGGAGGGTGAGACCGGGTGGGAGGTCCTCTGAATTTGACTGTTTGGCCCTAGATGTCAGACACCTGTCCTTCCTTTGTCTCCACCTTCACTTAATGGCCTGTGGTTTCTTCCTGAGTGCATCCAGCCCCACCAAGGTTAGCAGGCTGAGATGCTGCAGCTCAGAGGGCCATCATGGCCAAGGTGGGGGATTGCAAATTAAGAGGCGTCCCACCTGGGGGACTCCAGGTTGCTGTGAACAGCCAGACCAGGAATGATGGTGGCATCTTTTGGGGGACACCCAAGGTCCAAGCAAACCCAGGACTGCCCTCCAAGGAGGTTCCAGCTTGCATGAAAAAGCCTGGAGGGAGCTGAGCTCCTCACACTGCCTTCCCCTCTGCCCAGGCTTGCAATTGTCTCTGTGGTTTGCAGCCAAGTCAAGGCATTTTGTGGAGCACAGTCTGTTCTGGAGGTGCTTTGACAGCCTAAATAAACATCCTGAAGCTACAAGGCAAACACTGAGAAAATCCAAGTGAAATTGTGCTGCTGTGATACAGTAGAACTTGCGTGGCATGGCCTCAGCTTCAGGAGAGACCTGGAGCTGATGAACTGTTATGTTGCTCCATGGTGCACAAGCTCTAAAGCTAACAGGCCACTTTTTGTGCCAAAAAAAGGGAGGCTCAGCAGGAGGCAATCTCTTGCTTTTGGAAGATGTCCTGTCCCATCGTGTCTGGGAGTTCTGCTTCTCCCTGTATGTGGGGAGAGGAGAGAAGCACTTGTAGGACAGGGACTGCTTCTCAGCTCTGGATGTGACCTTTTTAACCTGAGCTGCAGCTGGCATTTTGGTTTTGATCTGTCCCTAGTAAACCTCCTTAAAGATTCTTAATGATGCTCTCAACTCCTTACCTACCAAAAGACATCAAAACCTGCTGAAGCTTGCAAGGAAGCTTGAGGAAAGTGGTCCTTAAGGACCCCTGGGACCTGCAATTTCTAGGCTGGATCCCAGGATCACCATCTTAATTGAGGCTTTTCACCCATTATCTGCCTCATGGGCTTGTGGTGAGGAGGGATTAGTCATGAGATCTGCAGCATGAGCTGTGGAAAGCATTACTGGGTCATTGCTAGAGTACCATGTGCTGTTGAAAAGGATGGGAGCCTCTCGGTCCATGGGGCTCTTTATGTTTTTGCATGATGTTCTCTGGTCTGTCCTTCTTCCTCCAGCCAGAGGCAGGGCTGGACCCAAAGGAGGTCCATGCGAAGGGTAGTGCAGCCTGAAACCCAGGGCATGGTGGTGCCTCATGACGTGGCTGAGGAGGGGATAGCAGGGCTGCTGTGGGGTGGGGAGCATCTGGGCACTCAGCAGCCGTCTCCTCCAGCCCTGCCCCAATCTGGCCAGGTCTCAGTCTGCCCCTTCATGGGGAATATGCGGCAGGAGGTCCCCCTTACCACTCCTCCCTCATGGAAAGAGGTGCAAGAGGAAGAGCAAGTCTGCAAGAGGGGAAAGAGGAAGCGTAGTTTGCATAGGAAGAAGAGCAAGTTACTCTTCCTCCCATGCAAACTCTACTCTTTCTCCTCCTCATCAAGCCTTCCCCCTCCAAAGCCAGGTCAGCAAGGGAAGAGCAAGCACTGTGAGGTTCTTCGTCCAGCAAGGGACCCGTGTTTGACCCCAGCCAAGGGTGGGGAGCCGTGTTGGGCTCAGTCTATCAGCCCCTATCACCCCTAGAAGGGCCTGCCTGCTCTAACATGCTGAACACGTGTCTGCATGGTTGAGATGGAGCATGATGTGTTCTGGGGCCCAGAGGAGAAGACTCTGTTGGTCTGTGAGTGGCCAGAGAAAGGAAGAGGTCCAGCCCTTGGGATGTAAATGCCATGGGAGCCAGAGGAGAAGCTCCACCACCTCTAAGAGAGGCAGGGCTCATCCCCTTCTGCCATCTGCCAGGCCTTGGAGGCAAGACAGTGCTGCATGCGCGGGCATGCCGCCACAGGCCTGTGAGTAGTGATACTCCACCCAGCTCCAGCTACAAGGGAGCTCCTGTGTTGGGCCTGGCGATAACAGCGCAGATCCAGGTGGTACGTTCAGTCCAGCCTCTGGGTCTTGACTCCATACCTGGTGTCCTCATCCCTGTGCTGAAGCAGGATGGCCATGTCTGGGTGCCTAAAAGTTGGGGCAACTTCTTAGGGTGAAGCACCTGCCCATGAGCTGAAGGCCACGCTTCTGGCCGGGCTAAGCAGACAGCTCCCTCACCTCCCATGCTGCTCCTGTTGGTGGCTGTATGCTCACAGGTGGTCATCGCTGGTTGTAACCCTGTTCTTTTCTTTCCTCACCCACAGCTCACCATCATCTTCAAGAGCTTCCAGGAGTGTGTGGACCAGAAAGTGTACCAGGCAGAGATGGACGAGCTCCCCGCTGCCTTTGCTGACGGCTCCAAGAATGGTGGGGACAAGCACGGAGCCAACAGCCTGAAGATCACTGAAAAGGTATCGGGCCAACACATCGAAATCCAGGCAAAATACATTGGCACCACCATCGTGGTGAGGCAGGTGGGCCGGTACCTCACCTTCGCTGTGCGCATGCCGGAGGAGGTGGTCAATGCCGTGGAGGACCGGGACAGTCAGGGCCTCTACCTGTGCCTCCGCGGTTGTCCGCTCAACCAACAGATTGACTTCCAGACCATCCGCTCGGCTCAGGCCACAGAGGGTCGTGCTCGTAGGAAGGGCCCCAGCCTGCCTGCCCCCCCCGAGGCCTTCACGTATGAAACGGCCACGGCCAAGTGCAGGGAAAAGCTGCCTGTGGAGGACCTCTATTTTCAGTCCTGCGTCTTTGACCTCCTCACCACAGGGGACATCAACTTCATGCTGGCTGCTTACTATGCCTTTGAGGACGTGAAGATGCTTCACTCCAACAAAGACAAGCTGCACCTCTATGAAAGGACACGGGACCTGGCCCCGGGCAACATGGCTCCCTCACATACCACCCCCGCCCTCTGGGTAGCACTGCTGTGTTTGAGTCAGTGTTGGCTGTGCTTGTTATAGAGGTTTGCTCCTTCGCACCATGGAGAGCGGGGAAGGGGGAGCAGGAGAGAACCAGGCATGAGATGGCGGTGCTGGACAGTGGGAAGTTGGATATCAGAGCCGCATGTGTTGTCCTCAGACCTCAGCCCCTCTCTTTCGCACCAGGTCCTCCGCCTTCCCAGCCTTTGCCTGGGAGGAACATGCTGCCAATGGGACCAGTCAGGAGATTTTGCGGGACTGTACCTTGTCTGGACCTTCCTTACCTCCCTCTCTCCTCCTCTTCCTCCTCCCACTAGCGTGGGTACCAAGGAGCCCCCACCTCCTTGTAGCGCTCCCCCAGGTCCCAAAAATGACATGGTGACTGTGACATTGGCGTGCATGAACATGGCTTTATCTTCAGAGAGCAGAGCCTGTGAGGAGGGCACAGAGCAGCGAGACAGGGCCAAGCCTGGCCAGGACAACAGGGCTGGGCTTTCTGCTCGCCAGGGCCTTGCTCCTCTTTTTGGGCATGTCCCGCTCTGCCCGCAGCCCCGTTGTTGCAGAAAGCAGCGCAAGGGGCTGAAATGGTGGGGAATGGTCCCGTGCTTACCCAGCTGCCAGTGCCAGGCATCTTCTGGGTGGAAGGACGACACGTTCCTCAAGCCCTGGCTTATGTTTGCTGTGGTTCAAAGGGCATCTCCTATTTTAGCCAGTTCATTCAGCTGATTCACTTTTTATTTGTGGCTCCCTTGTCTCTGCCCAGACCCACCGAGGACTCCTGATGGCAACAGGAGAAACCTGGCCAGTATTCAAGCGGTTTCTGTAACTTCTGCCCAGCGTTGGATGAGTTCCTCGCACCATTTGCTCTCCGGTCCCCTAAAACTGGCAGCAGGGAGGCTGCTCAGTGGGAGACCCGATCCACAGCTCCCTCCAGCCTTGCACCCACTTGCCTGCCTGCAGCTCGGCCAGGCCCTGGGATAGAGCAGGAGCATCGCGCTCTGTTTGTTTGCTGCTAGGTCTCTGCTCCGCTCCTCATCCTGGGGCCACGACTTGCAACCCCATTGCTGACCAGTTGCACCTTAAGAATCGGAAATGGGGCAATGTTAGAAATCCAGCCAGGAGATGGGATGCAGCAGAGGACCCCCCAGCTGCCTCCATATGTCTGTTCCCTGCCTCAAAACCAAGGATAATCTCCTTCCCCCACCACATAGTGCTGCCCATCTCCTCCTCTCCATGTTCCTCTGTGGTTCACCTCATCGTTCACCGAACAAACAGCAAGACCACCTTTGGTCTGCATCTTGGAGACCTCCTGATGGGTTTCCCCTCCTTTCCTCAGGGGGAAGTTCCCAGAAACAAGCCCCAAAACACGTGTCACTCTTGGGGGCACCTCCTGCTCTCAAGGGAGGTCTCTGGGCATGATGAGACAAGCTAGCACCAAAAGAGGTGGGAACAGGCTACGTCTGGCAATCTGAACTGGTGCCTAGAGGCAGCCTGGTGTAAATATTCAACAAGACTATTCATTGTGTCCTAACAGCTCTAGAGCTCCATTTGTAAAGCAGCAGAGAAATGCAAAATTGTGTCAATGGATGTAATTTATATTGTCTCTTTAATATATAGAGCCCTGGCATTGATCTCGTGTGACTGTACAGATGAAGAGATGTAATTGGTTTTTAAATGTTTAAGGAAAGAAAAGAAACAAAGATGTGTTTACTACTTTGCTCCTTGCTTTGTTTGCTGGTGCCCCAGGTATTCTGTTTAGGGAGACTTTGAAATAAGGATATCACATTTTGGAGGCACTGAGGAGAGCAACCACTGGACAGCGACACAGGACAGTTTAGTTTCCCAATGCACTAATTGCTCAGCCAGGCTGATTTGGACTTTTTGTTTCCTTTGGTCAAGAAAGAACCAAGTTTTTGTCTTCCCTAGAAATCAAAAATGCAAGTTTGAAAGCCAAAATTTGTCACTGGGTCAGAGGAAACATTTGTTTCTTGCTGTGTTACCCCATAGATAACAGCAGCTGCGCAAGGCATCCCTCAGAAGACACAGCGCTTCTTGAAAGCAGTCTTAGCTGGCCAAGCCACAGTGTGCCAACAAGTCAATACTTCCCTTAAGACCTCCCTTTCCTATAAAGTGATCACCCTACGGCATGATGCACTGTGGTTTAGGGGTAATTTCCAGCCAAGGAAAGTCTGTTTGATTATGGCATGGCTCAGTCCCACTGTCCAGGTGAGCACTCCAGTGGTGGCCAGCTGTTGTACGGTGGTTGGGGTATCCCTATTTTAGAAGCAAACAGTGAAGCACTTTATTTTGGTTGTGTTTGACCCAGTTCTGGTTAAAGGTGAAGTGTGGCCAAGAAAGACCCGATACTTGGAAACAAAAAAAAAAATACGTAGGCAAAGGGGGGGGTGTTACAAGAAGGCCCCCCCCACCTCCTCCCTGAGTTGAGACCCATGGGAGTGTCACCGCGTGTATATACTGTAAATTATTTATTGAGAGAAACGCAAGTAAAGTTTGAGGTTTTTTGACAATAAATGAGTGGGGTCTCGTTTTGTTCCCGGTGTGTTGGATGGTGCTGATCGCCACGCAGGACGCAAATGCAGCCCCATTTCTGCATTCACTCAAAAGCAGCTTGCTTCCACCTGTAACCTAAGGACCCTTTGAGAGCTCATTTCTGTCCTAAATTCTCCTGAGAATTTCACTCTGGTGTTTTATTTATCTACAGCCAAATGAGAAAAATAAAAAGGGGTGGGGGGAGAAAATACAGATGATAAACTATTGGAGCTGAGCCTCGCTGGGAAAGGAGATGTGCAGCAGTGGAGTCCAAGCGGATACCATCGCCCTTCTGCTCACCCCAGCAGCTGGGATGTGCACCCCGATAATTTCCCCTTTCAATGATCTCGCCTTTCTTGGGCATTACTCTTGGCCCCATTTGGGTCTGTTACTGCCCTCTAACGAGGGAAACTAAAACTGCAACTTTTTTTTGTTAATTTTCCTTTCTTGAAAAGCTGACGGACTCCTTGCCCCAGCAGTTGCGGACAGGTTGATGCTGAAGCCAGGTAGGACACCAGCACCAACTGAAAACATACATTATTTGGGCAAATCCATGCAACGACACCCAGCACCAGAGATGCGAGACCCAACCTCCCCCTCCTTCAGAGCCCTGAAGAAGGGGCAGCTTTCAGAAAGAGCCAAACCCACTCCTCCTGCCGCCACTTGCAGCAGCTCACAAGAGCTCAGCGTTAGCTCAATCTGCAAAGTTATATGAAAACTGGACGCGGGTCTCCCTCGCTCACTGCCCTGCCAGGAGGTCACCAACCATCCCCTGCTCCTCAGCCTTGGGCAGCGAGCAGGCAGCAGGAGCACACCTGCATCTCCTGGTGGGACAAAGTGCTGATGGAAGGGCATGGTGACCCCTGAGTGACCAGGGTGCCCCGTCCTCGCACTGAAGCTTCCCCAGGAGGGGCGTGGGGAAGGCACAGGCCATGCAGGGACACCAGGGCACGGGGGCAGTGATGGCAGCAGTGACCCCATGGCATCTCTGAGAGGTTCCAATTGCTCTCGGGATCACGCTCCACGGGTGGTGAGGGTGCAGCCCCAGCCTCTGTGGGCAGCCCCGGGTTGGGGGGGGGGGGGTCCAAGGTCCAGTCCCATCCTACCCCTCTGTCTGAAGCACGTCATCCCGTGGTGGATGGCTGCTCCAGTGCCACAGGCTGGCGTCTCAGGCAGGGTTTCAAGCCCCGTTGCCCTGGCCTCGGGCCACAGCCTCGGCTGCTCTGACCTTTGCATCCGAGCGCTCGGGGTGAGCGGGGGACACTTCACACCCGGCTGTCCGGGAACAACCACAACTGCAGAATGTCGTTCACCAAAAAACCGGCTTTTTGCTGGGAACCGGCTGCCCTCTAGAGGGTTCGCTCAGGCACGGCACAAAGCAAAAAGCGGGGGCTTCTCGGCCTCCCCGTCCCTTCACCGGGGTGGGTGTGAGGCGGGGCCGGGGGTCCTGCTCCCTGCGGCTGCACAACGGCTTTGCCGACCACCTTGGGCAATGGGTCCCCTCACCAAGATGAGCCAGCGGCAGCGACCACGGCTCCAGCCCGCACCATGTGGACGCAGCCCAGCCCGGGCCCCCTGCCCTGCCCAGCACCCTCGGGTGGCCACAGCGCTGCACGACCACCTCCTTACGGAGGAGGTGCTCCCGCGGGACTGACTGGACCCGCAGAGATGCAGGAGGAGGTTGCTTCACGCCAAGGGGTGTCCCCATAGGCTTTGACAAGGCCTCAGGATTTCCCTTTGCAGCGTGGGGCTGCCGATACGGGTCGGCAGGGGGATGCCAGGGGGATGCCGGGCTGAGCTGTGCCGGGGAGTCGATGCCTATGTCCCCCTGGCATCAGGGTGCCACTATCCTTACCTGTCCTGCTGCTCCAGTTCCTCAGGCCCCTGCTTCTCTAGCTTTCCTGTGGGTACCCCTGGATAAAAGATGAGTCAATGCTGAATCAAAAAGATCACCTGCCTCAGGTAGATTCACACCCCCACGCTCCAAGCAGGGACACTTGGACCAGCTCCCCATAGTCCCTGTGCCTCCCTCCGGCCGAGCCCCCTCTCCCTGCCGCAGACACGTGGCTAACACCCAGTCACTCTTTCCATTAGGAAATTCATTTTTCAGGGGTATATAACTCAGCTGTGAAATTTCACTCTTGGCTGAAACTTGGCTCAGCAGCAGAGAGGCTGGGAATGGCTGGACCCAGTGGCTGCAGGTGTGAAAAGCCCTTTTTACAATGAGCTCTTATAACTTGGGAGAAACAGCTTCAAATCCCTGCACTGCATCTTGCCGTGGGGGCCTAAGTGTGAATAGGTGGAGGGTAAAGACCAAACCAAAGCAGCCTCCAGGATGCCATCGCATCCCACCCAGACAAAGGCATGTCCTGCCCAGAAGGGGCTGGGGACAGAGTGGAGAACTCCACCAATGCAGCGGGAGCAGCATTTCTCCTAGACAAAGGGGAATTCTCCCCAGAAAGGGTCAAAAAGAAGTTTCCGCACTCCCAGAGACCCAGAAAAGACAGAGGTTGGATAAACACATAAACATTGGTCCCATCCCAGTGAAATCCTGGTGGAAATGGGTGAGGAAACGCACGGCTTCTCCTGATCGGGTGGAAATTCCCATCCAAAGGGGTTTCCAAGTCTCTATCACCACTGACTGCGAAACTATGTAAAACAGCCGTGAAGAACATGCTTATTCCTGCACAGTGAAAATACCCATCGCGGCATGCCCGTGGCTGGCAGGAAAGGGCCCTGTGATCCCATAACAGCCCCCATTTTAGGTGCTCGTCCTGTGCTTTCACCAGACCTGCCACCATACCAAGGGGCTACAGGACCTCCCCAGACACACCACACACTGGCGCATTTCTGAAAATCTCAGTAACACTTTTTAATATACAAGAATCAAAAGTACAGCAGTTTTACAATGTAGGAAAATTTAATACATACTATATAAACAACATATTTACATCAGAAATCACTAGGACAGTGGCATTTTTTCACAAATATAAATTAATATTAATTACTGGTTTTAGTCAACAGGTTTAAAAGTCCACATTTTTACAGTAAGAGACCTTCTCTCCCCAGAGGGAAGGAGGAGGTCGGGAGGAAACGGCTGAAAGCAGAATAGTATTTCTGCGTGGATCACTTAAACTGTTCACGTAAGGACTTCAGAGCACTGTTAAGTATCCATTTTGGTTGGGCACCACATTGCCTGTCCCTGCAGCGTGTTTCAGTCTGCAGGACTTCCATCGTGTGAATTCACAAGTTTACACCATTTCCAAAAAGGTCAGGCTGAAAAACAATTTTTTTAAAAATAAAAACCCAGCAAGTTGCTACTTTTTCCTGCAAAGAGGCTAGAGGGAATCCTGCAGCTGGTCTGGAAGGAAGAGCTGTACCAGATGTTGTCACAAACACTGCAGTGAAGTTTATGGCTGTGGACCTGTCCCCTCCGATCCCGCTCACATCCAAGTGACTGTGTCTGGTTACGGTCCCTATGTTGAGGGGACATAAAATGCATGCATGTGTGTGCGCACTCAGGGAGGACTTTCTCCCAAATCTAGTTCTCCAGCTTCATTAAAGCCAAACCCAGTGAAGACCCACCCACCATGAGTGAACAAAACTATGTGACTTCAGTCTCAGGCTAACATGACAGCAGGGACAGCTCTTCAGTGGATATGGGTAAAGCTTTTGCTGTTGCACAAGAAGGAAACCACAACCAACTTCATACCTGGAACCCAGGATGAGCAGAAACCCCTATGTCTAGACGCAGAAGATGCCTCTTGCTGGGGTCAGTTTTCCTGCACCAACCGTAACACTGGTCTGGCCAGTATTGCATTTCGCTACAAGTGTATGGCACGAACTTTCTATCACGATAGCACCACTTGGTGAACAAAAAGAGCAACTCTCTTTGCACCTCCGAGGTTTCTTCCATTTTCACATTAAAAGCTAATACCTCTGAAAAGAAAGGACCTCTTTGCGGAATATCACAACAAAGCGTGCCTGCAATCACAGCTTAGTGAGAAACGCCGCGGAAACATGCTATCTCAACACCTCCCATCACCCAGCAGCTCCAAGGGGGACTGTGGAAGACTTGCCTTCACCTCCTCCTGCACAAGTAAACACAAGCGTAACACTTTCTTGGGGCAGCACAGTGCCCCTAAGGAAGCAAAACTGCCCTGCGTTTGGTAGAAATCTTGCAAAATAAAAACAAAAGGGGAGCAAAACACTTCCTGTGTGTCCCATTAAAGCAGTGGGATCAGAAAGGAGTGACTGACAGCCGCAGATTTCAAGGGATGCACTGCATGGAGGGGCAACATGGGGGTATTAGTGTCGGTTTGTGTGTGCCTTCCAAGGCACTGGCTGGAGTCAGGAAGCCAGCCCTGAACACCCATCTCCCCTCAGTCTTTCAGGGAAAGGACACGACAGCTTATTAGGGTCAGATACTGGCATCTCAATAGGGGGCCCAGCTTCATTCCCCCACCAAAAAGAGGAGTCTGGAACAGCCTGGTCTTTAATACTGAGCTCTGGGAGATGTCGCATCCCCAGACACCACGCTCTGGGCAGCCCAGCTGTTGGGAGAGCTTTGTGGTCTCCAGGGATGTGACTCTACAAAGACAGACCTAGGACCTGAAAAATAATCACCCAAGCTACTTCTGGCCAGCAATCTGTGCACAACCCCTCTCACCACACCTGTCTCCAGGCTGGACACTGTTCTGCATCATATGCTGTGGCTCAAATACTTGGAGGAGTGTTTGCTCTGAAGTCCACCGAGCTGGGCTGCAGACTCCTCTTTTCCCTCTGCCATGCTGGGCTCCTAAGACATTTGCTCCAAGGATTTTTAAGGACTCAGTCCTGAATTCCTTATTGTCTCCCTGCTCACTTAGGTGCTAAGCCCCCAGGCACATTTCCAATTTAGACAGACAGAAGGTCTTTCAGTGCAGGTACTCTTAGCAATTCAGAGTTACTGCTGACTGCTGGAACAGCAGCAGGAAGGTGACAGTTCGCTGAACAGTGATCAGTCCATTGGATTCCTATTTAACTCTGCTCTACCATCCTTTATCCTTTGGTTGCAGTAAGGGTTTGTGATCACTGTTTCGCGAAGTGCAGAGAGAAATGATGCCCAAAGACCAGACTTTAGTGGCAGGGAGATTAGGTGCTTAAGGATCCCCAGATGCCTAGAGCCATTTTTTGACCTTGCAGCTCCCAGCCAGCATCTGTTAGCTTCTGGATCATCCAAGCTGCCCACATCAGAAGAGGCGAGGCGTTCTGTTATGAATTCCTGAGCCCTGTCCACTGGGAAATACTGTTGTCAACCCAATTTCTTTCCTACTGGTGGGAAGTGAACTAAGACTTTGTTAAGGAAGTCTGTCTTTTTTTCACATATCCCAAAGCCCCCCAAAGTCAAGATTTGCCAGTTCCAGCTCTGGAGATAGGAGGAAGGTCCCCCATACCTCTTCTGTTGCAGGGGACACAATCAAAGCAGAGCCAGTTTCTTGAAATGGATGAAGACATGGAAATGATAATGTGGCCAGGAAAGCAATGGATTGTCACCAGCATGGCTCCAACTCTTTTGGAGTCACTCTGCAGGGACATCGAGTCCCTCTTTCAACCAAGCTTGTCTGCTGAGGGACTCTCTTGTCCCTCCTTGAATATATCCTCCCATTGCCCTATGCTGGTTAAACAGCCCAACCAGTTTATCCCCAATCCCAAAGCAGCATCTGTCATGTAACATCAAGTCAGAAGAGGCACACAGCCTTCTGCACAATCCTAAGCAGCATCGATCCGCCTTCTTGGTTTGGGGAAACACTGGCTAGGGAATATTCCCTTGGGTCCACTGGATTGGGGAAAACAAAAACAAAACAAAGAACGAGGCAGCAAGGCTGGTTCCAGCATTCAATGGTAGAAGAGGGGAAAGGAAACGGGAATCCAAACCAGAACCAAGAGCTAGGGAAAATCTTCCTTCACCTACTCCCCCAAAATCCTCCTTGACCCAGCAAGATGATAGCAGCATGTTCAGAGTTCCTGGTTGCTGGCTTGGAGAAACCAGCTACTGTTGCATCAAACCAAGTATTTCAGACGTGCACTTTCACCCTCTCAGTCACTTTATGTTTTCCGAATGTTCCAGTTATAATCTGGATTGTTTTTCTGTTCTAAAGACCTATCCAGAGGTGACCTGTGATCAAGAGGTGACTTGGAATCGTGGGGAGATTTCTGAGAGGGGGGTGAGCGAGGGTCCGACACTGCAGGGTGAGGTGGAGGGAGAGGCTGTTTGTAATCTACCGATTTGTCTGTGTGAAAAGACCGGTAGTGGTCCGAAGGTCCTTGGCCATGGTATCCCATGGGTGGCCTGTGATCAGACATCCGTCGGAAATCCTGCTGGTGGTAGTTCTGAGGCCTGAACTCATCGGATCTTCGACGCTTGGAATCGTGGTGGTGCCTGCAGAGAGAAAACGAATGCATGGAGATCAGTTCCCCAAGGAAAGCCTGGCCACCGCAGCCGGGTGCATCGTTGCAAACTCCTCCCAGCCTTTCTGAGATGAAAGGGAATTACCTGTCGTAATAATCTCTGTGGCCTCTGTGGTCTCGGTCACTGTTGTACTGTTCGTATGGCCTCTTGCGGGAGAGGTTATTTGGTCTGTAGTTCCCAGAGCTCCGGTGGGGCTCTCCACGAGATCGCCGATCCCCGTAGTGGTGGTCCTTGTACCAGTGCTGCTCATACTGGTGATGCCGCTCTCCACCCCACATCTGGTTGCTGTTGCCACCGTAGTTGAACTTTCGATCCCTCTGCCATTCTCCTCGGTCTGCAACGAGGAAAGCACCACTAAGTGTCTTTCATACTTTAGTTTAAGCCCATCACTTTGCTGAATTCTCAAAGAAATGATAACTATTGCTGTGCCCCTTTAACTTTCTCCTCCCTAAACTATGTGGGCCCAATTTTATTCTTTGAATTTCTTTATTATTATTCTAGTAAATCTTATTCTGTCCTGTTCTTATACTCTTTTCATCACTATATCATTATGTTTTCTAGTCCAGCAATAAATACAGTGGTAATATATGTTCCATCCCATCACCTTTAATCTGATCAGCCACAAGTCCCAGAATGATTTGTGTCCAAGGGCAAACAGCCATTAGGTTAGAAGGGATGGTTTCTCCTGGCTTGCCAGTGCTCACCTGTGTTGCTGAAATGTCTCTTGTTTGGATGGCCATAGTTGTCACGCGGGTGCCCGTGCATCTGTTGCTGGGCATGGGAAGGGGGCAGGTGGATCTTCTGGGAATGAGGATTGTGAGGCACGTGAGACTGGGACATCACAGAATCGCGGCTGGACCCTGAAGGCTCCGGGCGGAACGGCTTCTTCATGCTGGACATGTCCTCCTTCTTCTTCTGCTCCTGCAAGGTGGAAGAGATGGTTACAGCTCAACTGCTCTTCCACCAAAAGATTCAGACTATGTGAGCAACGGTCTTGTCTGTCAGGCTCTGGATTTTTCTGCAGACTCCCCATGCTGTGGGCCACCCACCTCTTTGAGGACTTGGTGAACCAACTATGCCTGAGCATGGTATGAATGGCAATGGTACAAATGTGGTGAAGGACAGGCACAGTTTTGCCCCACATGGCTCTGCTTCGACATCCTATCTCTACAGGGCAGCACTCCCAGGCTTTTCACTCTAACAGTCAATTCAACACAACGTGCCACACCAAGCAATGCTTTTTCTTGGTGAGAACAGCCAGGACAAAGTGACCAGTGTTGTTAGATGAAAGGAGAAATGCCACATGAAAGAGGAGGCAAATACAACCAGACTGTTTAGATGTTAAGAAAATCACAGAATGCCACCAACAATAAAGAAAGCCCATGACAAGAGGCAGAAAGCATTGACACTTCAAGTGTGACAACTTTTAAAGAGAGCAACTGGAGGGAAGGCACTTCAGATCTCACCTCTTCTTCCTGCGATCTTTTCTTATGAGCCATCTTGTAGAGTTTGTGCAGTTTTCTGGCATCAAATTCTGTGAATTTTGACACAAATATCCATAGGTTCCTAGAATGACATGAACATTTTCTGTTAATTGCTACATCAGCAGTTTAACTGCCAACTGCTTTCAAACCAACATCATATCAGTTCTACCCTCTCTGGAAAACAGTCTCAACCCAGCTCAGGACAGGATGATCAGGAGAGCTGGAACCAAGTACTTCAAAGTAAAATAAAGAGGTTTGCACTGGTTTAGATAAACTAGCTCTGAAATTGATTTAAATGAAACCTGCACAACTTGCAGACAAAACCCTCACCTGACACTGGTCATGGACTGAGTGGGCTAGAGAACACAAGATTGCACAGGTTAAATAGGAGGCAAATGGCACACTCATCCACACAAAACCCAGCAGCCTCTGACTACCATTTTTAAATATGATAGACCAGCCAAAGAAAACAAAATGATCCCTCACCTCCTCCATAGCTTGATATGATCCTGGTCAGTGTAGGCTTTAAGGCACTCAGAGATGCGGTCCCCAATTTTTAGGAGACAGTTGCGTGTGTGCTCCAGCTGTTCTTGAACCGTCAGTCCCTTATCAGGCTTATCAAGTTGCTTCAGTGCTTTTTTGACTGGTCTCATCCTTTCCTTGCACTTGAAAAAGCAACAGAGAGCAGAAAGTGATTTGGCACAGGGCTCTACTTTGTTCCCTTGTTAATCAGACAGAGCTGGAAGAAGTTCATTAGCACAAGATATTAGCTTTATTTGACCATTAGGCAAGGAGAAATCAGCTATGAAAATAGCAATTTGTTAGACATGCTGCAGAAAATAATCAGGAAAAGACGAGCATCTCCCCACCTCCACTGCCCCCCTCTTTTAGAGGGGAACAATTTGCTTTGCAAACCGTAACTGTTCATGGTCTGCTCTTGCACTGATCCCACGGCAGGCAGGGAAGCGTAACTGAGCATCAACATGCTGAACCAACAGCCCCAGCTGAATGAGTGCTCACTCGATAGCCTCCCTGTCCATCCCCATATGTGGTCGCTTTATCGCTTTTACCAAAACTGGAAGACATGAGATGAAAGCACCCTCTTTTTCAGTAAATCAGACAGGTTTCTACTGCCTGACTGGACCTTTCATGCATCACAGAGGGAAAGTTAAAGAAAAAACCAGACAAAAATAACACAGGACCTGCAGCGAATACACAGATTTGCATTTAGAGAACTGTTTTTAAACAGTGATATTTCAGCATTTCCCTGTGCAAGTCAAGCCAAGGAGAGTCTGCCATGACAACATTTACTAAAAGGCTATTTTTACAATGAGCCTTGCAGGCATGTTTGCTGCAAGAGCATTTATACAACTAGGGAAGTGCTTACAGCTCAGACAACTCTGTACCTCCCACAGCCATACAAGGCCACCCTCAAAACTCTCCTATATTTCCCCACCTGGGAGAGCCCCAATGGCTCCTTGGCTTCTACAGGAGAGACTGCCACATAAGGCTGCAGGGTCTTCTGTAACCCAGGCCTGTCAAATGAGCAGCGGGAACTTATCAGCTGAAGAAGAGAGCCCTTCTGCATGCTCTATTGATATGCTGCCCTCTCCTGCCCTGGCTGGTATCCCTAGCAGAAGGAGGGGATGAACATGTGCACTCATGCAAAGCTGAATTTTTAAGAGAGTTATCTGAACCCTTTAACAGTGCAATTGCTTGGTGAGAATCAGGAGCTGAAAGAGCTTTGAAGTTTCTTCCAGTTGAAGTGCCATTTACAGCAGCCAGCTAGTAGGCACAGAGGGGGCTGGTGGACAACTCTCATCCAGGGCTGCTCTGCCGTTCTCCGAGATCAGCCAGAGGAAATCACTGTGAGGCACTAGGAGGGGGCTCATACCCTAACACCTAAACCACATCCTTGGATAACGTGCAAGCAAACCCTGGCTGCCTCGCTGGGCGCTCTGCCAGCACCCTCCCATCTCTTGAGGAAAATACTCACTATGCTGAATGTTTCTTGGTCCAGATCATCATCCTCGTCTTCTCCAATGGGGATCGGTTCACTCCCTGCGGTAATGTGGACAGGACCTTGCGATCTCTTCCCTTTACTTCCAGATTTGGCTTCCCCACCTTTAGGCTTTACAAGGACAAATTACACACATCACATGAGCCAGACTGCAGGATCTCAAGCGATCCAACTAACAACCTCCACACTACTGTTACTGGCAGTTGTTAAACCCCAGGCATCGCTCCTACAACTTTCCTCCCAAGATCTCAAACTGTTTAGCTGCAATGCCTCTATTTAGCTTTATGTCATCCTTGAGGGAGTAGAGAGAAGTCAGAGCCAACATTTTGGACATGAATACGATATTCATACTCATGGAGAGAAAACCAATGTTGAAGACTTGTAAGAGACGTTAAGCTAAAGAATACATATCCCTTGCAAAGGACAGAGCTCAGAGTAGTCTCATGTCTACGAGGATCTGCAATTTCATGCCATGTCACTAGTCCTCAGACCCTCTGGAAAGCAACCTCAAATCAGCCTGTTGGTGTAAATTTTGACACATGGCTTACCTGCAGTCAAAGCCATACCAAAAATCACTGAAAAGCAAACTTTCCCCTACATACGCAACAAAACTTGATTTGCACTTATGACCTCAGTGTCAAAACACACTGGGCATGCAGTACATACCTGTTCCTTGGACAGGTACTTCAGGTCATTATTATAGAAGCTTTTACCCCCCTTCCAATTTGAACCCAGCCTCAGGGCAGTTGTACCCAAAATTCAAGGGACATTTTAGTCCACAACATACCATTGATGTTGAAACAGTCATTCTGGTGAGTCCTGAATAGCGACAAGGACAACTTACAGTCTTGATGGTGTGGACAGTCGGGTTATTTGGGGTGCGTTTAAATTAAAGGGGAACACAGACAAGGAGCTGCCAACCCTGTGATAAATCACTGCTGAACAGAACTTTGATCTGAGTGCTCCAGGCTCTTCCCCCTTTCTTCCTTAACATCAGCTATTTGGCCATATCACTGTCACAGGGACCACTGTACTTTAAAGGCAGTCTGACAAAATCTCTTCCTTTTTGCTCACATTCCCCCAAGCTTTAGGATATATTGCCTTTTCTACTTTTTATTGCAATTCTTCACAATAAGAATTCAGGAGGGCTGAAAAAGGAATAATACCTCACCCCACAGTGCCTCATTCATGTCTTTTCACACAGGGCCTTTAATGAATCATAAGTCTCATAGCTTGCCCTTCTGCTCAGAGACTTTCCTATCTCTTAAACTTTTCCTGAGAGTACCACATACCTTCTCCTTCTTGTCTTTTGTCTTCTTTTTCTCTTTATCGCTTTCCTTTTCTTTCTTAGTGGTTGTCTGTTTTTCCTTGTTCTCTTTGTTCTCTTTCTTTTTCTGTTTCTTTTTCACTGGACTCTTTTCCAAGCCATCCTCCTAGAAAATCAGTCACAGCACAAAGTTGGAGTCCCTCACCTCACGTACGCTTTCTTCCATAAAACTTACATCCTTGAAACGCAGGCAATTTTTGAGGTCCATCCAAATTTGCCCTCACACCTCTTTAACCAGACAGCAAGCCCTGCTTAACCAGCTACAATCCACCCAGCCCTTGACAAAAGGGTATAAAAAATAGACAAGCCCCAATCTAGCTGGCAAACTGTAGATAAGCACTGCTTTCCTATGCCAGCTGTGCTCGAGAACGCTCAGCCCCCAAGGTAGATACTGATCAGCACATGAACAAAAAGCCTTAGACTACAAGCCAAACCACTCAAAGACAGAAAGTTTTCTAAGCAACAGCACGACCTTGGTAAACTCCAGCTTTACCACTGGCTGACGTACTGAAAAGGAGAGGGAAACAATTCTTCTTTCTCTGCTTTATAAGGGCAACAAACTATGTCCTGAGACAATCTTTCCTCCAAGTCAGTATGCGGATGTGTATGGCCATTCCAGGATCCCCCAAAACACTTAAAGCACTAACCTAAAAGAGTGGGTGGGAAAGGTCCTTCTTTCACCCCAACAGCTGTATATATGTTTTAGTACGTTTGCCAGTCTCTTGTGGGAATGCGGTCTGTAGTGCCCCTGACTCCACAGGCCATTTGCTAGGGGTGCTTCTCAAGGTGAGTTTCTGCAGTAACCACATAGCTCAAGGAAACCTGGAAAAGCCACTATCCACCAAGTTGACTCACCTTGACTTCACCTTCTTCTGACTGGTTGTCTGAGTGCCGAGGAGAAGAGAGTTCATTCCCATGCTCATCTTTGACTTTGGGAGCCTTGTTCTCTTTTTTCACTCGTGGTTTCCTCTTCTTTAGCTTGCCCTGGTGAAAACACAGAACAAGTCAGGACAAGCAAAGAGCTACAGCTACTTCCTGGGGACATACCCCATTTCCTGAACATCTTGCAAACAGCTGCAGGCCCTGCAGGGTGGCAGGAAGCCTGATGAGCTTCAGTCCTTCAGTAAGTGTAATGATTACCTGCCCCTTACTAATTATCCTTTCAGTATCACAATGCAATCAGACAACAGACAAGTCCATATTCTTTCACGTAGAAGACGTTCAGCAACCTGGGAACACAGACTGTCTCCCGCCATCAGCCAGCCACTCATCCTGAAACCCCCAGAATCAAGCAGCCACATCTCACCTCTTCCCCATCTTTCATGTTTTCTTTCTTGTCCAGATCTTTCTTCAGCAGTTTCAGCAGATAATCAACTCGGGTCTGGAGCTGTTTTCCCTGAGGTTTCTTATCTGTCTCAACAGGTAGGATCTTTGATAAAGAAGAAAAAAACCTTGACAAAAGAGATACACACTAGCAGCAGTCCCTTCCAGGCCCAGCAAAGGGTTGGAGATACTGCACCTTATGAATGAACAAGAAGGTTCAAGCATTTCTTCCAGCTCCCACACAGACTTTCCCTGTCTAGCCAAAAGCAAAGCTCCTAGCAAGCATCTGTCCCCTTGGCCTTTTGCAGAAGTGAAAAGACCCTGAGGCAGCTCTCTAGATTCTCTATGATCTTTCTTGTAAGTGTGCAAAAAGAAGAAAAAAAACTTTGCAAACCGTATTTGGGACCTTGAGTTGCAAAACTGAGTCCACTCTCCTTGACACATCAGATTTGTTTGTGACAGCCTTGTCACAAAGACTGGTCCCCTCTGGTAACCTGAAACATTGCTACAGCAATGACACAGATGCAGAATTTTTTAGTGGAAAACAAGGCTGCAGCCACAGTCTGATCTTTGCTAAAAGCACTAGCGGGGATGTCATGGGAATGTAGCATATTGGCAACAAAGCTGGTGTAGATATCCTCAACATTCCTCAGCCCTGTGTTGCAGTTCACTCTCCTTCCATTGTGCTGACACAACTGATGGCGGCTTATTTTTAACCTGGATCGTTTCAACATGGCCCCTATAAACAGTTCTTATGGGAATGACTGAGGAACAGAGGAACTAGATGGAGGCTTTCCAGCTGGCTTTGCTGCCATAGCCAGTCATGTAACTATACCCTCAAAGCTAACACAGACCAGTCTTGACATAAGCAGTGTCAAATCTGCGAAAAATTATTTCCACACAGAAATTCAGACTCAGCTTCTTGTGAGATGCTCAAGGAAATATCAAGTCACAATTATGCAATGCACCCTCTATACTGTGCATGTAACCACACATGTCAGCATTACCATTTTCTTCCTGCATCATTTCGGTGTGGTTCATATGGTACTGTTCAGAGAAAATTTACTGCCAATCAAATAACACAACTCTGCTTTCCATCAAGCGTGCAACATTCCATGGAGGTCACTGTTTTCCTCATTATTATTTATTATTATTTTTGGAGTGGTTACAACCACAAACATCTGTTTCTGGAGTAAATCAAACATGTTCTCTATGAACACTGCAATGGACCCAATGCAAGCAACAAGCAAGGCGACCTACCTTATCAGATAACTTCAATTCCGGATCTGTTTTAATTAGCTCCCAGTTTCCATAACCATGCTCGTAAATTCCCACTAACAAGCGAGAATCCTCCTCCACTCCCCAGTCTACATCAAAATGGGCAGCTTTGACACGGCATGTCAGGCGGTACCTAAAGGCATTTCAAACATGAGCTACTTTTAATGCTGCTGGAGGTAAAGCAAATCCACATATCTAAGCTATTCTCTTTCCACTACAAAATCCAAATTCCCTGAGCCTCTTTCTGCATTGCCTACTTAGCCAAACTCACTTCTTCCTTTCCTCTGGGTCCGTGGGAATGGATTTATGCAGCATTTCAAACTCCTCTTCATGCTGGATGATAGATTTCACGTTGACTTGGACACCAGAAATCTTGATAGTAGGACCTCTTCTTTTTCCAGGTCCTTTCCCTGCTCAACAATAAAATACAGCAACTAGGAGAACTCTTACAGAAAGAAGTGCCTCTGTAAGAACATCTAGACACACAGATCAAAGACCTTGCCTGTAACCTCTTATTTAAACATAAGGCTGTCTGATAAGGCAGGCCCAAAATGTAAGTTTTCTTTCACTAACTCACTTAGATCTGCAATCCAAACACCTCCCAGTATAATTTTCTTAAAATACATCTAAGTATGCTGAAGCTGTTGCTTCAGTAGTTTTGTTCAGATGCAATAGGTAGAGACCCAGTGGGAAATCCAACCTAGACCCCTGTATCTCCAACAACATCACAAAACAGCCATACATGGAGCGGTTGATGATGCCAGCTCCAGGAAGTGCTAATTGTGGATCCAGCTTTACCACGGAGTACACAGCACCAGTTTGATTCCCAATCCCAGGAACAGTTAAAATATGATCTGTTTTGCCTTGTGGCCCAGCATTAAATAAGCTGATTACTTCAGCCTCTCCCCACGACAACTGATGTTCAGCAGAAGCCAACAGACCCAAATGGCACTTGCCAGTCTGAGCAGAAGACTCAGGGGTTTCTCTCCGTTGGCAAGAGCTGCCTGGCAGAGATGGGATGGTTTAAATGTGTGCTGCTGCTTTGCTTTTAAGTAGCAATGTGGTATGCCTCCCCATCCAGCAAGGGAACGGTTTTCTCACCAGCTCCATGGAACACCCCCAAAAACATCATAACAGCAGCACACAATCCTCTTGCTTACCTTCACCTGGATTTTCTTTCAGCTGCTCCTCATATTCTTGCATTGCTGACACACAGCTATTGTGGATGAGTTCCCCTAACCGTTTTAGATCAGCCACGGACTTATCCACCAGCTCAGCATCCCGGGCAATACACTCCAGCCTGGGAAAGGGGCAAAAAGTTTTGTATTTGATACAGCATATCTCCTCCCAGTCACTTCCTGAGCAATTGTTCCATAGCTTTTAGTAGTCAATGCTGTATATGTATGAATGTATGAAACCTGCACAAGTCAAGTTCATGCAGGAAACAACACAGTTTTAGTCTGCAGATGTAGTATAACTGATCCAATCCTTTGGATTTTTTTAGTATTAAAGCCAAGGTGAGAACTGTCTATCTTGGGCACAACAGGCACCTTCTGTGACTGTCCAGTGTTCCTTTGTGCTTTCCTGGTTCAATATTAACTCCATTTGATGGTCAAAGGTGTCACCTGCTATCCCTTTTGCCTGGCTGAAGTTAGTAACATCAAGGCCCACACACAAGCCTCGTGTTTCACAAGAGAAGAGTATAACCAGCTGAAAAAACACAGTCATTTCTCATACAATATATGCAAGGATCCCTGCCTCAGCTCTGAGACCTCAGCGAGGGCTACAGTTTTCTAGACCCAGCACATGTGCCCATCATCTCCCTTCCTCCCTTCACTTATGCTGGGACACAGCACTCATGCAGGGCTCTGCAGACCCACACTTGAGGATAGTATGTGCCTTTCTCCGCTTCCCTTCAAGAGGGATATGGCAGTGAGGGAAAGATGCTCCAAATTCAGCCTTGAAACTAATATGCATATTGAAGCTTGGCAAGTGTTTTGGGTAGCATTTGCTGTTCAGACAGCTGCTCCCTCTCCTTTCTAGGCAGAGTGGAAATGCCCCAAGGGCCAGACTCTGCCAGAAGGATGATGCTGTGTACTACTGCTCCACTGCTGATGCCATTACTGCTTTAGCTGCTTTTCAGCCAGCATTCATCAGTGCCCATCAACTGAGACATGAGGGACTGTATGGCAGTGCTTGGGTTACTGATCACACGACAGCGAGGCTTTGTGCTATCTGTGGAAGTTGTATCACACACCCATAGCAATGTGTGTATGGCTGTTCTTAGAAACAAAACATCCCCCCGTGACAACGCTCTGGAGAAGGGCCAGGTTGGGACTTACCTTTCAAGGGGCAATCCAAACTTCTTGTAAGCCTTGATAAACCTAAGCCAAAAAAACCAGAAACTAAACCAACTGCCATAAAAAGTGAGTCCAATATCACAAATACGCTGGAATATATTAATTACACCCTGCCACATTATCAACCTTGCATTCCACGCTGATTAGCTAAGCATCACTCAGGACTGGGAAACCTAATCCATTAACCCCCACAAAGAGTTTTGTGACCTTGCCTGGAGAAGAACACAACATTATGAATGTTGGGTATTTGGCAGATGAGGAAAAAGAGAGGAGAGTCATAACTGTAGGATAAAAAAAATTGAAAGAAAGCATGGCTCACACCATATTGGTAATGATTAACTTCATTTTTCCAAGGAGAAAAGAGGCATTAAATCAATGTCATTAGCAATTTTAACGCTTAGGCTGTAAATGTAACAACCCATCAAAGAAGAGCCAAATGTGGTGCAATCCATCTCAGAATTTTGCAGACAAGGATTGCTATTTATTTTTATGTCTTATTTTTATTGTGAAAATCACTGCCATGGCTAACACACAACTTTACGGCAAGAGTCAGACACCATTGCTGCAACTGGACAGTGCCTTGTGCTGGGAGTAGACCCAGTGGCTTCAACTACAGATTATTTTTAAAATGAGTTAATTTTTTCTCTTCTTTTTTTCATTTTGTACTCTTACAGCCTCTTTCTGCTACATCACAATAACCTAAACGGCTGCTATAGTTCACATTGCAACACCTCCTTCCTTCTCTGTGTTTCAGGGCTGGATATGGGGCAGCTACCGCAATCCAAATAGTCTGACCATCTCCTGTTTAAAAATACATCAACTCCGAGACAGAAAGAGAGTCAAGGAAAACTCACAACCCTCTCTTTTCCATCTTTGGCTGAACATCTGGGCAGAGCCATAAGACAAAGATCTTTGGGAAAGGCTCAAGAGTTAGAAGATATGAGAAGAAAATAATGCTCTGGAATTCTCCCCCCAGATGACTTCAGGGACACAGTGCAGAAGAGGATATACAGCCACCGGGATCAACGAGACCAGTGCTTCTCATGGGGTTATTTTGCCAGAGTTTGCCTTTCACTTAAAGCTTAAATCAGCAGGACTACTGCCAGAAAAATGTCAGGAAGGCCAGAGCCCTTGGCTTCTCCAGCTCTGTATCTCATGGTACCTAAGACCTCACGTGTAATATGGAATTAGCTCAATCCACTTGGCCCAGAAAGGGCAGTTATAACAAGGATTAATTTTAGGAAGGTACCAGCTTCACTGCAGCCTGACTAAAGGCCATCCAGCCCATTTTACACAGACCTGAATGTTATGTCATCAGCTGGGAGCAAATTGAATTACACAAAGGTGCAGAAGCTGGCCCAATGAACCATCTCCACCTAAACCACTGACATGCTTACAGGTGAACACCTGCTGGATTAAATTGGGGTTTTCTCCACCTGCACGGGATTTCGTTATTTGTTTTCTGAACTGTCTCCTGTGCTCAGCACTGACCTCCTGATTTCAGCATCAGTAAATCCTTCCACAGTATCTTTTCTAACACTCCGAGGACGCCCCCTGCGCTTTGGTCTCTTCTCATCATCGGTATCATCAGTCTCGCTTTCTGATCCAGATGATCTCTGAAGCCTTCTCTTAGTTTCTGCATCTGATTCACTGTCATTTGTCTGAGCCTGTATGTACCAGAAAAACAGCAGTACAGTTAACAACTGCTAATCTGCCAACCTTTTCTGTCCCTCCCACACAGTGGCACTATTTCACATTCAGACTGTAAAACACCTTGGCATCTCTTCCTGAAGATGCAGAAGCCCATGTAATCAACTCTGAGAGGCTGCACATCCTTGCAGTTTCCAGCTAACTAAGGCTCTGGTGGTCATCCTCCCTTTAGAGCCTTCTAGCCAGCAGTTTCACAATTGCATTTTGATTTACTATGGTATTAGATACGTTAAAACACCTTGATTACTATGGGTTTGTGCCACAGTCCCTTAGGCTGTTTTGAAAACCAGGATAACTCAGAAATGAATCTGGAATAACCTGATATGAATTATCCTTCTCTTTAGTTTTCACTTTAATGTTTTTCCCCAGCTCATCCCAGAGAACAGTTCATAACCCCTTAAAGTCCCATATCCAAAAAGAGTTTCCTTGCACAGTCTGGTTTCTGTTGGATTGGGGTAGATCCCATCACCTAAAAAAAAACTTGGGAAGACACCATCTCTTTTGCCTGCAAAAGCCACATTTAGGCAAGAGCAGCCCAGGGAGCTAGAGAGCCCAAGGAAAAGAAACAGCCAGAAAATGGCATAAACTGCAGTAAATTCTGCATTATACAGTTGGATATTTTGCCCTGTGCTCACTACAGGTTCTCTTTATTTTGTCTGCTAAGATACGATGAGTCGTACCAAATCCAGTATGGGCCCTCACACTGCATTACAAACCATGGGCCCAATGCATGATGCCAACAAGAGGTCAATGTGCTACCTCTGTGCTTTAGTCCTAACCAGCTCTGGAGGAGGGAAAGAAGTACTCAGATGGCAAGAAGGCCTCTCTTGAGCATTGCCTTTGCCAGCTCTCGCCTCCTGCTTCTCAGCTCCTTGAGATGGGCTGTACCTTTTTAGTTGAGCTCCGGATTCGAGGTAGCATGTAGATTTCCTCCAATTCTTTCTGCCTTTCTTCCTCCTCCACCTTTTTCCTCTGCTCCTCTGGAATGATATCATCCCAGTCCTTTTGGGACCGCTCGTCCAGCTCTGTCTCTTCCTCCTCCATGGTTGCAAAGTTGGCCACCTTTTATAAGCAAAGGAACACTTTTAGAAATTCCTACCCCTGGCAGGAATACCCTAGAGCTGTCTGCTAAGCCTCATCTCCTTCCCCACAGGAATTTTGCCAACATTTCCATAACTACTTTATAATTGATCCCTATGTCACTGCATTCCTTGTTCCTTGCCATGTCTTTGGGCTAACAGCTTTTGAGGAAGTATGTGCAGTTTAAGAAGTACTGCGGAGCCTGTGTAAGTAACCGGTTTTGTTTCCAAATTTGGCAAATTCTGCACTTAATTGACAGCCTTCAAAATCACTTATTTGAAATTAAATTAATAGCTACGTATCTCCCCAGCTACCGAACCCAGACAACCCCTCAGCGAACTGCTTTGTACAGGGGTCACCTCTGACCAGGCCTGATTTGTCCTGTCTGTTACTGACCTCACCACCGTGGCAAGACGTGGGGAGCCACATTCCTGCAACCCACTACAGAGCCTGGGGGTCCATACCTTAAACTGGGAGAGGAGCTCATCGGTGGCACTGGTGGACACTTCATTCTCTCGTGTTTCAGCCAGACGCAAAATCTCATCAATGTCCATCTCCTATCAGTCAGAAAGAAAGAGTGATAAAGCTGAGGGTGCCGAGCACAGCAGGAAATAAGAGGCTTTGAGAACAGACTCGTGGGGTACAACAGCTAAACACGCACTGTGCTGATATGAGCTAAATAAAGTGCAAATATCTGCAGGGTGTCATCATCAAGGGCAGGGATGACCTATCTCAAGTGGTACAAAAGAGTATAAATAAGGATGATAGGACAGAAGAAAAGGCTGTGCAGCAGGGAAAATTTCCAGACAGTGACATGTGTTAACTGTGGACTGTTTCCCTTGGGGGAAGCTCTGCTACTCAGGGCATTAAGGGAACTAGTCAAAGCACTTAATACTAAACTGTCTAGCAATGCTGCACTGAGGCAGGAGAGAGCAACCTATTCGACTTTACTGTGCTGACTCCTGCCTCTCTATGAGAACAACCCAAAAAGGATGCTGAAGAAGTGCTCAGGAGGCAGGAAGAGGAGCTTTCAGGAGGCTGTGCTATAACTATATAATGAATCCTTGGGAGCCAAGGGACTCTCTTGGTGACCATTACTATTTAACCCCGAACAACAAGGCCTTCCTCAACCCCCTGATCCCCCAACCCCAGAGCTCTCTTTCTTCAGCTTCTCTGGACTCACATGTGCCCTATTGACTGACCTGCTCTCATGCGCAGGGCAAGTACAAAGAAGGAGCACACATGATCCCCCATGCAGACCTGCAGAGGACTACAAACACCTACGTGATTTCAATTTCAAACTACCTGAGGCTCTGACTCTTCCCCTTCAAGCTCCTTGAAGAGATCTTCAGCTCCAAACTTCAGAATAGCTGTCAGCTCCTCTTTGTTGAATGGATTTGAGCTGCAAGAACAAATGAGAAGGAAAATGTTTTTTGAGCTGTTAAGTCAGCACTGCTACAGCACAAAACCATACCAAAGTTTTTCCTAATTAAAGCAAGAAGTAAGTTTTCTACCCAGCACTATAAAAAGCTTTTTTATTCATCTCTTTCCTACTCTAGCACAGACAGCCACTGAAAAGGGGACAACCTCTATCTACTGGGTGGAAATTGGGAGAGTCTGAGGTCACTGTCAAACTGCAGCTGTTCCACCACCACCATCAGGTTCCCTCAGACCAGGATGATCTCTGGAAGGCAGACAGGAGGAGAAACAGGTAACACATTAAAACTAGTTTTTTATTTCTGATCATCTTTATCCTATGTGTCCAAATTAATGGTTGCATAAGCCAAATCAGTGGAAGCTGCCATTATTTATTAGCCTCCTGCCCTGTACCCGATCAAACAAATATTGTGAGATACCAGCAGATAAAGCTGGTTATGCCACATGCTGTACCAGACATCTCTGCCTCCTGAAACCATCACTTACTTAGATCTCCCAGAGTTGTTGTCCAGCACGGTCCGGCCAGTGGTGTCCATACGCTGGATAACCAAATGATCCAGCACCATTTTCTTCTTGGCCCTCTCAATGATCTCCTCCTCTACCGTACCCTTTGTGACAAGGCGGTAAATATTCACCTGAAGGGCAAGAAAGGAACAGAGCTATTTCCTGGACCTGAACATGCTCTGCTGACACAGTGACGCATCCCTCAGCGGTTTCACAGGAGACTAGTCTGCTGACATGGTCCCTTCATACACAGATGTGTCTTTTTAGAATAAAAACCTTCACATACTTTTTATATCTCAGGGGGATCAGCTAAAATCAGGCTGGTTAACACAGATCTTGCAGTGTGACTAAGCACAGAGCAAAAATCTTCTGAAACAATCACTCTAAATCCAAACTAGCATCAAACTTTTCACGTAACTAATAAAACCCTACTAAAGGTGGATGTTCTACTCTCCAGGTTTTTCAGGGCAAGAAAGAACAGAGTCCACTAGGCTGAGAAGTGCAATGCCACGGGCTGGGTTCTTGGTTTTGAACCATGCCAGGATCCAAAGCCAACAGAAAAACCTGTCACCTGGCAAATTTGGGCTGATTTTTGTTTCCTGGCTTTTAAATGAGCTTCTCTTGAGTTGGCAGTACTCTCAGGAGTCAGGACTGAGGGCAAAAAGACCATGTTTTCAGAAGCTCTGGTGAGGTGGGAGCCTGTTTAGATGCCCACACTGAAACCACAGAGAAAATGACCCAGGAAACTCCTCCAACCTGCTTCTTTTGTCCAATACGGTGAGCCCGAGCCTGAGCCTGAAGATCATTTTGGGGGTTCCAGTCCGAGTCAAAGATAACAACAGTATCAGCAGAGGCCAAATTAATTCCCAGCCCACCAGCTCGTGTTGACAACAAGAAACAAAAGTCCTGGGGAAAAGAAAAAAAGCATCCGTGAGTTAGCCAGCATGTAACTGTGGACATAAAATAGCAGTGGCGACTTCAAAGCTATGCAAGGAAACTGAAAGAGGGCTCTGTTGCACTCGTGCTTCTTAAGCAGAAAAAGGATTTCCTTCCCACACACTCTACTCAGGCAGGCTAAGTACCACCGTTCTTTAAGCCAATGCACAAGGTGAGGCAGTGCTGGCAGGGGTGAAAGGTATGCTATTCCAGAAACAGCCTGGCCTGCATAGTTATGGGAGAGCAACGCAAACGGCTCAGGGCAATGGCACCTTCGAGTTGCTTTTGAAGGTCAAACCACGCTGCCCACCAGGCTCCTACAAAGGCAGCAGGCAAACACATGCTTTTTGTTGCCTGAAACCTGCTGGGGATCAGATCAGCAACTAACAGACTGTTTGAGTCACTGCCCAAGGGCATGGGGTGCCAGGTTAGAGCCAGGATGTCTGAGCCCCCATGGATACCCCCAGGAGAGGGGGAAAGGGCAGCTACTGTGGGCATTCCTGCTCCTTTCCCACCCACACTGCTGTCATCTCCTCACCTTTATTTGTTACCCTTCCCACTACCATGAAGCACGAAGCTGTATCTCCTATGTCAGACAAGATTCCCCCCAGTCCAGGCTTCTGGAGCGAGGACGGGTATTTCTCAAGGCTGGGCTGACTGTGGCACAAAACAAGTGCCTCACACCAGTCACTGTGAGTCAGCAAGCCCAGACGAGATGCCCTCTCCTATTACGCTGGAGACTTTCACCTCCAACACCAGACTCCATTGCCTGCCAATGCTTAAAATCCCCCTTTTGCCTCTGCCATTTCATATCCAAAACCAGCTTCAGACTGGAGGAATCGTTTAGCAACCGCCTCATTCCCCAGACCATGGGGAGAGAATTGCTAAATTCTGGCTCTTCCTGGCCTCTTCAGGACTTCCTGGCGATGTGACTTGCAGCCCTGTTCCTTGGATGTGAGAGATTGAAAAGAAGCAATATAGCTAGTTGCAAAACTTTCTATATCTGCATCTTTAAAAGTATCTGAGGTCCTGTAAAAAGAAATGAACTGAACTAATCCCCTCTTGGCAGTCACCACCTGCAGCTCAGCTGTAAATGCCTGCTGCTCAGGCAGCCCACCCAGACCCTTCCGAGGCAGGACAGCCCCAGCTGCGGTACCTCAGAGCCGTCAGCGTTGAAGTGGTCCAGCGCCTGCTTTCGGATCTCCCCTTTGATCGAGCCGTCCAAGCGCTAGAAAAATCAACAATAATGATAAAAGAAAGAAGGTAAAGGAGCCCTGAGGAACTGCTGCACCCAAGTTCTGGGAGCCTGACAGCCCCCTTCCCTGCCTGCAGCATTTAATCATTAAAAATAACCGCCAATTAAAAATAACTGCACTGCCTTAGCCCGCTGTGCCGCGAGGGCAGGAGGAGTGTATGCTCAGGCAACAGTCACACAGCTGGTGACACTGCAGCTCCCGTTACAGGCTCCCAGCCAGGGTCTCTGCGTTTTCTATCCTCTCCTCGGGGTTTATCACAGGACGCAGCCCGAAGCAGGGGCCTGTCAGAGGAGGCGTTTTGCGGAGATGGGGCTGCACTGAAATGAAGGACTTCCCAGTTCCCTCCAGTTTACTTCAATAAGTGCAACCTGTAATCCCAGCCACCAATCTCTGGGAAACTCAGTGACTCCCATTGCCCAGGCTTCCCACTGCCTTTTCTTGCACTTCAAGTCAACCCCGCTGTTTTCCATGGTGATGTTTCTCACCTGAAAAGGGTAGTGTTTGATAGTCAGGTACTCTGCCAAGATGTCCAGCATCCTCACCATCTGGGAGAAGATCAGCACTCTGTTGCCTCTCTCCCGCAGCCTGGTCAGCAGCTTGTCCAAGAGGATTAGCTTTCCACTGCTCCTGATCAGAGACTGAAGGAGTAACCGTCATTCCAGCTGATGCTTTCCAGTCTTACCCTTACGTACATTACACAGAGACATGCAGAGATCTGGTTCTTTTGGGGTCATGCTTGTCCCATACATTTCTAATCAAATCATCTGGATTTACACAGCAGAGACCACACATATAATGAATCATCCAAGATATATCTTATATTGCATGCAACTCCCACTCTAGATGGCCACAAAACATTGCCTACAGTGGAATTGGAGGGCTGGAAATTCAAGTGGCTTAGCTGTGATCACTATTTCTAATGGAGAAGCTGCAGAAGCTAAAGCTTCACCAGATCTTATCTTGGTGGAAGGACAGAAGAAAAAGGAAAGTTAAGGAAAAAAGGTGGTAACCAAAGACACTGCCCACCTGCAGGGTCTCAAGGCCATTCTCTCTCTCGTTTTCCTCAGGAGGTTTGATAAGGTAGCAATGGTTGCAGCACTTTTTCAACTCCATCACAATGTTCAGAAAACCTGATGTGCTCCCCCTCGTTCCCTTTGAAAGAGCTTTGTAGTTTCTTGTCAAAATCCACCTGCAGGCAGGAAAATGAGAAGTCCAGATTATTTCACAGTGCAGAGTGGGCACGCTGGAGTCTTGGAGGAACAAAACCTTCAGAGACACCTTATTCAGGCATCAGTCTACTTCCCTCCCTCCATCTCTCTTCAGTTCTTCTACAGAATACTGCTGTTTCCTCACTAAAAACCCTGATCTTCCTTTCCTATTGATATTATTACAGTTTAATATTAAACAGCACCCCAATTTTGTGGGGAGCTTTACTCCCCCAGGAAAGACATAGCCTCTGTCCTGCAAAGCTGACCAGCTGAATTGTATCACTCTACAAAAGCATCTCCAGTGGTCTGGAGATGCTTTTTTAGAGGGAAAGATACCAACTACACTACCTCAGATTCCTACTGGGAAGCTCCTGGTACTACAAGTGACAGCTGCCACATTGCATTCTGAAGGACAAGCTATACTGAAACACATTCCCAAGGCACTAGAAAGATGTGCCCATTTCTACTGGCACTCCCCATAACTTAATGACTTACTTGTAATACTGTTTCTGCAAAGCAGACATTTCCACCCGGAGGATCTGCTCCACTTTGGCTGGCAGAGATTTCTCCACATCCTTCTTCACTCTGCGTAGGAGAAATGGCTCCAGGACTTTGTGAAGGCTCTGGTAGCCATTCTCTCTACCCTTCCCGTGATCCTCTTCAAAATCTTCCCAGAACTCAAACCTAGCAACAGAAACGAGGAGCAGAGAGGAGTCAGAATACCTCTTGTCTTATCGCACCAAACAGCATCTATCAGATATGCTCCTGCTGCACAAGAAGACAGGAGATCATCAATTTAATGGAGATACAGTGGAGGATAAATGGTTCACTCTGCTCTGGCTAACTGAACAGATTGGTGGCAAAGCTAAGAACTCTCTGGGCTTAGGTGCCTTCCTAACATCTTATCTTTGAGCTTCACACTAACTCCCAGGACCCAAAATCCCAAGTGTTCCAGTATTCTGCTCTGTTGTCTCCTGCTGGCATTTACCTGGCAGCAGTTTCTGAACCTTCCACAGTGCCATCCCCTAGGCAGGGCTTTGGCAACTGCACTATGTTTTACTCTGCTCTGAGGGCTCTTTTGGATTGCTGCGTCCTCCAACAGCTCCTTTGAAATGTGGAGATCTGCTCTTCTCCTCCACTTGGGAGACCTCAAACCTTTCCTTCACTCTTTCTATGATCCAACAAAAAGAATTTGGGGGACAGCTCTTTTTGCAGTCAAACATAATTTTAGTGAGTTTTGGGGCATGCTTGTCTTAGTCTTAGCAATGCACATAGCCCATTTTGTTTTAAAGAAAACAAAACATTTGTTATAACGTGGACAGGCGAACAATCAGCTAGACAGCACCGTCCTTGAGCAATACTCCCAGAGACTGCCATAAAATGGTTGGCGAGGATGGCTGAACCACAATGTACTGGAAACCTCAGAAATGGTCGAGATGACTGCTTAAAACAAGTTTTAGCTTTTTAGAGATGGCTCTAAGACAGCACACAGATTTGAAAGGCATGTATTAGGTTTCCCCATTCAATTTGCGGCCAGAAATACGCCATGTGTTAGTCATTTAACCTCTGATTTTCCCCACCAATGTTTGTTCCCCTTTCATTGCTCTAACTCCACTGAGTTTAATTCAGGAATTTCTGCCATTCTGCACTCCCTCAAGTCTATTTAACAGACAAGAATGGACACAGAGGTGTTTTTTGAAGGACCAAAAGGAGACTTACTTCTCCGGCATGATGAAATGCAGCAGAGACCAGAGCTCTTTGAGTGAATTTTGAAGTGGGGTGCCAGTGATCAGCAGCCTGTGGTTGGACTTGAAATCAATCAACGTTTTGTACAGCAGAGAGTCATCATTTTTTAACCGATGGGCTTCATCCACGCCTAGAAAGGCCCAGTTAATACTTCCCAAAACAGCCTGGAGGAAAAGAAGAGAAAAAAAACAGGCCCCAAGGAGACAATGGGTCAGACAAGCCCTACCACCTTGCACATGCCTGCCTCTCCATGGCAAGAAAGCACTGCAGTGTGTGCTTTCCAGGATGTCCTGCCCTAGCCCTCCTGCTGGACCCACCACCAAAGGAGCTGGGGTCACAAGAGTTTCTTATTAACATAACCTTGGGACCAAGATACCTACACTAGTTTTGCCTTCCTGGAAAGGAATGGTGAAAATTAGCCATACTGTATAGTGCTCCTGCCATATCTGAATAGTCTTTCAGCAAGTATACCTATTTTAATCGAACTTTGCTTTACCCAGAAAGCAGAGTCCTCCCCCAGACCCCTACTCCTTCCTTTCTCCATGCCCCTGGGGCCCTGCTGTAGCACTAGCCCCACTGGAGCAGCAGCAGGAGAGCAGACGAACAAGCCTATAAAGTCAAAGTAACCCGAGAGTTTTGATTTAATTTTTTTGTTTGTTTTTTGCATTACTATTAAGCTCTTTGTTTTCTGCTAGGACTCAGTGATGCACTGGCTGGGCTGATGAGCATTTCCTAAGCAGACAGATTTCTCCTAAGTGAAAAAATCCAGATATTGTTAACACTGTGGCCAGTGGTTCAGTATAACATTTTGTCCTCTTAACTAGCCTAAATTAAACCAGGTAAAATCCAGCTACTGCCCTGCCTGGTGTCTTACAAGTAAAAACAATAACACAGCTGTGCAGTACAAGAGTGAAGACACTATAACGGGTGTCCCACATTCCCTCTGCATTACTGGCAAGCAAAAGCAAATAGTAGCTGTATGTTCTCCATCACCACAGAGGAAAGAGGTGAAACCCACTAGTTGGGGGCTGGCTTCCCCCTTTGCATGTGAGAGAAAGTCTGAATAAAAACATCCTTGGACCATTACTCACCTTATCCTTGAGGAGGATCTCATATGTTGTAATAAGTGCATTGAATTTCAACCTCTTAGACTGAGAGTGGATCCACTCATATTCACGTATCTGTGAGCGGAGACAAATGTTAATTTTGACCAATGTTATCGAAAGAGTTAACAATTGTTATTTTAGTGTAGCTATAGCCAGAGACTCCAACCAAGTCCAAAACCCTGTTGTTCAGGGTGCCATTTGATGAGCTCAGCATGCCCAAGGAGCAGCTTGTTTTAGCGTACACATGGTTCAACTGCCCTTGTGCAGGTAACAAAATAAGGTCAAACAACTTGCTGTTGTGACATTACCCCCATCTGCCAAATGAACGCATCACCTCATTATTGACACCACTAGACTCACAACATTTGTGTGCTTTGTCATCTGAATAATTCAGAACATAGGAGGCAAGCACTTTCACACTGCTATAGTCCTTACTGCAGCATGTTTCACCCCAGCGCAGTAGTGGTTTCCAGACTCTCTGAGAGAGGCCCGGACTCCTGTGCTCACTCTAAGAGGGGGAATAAGGTAGAAAAGTCCCCGCAGCAGCAAATTATACCCAAGTGCTGAGCTACACCAGCTTTAGCTGCCTGCAGTACTGCTAGTACTATCCGTCAGCCTCTCCAGCAGAACGTGTGTCACCCATGTTACACAGAAGCTGCTGCTTTGCACCCAGCGTTTCTACCCAACCCCACATCCTTTGGTTTCTGATTACACACCATGTTCCTGCTCATGAGGTCTCCGATGTAAACCACCACATTTATCTCGGGTGCCCACACTTCAAACTCTCTCTGCCATGAGGTGAGAGTGGACAAGGGCACCACAACCAGAAAAGGGCCATACAGCTGGTGCTGATGGAAGAGGTATGACAGGAATGATATTGTCTGAATTGTCTTGCCCAGGCCCATTTCATCAGCCAGGATCACACTGTTGTTCCTGAAAAGGAAGAGAACAAACACAAATCCTGTCTGAGTGCATGTTTCTGCCACTACTAATTTACTGTGCACCAGCATGAATAGCAATCCATAACAGGGGCAGAAAGGGGGCAGTGCAAAAACATTTATCTGAACACTTCTGAGTGGATCCCAGGGACATCCAGACTGTACATGGCACAATAACTTGTAAAAATGAACAGACTATAATGACTCCAAACTGGCAAGCAAGGACAAAGACAAAGGCAGAGGGGAGTCGGTGACCTAATTTTAGAAGGACATTTCTCAAAGACTTCAATGAGTGTGTAAGCATGCTGAGCCAGAAACATTTTTTTCAGCTAAGGCAATGGAAAATTAGGGCTGATACGTAGTAGGCTCACACAACAGCCAAGTCCAGCACATGAACAGGCCCAGACAGGGAAAATGCTTTTTGTTTTTGCACAAGGTTTCTTAGGTTCATGCTTTAGGATAGCTCCTGCTTGCAGTGTCTGCAAGGCAGCTGGGCAGGATAACATTTGAAATCCTTCAAGCTGCAGAAGAGGGCCGGGTGAAGACCTCACTTGAAAACAAGGCCAGATCCTACTGGGACAAAACTCAGGAGACACAAAACAAACGTCACAAAGCAGCTGTACGTACTTGCACCATGAGTGAGCAAGCCAGTTGAGGCCCTCCAGCTGGTAATCTCGCAGCTCCAGGTTCTCACCACCAATGTAAGAAGGCTGTTTCTTCAAGGCAACGAACCTCGGTCTCTGCTTCAACACCTGGAAAAGAAGGTAAGCACACTGCTGTAAGCCCACTGAAGAAAGTAAGATTGAAAATTCAGCAATGAATATATATCTGTTCATTGGTTAAAGTCCATCCACATTTTCCTAGCCAGCGCTTATGTCTGCAGTTCAGAAAACCACTCCACAGTGTTATGTTTTGCCTGCTGTCCTCTGGTTCTGATGACCACGGCTGTGAGTCCCCACAAGAGTGCAGCAAGCTGTACATAATGCACACTAGATGGAACAAGCTCCACTTTCTTTTTTGTCCTCTTGGGTTTTTCTCCCTTTATCTCTATCCCTCTCCTCCACTATATCAGCATCTTGCAGGTTTTCTCTTTTTCCAGGTGTGCTGTTTTTTCATCCAACTGATATTAAAACTTTGCATTTCTGCAGCAGCTTCTTCTGAGGAGGAAGCACTTTGCAAGAATTAATTAAGCCTCCTACTCCCCAGGGGGGCATAATGTTCTCACTATGCACAGAGTAAATGAAACCAAGAGGGAGTTCACATCTCTGCCTGAAGTACAATACAAGAACAGCAAACAACCATTCAAACACCAGTGGGAGGATGGGAAAATGTTCTCTGACTTTTATCATGACAAAACTTCACATTCCCACTGCTTGCGTCATCACCCAGCCTGGAGAAACCCAGCAACAGGAGAGAAGCAAGCAAACCTTGCAGTCCCGGGTAGGAATCGTTTTGGAGTTGTTACGATTGTTGAAGCTGTCAATGCAGTGCTGAAATTTCTTGCTTATCAGAGCCTCGTCTTCCCAGCTGCACTCGGCATAGGGCAGCCCCATCCACTTACACAGGTATTCTGGGTCATTTGAGGATGTTTTGCGACTGTTTGCTGCAAAATATGCAAAAAAGCCCAAACCTCAGCAACTGTGGTTCTGTGGCTGAACCACAAGCATGGTTCACAGGGGCAGTCTGAACCACCTGTACAACCACAAGACAGGTCTCGGCTAGAAGGAAAAGTTTGGAGGGACCAGAAAAAATGCTCCTTTACCTGGGAAATCTGAATGCCCTGTCGCAGACTTGCTGGTCTTCACAGCTGTGTTTGGAGAGAGAAGGGAAGGAAGGGTTTGGAGCGCTGGCAGCCAGCAGAGGGAGCAGGGCAGGCCGGCTGTCACTGCCACACACCCCATGCATTTGTATAGGAATGGTATGGAAACAGGTTCAACAGCTCCCCAAGCCAATTCCCAAAGCAACTGGATGCTGGCACCTCTGACTGATGTGATTGTGATATTACTGAAGTGCTCAGTGAGTCCTGGTTTTATTTTTAATAAGTAATCATAAAAATCTAACCCCTGAGCTGCCTTGCAGCCTAACCACATCCTCAACCACGTCACAGAAAGTGGTTCTCACAAAAGCCAGGCCTGTACTGCTGCTTTGGATGCAAACACCTTGCATCCAAAGGGCTGAAGTCAAAGAACTTCAGCAGCAGCAACTTCAACATCCCCTTGCAAACTAGTGTATCATCCCATACTCCAGGCAAGCAGAGTGATTGATTTGTATTGCTTGTAAATAAAAATCTGTAAACCTGGATTTCTACTGTTCATATCCCTGAATTTCACACACTGAAATATACTTAACACCAGGTTTTTTCTCCAGAGATACTGGAGGACAGGGAAGAAGAAAGAGACATGCATTCATTCTTCTGTCACTAGAGACTGAAGTTCCCACATCTTACTTCACCCCTTTACAAAAGTGTTGGGTTCACTTACCGATTACTCTCTCCACTATTTGATATTGTTTATTCAGCTCTGAAGCTAGCTCTTGCTGGCAGTTGAAATATTCTACATCTTCAGGTGATACCTTGCCCAGCCTAGATGCAAAAAAATCCAAAACAAAAAACCACTATAATGCTTCTGTCATAATGCTCATGGAGGCCACATATAGAACTACTACTTTCCTACATGGTTCTGTCATTCAGACAAGTCACTGAAGCAGGCTACTCCTTATAGGACATGTTTCTTAAAGCTTCCTAAATCATAAATCATTACTGAGAAGCAAATGTCAGAGATGTTCATAATGTCTCCCTGTTAAATGATGCCTTATTCTGCTGCAAGAATCAGTCTCAAAACCAGAATCAGAGACAGAAGCTGCTACTCCAGCTTTATCAGTTTGGAAACACACCGTAGCTCCCCTTACAGTTCCTGGGGACGTCAGACATAAACTGATGCAAAAACTTGCATACAGACAAGTCCATAATTAACAAGGGTTAATAAGGCTGCAGGCCCTCATGTCACCTCCTGGGCCAGGAGAATCTGTGCACCATTTATTTGTTGTCCAATCCTTAAGCCTGGGAAGTGGCAATTTTGTGGATTTCATGCCTCTTCCTCTCTCTTTCAATACCACAGCCACAGACATCATCTCTATGAGGGGGGATGTTCATCAGTAGGCAAAGAGAGACGTGAGCGTCGTGCACCGAAAACAATTACTTTGGATAAAACATGCTTTGCAAGAAGAAATCAAATGTTTTCAGTCATGACTCTGCAAACCTCTGGATAAAAAAGATTTGCCCAAGGCCAAATCACTGGTTGAAGTAAAGCATACCATTGCTTGATCTCCTCCTCTTTTTTCTTGAAGTTTTCTAGCTTTTTCAGGCCCTTCACTTTCTGCTGCTGCAGGGACTCTTCACTCTCCCATGTGCTATGGATGTATGACCAGCCTTTCCATTTGATCAGGTACTGAACTTCTCCCTCATCCTTTTCAGGATCAAAGCCAGCGCTTGGGTTGCCATTGGCTTCAGTTGCATACACTGTGGTGGAAGCACCAGTGGCTGCAAAAGAAATCAGGCTGCAGTCGGTACCTTTGTTATCAAGCACTGGACACGAACTGCATTAGAGCAGAAAGTTATTTTTCTAATACATCTTTTGTGACAGCACAAAGAATATCCTACAGATTCTGCAAGCCAGGAAGACAGGCACACAAAAGTTTTCCATACAACAGAATCTTTTTAAATCTATCATAAATGCTTTTTCTTTAAGTATAATTCAAAGGTCTCTTGAAAATGTTCAAGACTATTCAGTTCTACAAAAACACTTTTGTAAGGCTATGAGAACAAAACAGTGGCTTTATTTTCATTATGGCTTTGTCAATGGAGCTATGAAAACTGACCCTACTGGAAGATCTATTTTATGTTTCAAAGAGGAGAAAAGCAAGAATTACAGAACAATGACTGTGTCTTTAAAATGCGTGCACGCTAAATGAAAGCTGCCAAGCACATAAACTTGACATTTTAGGTTTTTCAATACTAGATTTTACAAAAGCTGCTAGAAGACATAAATAAGAGGCATAGAGGAAAGGGTGAAGAGCACTGAAACAACCCTTGGCCCCACTTTGAAGCTGCAAAAGCATTGCACCAGCTCAAGAGAAACTGTGAGTGCACATGATTGACATCAGAAATAAAGGCTTTTTCCAGAGCTACGCACCTCCTTTTTTCCCAAGCCTGATGTCCAAGACTTTCTCAATAGTTTCACTGTTGTCTTGCTGTTCATCAGCTCCTTCCCCAGTCATCTCTATCAGGTCATCAGAATCCGTCTCAAAATCATCATCTTCTTTGTAACTGAACAAGATCAAAATCAAACTAATAAAAAAGCCCTTGACTCCTCCCAGTCCAGAAACACACAGAATGACTGGAGCAAGCCTTCTCCAGCATTTATCCTGGGGTTCAGTGCATGTTCACCACATGCATTTCTTAAGCTAGCCATTCAGTATTTTCCCCTGAGACACTCAGATAACTACACTTTATCAGATTAATACTCCATCTTGTCCATATACTTTTTCTGACCATAGCCAACACCAGATGCTTCATGAGGAGGTGGAACAATCCCTACAGCAGAAGCAAGACCACCAATAGAGAAAGTCTCCTCTATCCAGTGAAAGATTATTTTATGTTTAACAATGGAGGTTGCAGAGCATCAAAAGGCTGCATGGGTGCCTACACTGCCCTAGGAACTACACTTCTCATCTTTGATGAACATTTAACCACCAAAAAATAGTCTTACGGTGGCTCTTTGTGAGTCCCTTACTAGGACTGCCAAAATGTGAGAAGGTATATTGGGGAATGGATAATGCTTTACCTCCACTATGTCTCAATGCTCTGTCCCAAGGCATTACCTACGTCCTGGTTTCAGCTGGGATAGAGTTATTGTCTTCCTAGTAGCTGGTACAGTGCTATGTTTTGAGTTCAGTATGAGAAGAATGTTGATAACACTGATGTTTTCAGTTGTTGCTAAGTAATGTTTAGTCTAAAGTCAAGGATTTTTCAGCTTCTCAAGCCCAGCCAGCGAGAAAGCTGAAGGGGCACAAGAAGTTGGCACAGGACACAGCCAGGGCAGCTGACCCAAAGTGGCCAACGCGGTATTCCATACCATGTGACGTCACATCTAGTATAGGAACTGGGGGGAGTGGGGGCGGGGGATCGCCGCTCAGGGACTAACTGGGTGTTGATTGGTGGGTGGTGAGCAATTGCACTGCGCATTATTTGTACATTCCAATCCTTTTATTATTGCTGTTGCCATTTTGTTAGTGTTATCATTATCATTATTAGTTTCTTCTTTTCTGTTCTATTAAACCGTTCTTATCTCAACCCACGAGTTTTACTTCTTTTCCCGATTTTCTCCCCCATCCCACTGAGGGGGGGCGGGGCAGTGAATGAGTGGCTGCGTGGTGCTTAGTTGCTGGCTGGGGTTAAACCATGACAGCTATCAGCGACTTTCAGACAACTGGTCCAATCTAGCACAGCTCATTTTACTCACTTTAATCTATTATTTGTAATTCTTAATCTCATCTGAGAGTACTTTAGAAACATTATGCAAACCTCCTCACGTTTCTCTAAGCGGGACTGGTAAATATTCCCTCCTTTAGAGATGGCAAAACAAGGTAAAGAGAAGTCAGATGTTCGCAGCATGAACCTGTCAAAAGAACTACATCTCAGCCAACAGAAATCTGCAGGGCAGAGGAGAGTCTCTCTGCAGGATCACACAGGGAGTCAGTGCCTAGGGCAGGGAATTTGGGGTGCCCCCTCTTTCCCAGCCAGCCAGCTCTCATCATCTACCCCACACTTCTTGATACCTGACATTTTTGGCTGCTCTTCGTCGAGTTTGTCTCTTGGGAGTCTCATCATCTTCATCATCATCGTCATCTTCAGATGAGTCTGGTTTCTTTCTCTTCTTCCCACGCTGGGTTTTGTGAGGCTTTTTAACACTGGTTTTGGCCACTGTTCTAAAATAAGAATTAATAAAGCCATAATACAGCGTGTTTTACATAATCATCCGTTTTAGTAAGTCCTTAAGAAAGCATGAATCTCAAATATTAGACTCCTAGGGATTTAGTCTACTCCAACTACCATGGAAACCACTGCATCACTCACTGGAGCATGAAATGGGTAGACCAGAGAGTAACTAGGTCCTAGGTTTACTAGGTTGTAAACAAGGGTAATATTGCAGAAAAAAAACCCATTCTTCAGCGACAAATAGAGATTACCTCTCCACCCAGCACAGGCAGAAAAGACGTATGTAGAAAAAGAGACAGATTAAACCAACCACTCCTTACCTCCTTTGGGCAGGTCTTCTTGCTTTAACTTTCTTCGGTTCAGGCTCACTCTCTCCACTGGTGCCTTGCTCCCCTCCATCTTCATCCTCTTCTTCACCAGAGACCTCTCTTTTCCATTTATTTCTACGGTCAGAAATATAGGTCATGAATGGCAATCATATTTCAACACAAATACTTGGCTAATCAGATATCCAAGCCATCTAGGTTAATACTAGCAGGCCATAATTAGGAGAAAAAATTCAAAACTGCGCTCTTGGTTGTTCAGTGCAATGCATGGGAAATTTTATGGTGTGATTCTCTGCTTTTAGGAAGAAGCCTCAGTCACCTGGGTTTTAGTTCATGTAGCGGCAGTATATCTTGAGTGAGAGTGGCTCTTAACACATACTACAACAGTGCTTGTGGCAGAGCTGTACTTCTTACAACTCAGTGGGCAAGCGCTTCGATTTATTTATTTTTCTTTTCCACTTCTGCATTTCTGAAATGAGCTGGAAAAATCTTGAGAAGTGCTCACTTTCACTTAGGGAGTACGAGCCACAACGTGCACTGTTACTTGATCTCCTTCTAGCCCGGAAAACGGAGCAAGAAGTCTCCTGCCATCTAAATTCAGGCAATTAAAGTTTCCAAGCATGAAGCCAAATCACAGCATACCATTAGTAGAAGGAAGCATGTTCTCTGCTGGCAATTCAGAGCAAAGCTGCAGCTCCGAAATACCCTTTGAAGGAGTCCCTCTTCTCTCCAAGTGGTTGTGGAGAGTCCACAAGGATTATTCCCCTTGCCCAAGAGAGAAAGGTCCATACTACCACAGTCCTCCCTGCGCTTTATTACCTTCCCTCCTGCACTGATGTGTACAACTAAATGAAAAATTAAAAGACAAGAAACAGGAGAAAGGGAGCAGGATCATGTGGCTGTGTTTAAGTTTTCTCCAGCAGGCAGCTTGTAGTTCCCTTCAGTTCACCTTAGTGTTTGGAAAAACTAAAAAGTACTTATTAGATGGAAAAAGGCAGTAAAATATGACCGTAAGTGAACTCAGTTACAGTGATCAGACATCCAAAATATCCTTTATGGAAGTTCTTTTGTTTTAGCAGAGGGTTATAAAAGATAAAAGAGGATAAGTTTGGCATTTTATTCTCTGTTAATCAAAAAGGTGGGAGGAGAAGGGATTAAACTATTTTAAGTATCTCTGAAGGATAATAAGTAACATGATGGAGAAGTTAAAAGACTGACAACAGAAAGTGAACCTGACTTGTTCAGGTTCCGTCACAGGCAAAGTGCGAAAATGTAAACAAACGAAAAGTTGGGAAATTGCATCCATCTGTAGATCCATATTCATACTTCAATTTCAGTCATCCAAAGTATTATTACTGGAAATATTAAATAATTTATTTTACAAGCTCATTGCCTTGTTGACAACACCTATCAAACAATCCAATACCACTATTCTGAAAAATAAAACAAAACAAAGTACCACCATTCAAAACCCTTTCCCTAGAAACTTACGTTTTTTTCATTTGCTTCTGGCCTCTTCTTTTTGGGCTCTCATTTTCAGATTCACTACTTGCCTTTAATTGAAAAGAAAGAAAATCAGGTTGTAGGCTTCACTCTGGACTGTCTCCTCAAGGACACAACTGAAACGCATGCACGCGGTCTGAGCTTGGACACAGCCCGACTGGTCTTTCACTGCAGCGCTGGAAGGATGCTTTGGTGCGACGGGGCTGCAAAAGAGCAGCCAGTTCCCCAGTACCCTTCCCTCTGCGCCGCCTCGGCTGCAGGGTTAATGCCGCTGTGCTCTCAGCATGAAGAAAGTAACTCTCTGCAAAAACGCTGGACAGCTTTACTACAACATCTGTCCTGGAGTTCCTGAGCTTGGGATGCACAAGGCTGTGACCCACCTCCCCCTCAGCATCAATCTCCAATACCTGGCAGATGCCATCTCAGCAGTGGCAAGGCAGACCTGCAATGTGTGCAATACCCCGTGGATTACAAAACCACGGGGTGAATTTAACTCACCAAGCCTTGCACTGCCCGGCACTAGAGGCAAAACATACCCCAGAAAGAGACAGGGAGGGCGGCTCAGCTGCTGCCACCTCTGCCGATGTTGCAAGGTGAGCATCGCTCCCACCTGATGCTTGAGAATCAGGCAGCAGCGTGACTTTGTGTTTTCTGGACAGCACTTTCAGGGCCTGCCACAGTGCTAAGGCTCAGCTGTTTTACAAAGCTTTTAACTGAAAAGTGCAGTGGCTGAATGTACTTTCACAAGTGCCCATACTTGCCATTTCGACAGGAATCCTGCAATATTTGGTGGCGTTCAGGCTTAGTTTCTGTGATTGCAGAAACTTTTGCAGCCACACAAGTGCATTATGATCTCTGCCTTCATTAGAGAAACTCCTATAAGGAAGGAAATTCTAATAAAAAGATGATATTCTCATCACAAGTGTCCTTGCTTTCCTGAGTCACTGAGGACCTGACTGGGGCAGAGCCATGCTCTGCTGCTTTCCCCTCTCCTAATCCTCCAGTCTCCACCAGTGAAGTCTCTCTGGCTAAATATATCTAGAGATATTCTAACTACTTGATGTACTATTTTAAATGTGGGCATCATTAACTCCCATAGACCAAGAGAGCTAAAAAAAAAAAAAATCTTTAGGCGGGTTGTACACAACCCCATTTTCTTAAAAACTAGTCAACCATAAAAACAGATTACCACACAAATAACACCCTTCAACCCAGAGGTGACTTTGCCTTATACACTTGAAATTGGCAGGGAGAAAACTAAAGAAACCAATGCGAGATTTCTAAAGGAGCATTAAAATGATAGAAGCAGCCTCCAAGACTGCTTGCTTTACACACTTCTTGAAAATCTTCCGCTTCATACTGCTTTTTGCTGTAGTATTCAGCTTTAGCTCTAGGTAATGTCTGTCCATCACCACGGGTACCTCAGTTTGCATCTCCTGGTACGCCCACCACCCTCCTGGTACAGCTAGCAAAGCTTGCAACCGAGAGCTGTTCACACAAGGATTTTGTGAAATGGTGTGAGCTGCAACATGAAAAAGTTGAGGCTCTGGAGAGCCATGGCCCACCCCTCTGCTTTCTTTCTGCATCCTTTATTTCCATTTTCCAGCTTCCCTTCCACCAACAGAAATTTCATTCTCGCTTGCATCAGTGTTTCCATTAAAATAAACTGAAATACTGGATGCCATGTTAGACCAAGAGCTTTGCTGAATTTCACTGTGGTTTGGTGTCAGATTTACATGTGACACAATAACACTATTTGCACTGCATCTTACTACGAACACGTGTTCATCCACCTGTTCACAGCCCTGCCTGAAATCCCTGTCTTATTTACCAAGCATCCAGGAAGTGACTGGCAAACACCATGGAGAGCCCTACCTACCCTTGCAACATAAGCCAAGCATTCCACAGATTTCAGTTTCAACAAGCAGAGTTTAAAAGTCCTCAATTTTCTTTTTCTCTTTTAATCTCTTAGCCTCCTTCTGAAGCATGATGCTTTGCCATTCCAATTTTGGCATGGTTTTTGAGAGCTTTCCCTCAATGCAGATTTATTTTTTGCTGTCTTTTGGCAAACCACAAGTAAAGAGAGGTGGATTTTAATTCTGCTCTGTGTCAGAGAAGATCAGATTTGGAGAAAACCAAATACAACCTTTGGCTCTTTGAAACTAACTCCACTTCTTTGCCAAAATCCCATTTTCCAAGTTTCTAGTGTCCATTTTCCTAACGCCTCTACTCTCCTCCTGCTCTGTCGCCATCTCTACAAAGCTGATGCTCATCTCTTAATGACTCGTCTTTTCCTCACCTCTTCCTGCCTTGAAAAATTTAACTTGTGACTGCAATTCAGCCACTTTCAGTTACGTTTTTCAAAGACACCATTGTCTTTTTTGGATTTGTGTCAAGCCCAGCTCTATCTCCTCTGACGCAGCCAGTCCCCAGCCTGAGTCATCTGCCTGCCTTGTGCTCCCACATCCTCCCTGCCCGAGTGCCTGGAAGCTCCGTGCCTGCAGCCCCGCGCAGCCACCAGTGACTCAGCCTCTCCTCCCTGCTCCCTTGCTTACCACTGACCCACGTCTCCTTCTCACCAACTCCTCCTGGCATTCTGACCCTGTGGTGCCAGGCTCCAGCTTTCTACCATTTTATACAGAAATAATAAATTTTTTTTTTTTAAAAAGCATAAGCACATTTTAGCAACCTCTTAATTCCACTTAAATCCACATTTCAGGACCCAGCTGCAAAACTCTAAGCTGACTTGTTCAAATCAGCCCAAGGGTGAGATTTGCACCTCTGCCCTGGACTCTGCAGCACAAACAGAGCTTGTGCTTGTATCAACAGCAACCTACCGGCTCTGACTGGTGGTAAATTCCTCGGTTAAGGAAGCGCAGATGATAACCAGAGAGCTGGGAGCACGCCAGGTCCAGAGCATGTACCTGAGGTCCCGTCTGCACTCCAGCCTGCCATCCACCATCATCAGGATGCAGACAAGTTAGGAAATCACATGCAACTTGGAATTTTAATAACATCACCGCCCTGAACGACACAAGCTAAGCTGACGAAATCAGTCTCCAGTCCCCACCAGGGCTTTTGTCAGCCCAGCAAGAGATGCTGGGGGCACATTGCTCACTCTCAGAGCCTGAGTACCAGCACTGGCAAAACTCTGCTGGGCTCAGGCTGCCCCTCTGGGGTGCTGCTGCTGTGGCCAAGAGGAAAGATAACTTGCCTTCCCTAGTTCACCCTTTCCCTACCAAACACTACAAACATGCTCAACCTATTCCTGCACCACTACTTCCAACTGGACTAAGAACTGGACTCTTACAGTTTGCTTTCCCCACCTCCAGCTGAAGGGATCAGCTTTCCCTCTCCATGCTTCATTGACTCCTCCCATCTAATTTATTCTTTCTCTCTCCCAGCACATAAAGTGCACACACTTTTACTAGATTAATTATGCTATATTTTGCTGTGGAGCAACACTGTACAAAACATAATGATGCTGCATGCATAGATAGCACCAAGCAGAGCAACACAGCAGCAGCTTTAAAGTTCTGGTCCTACAGATTGTCCACGAGTGTCCTCACTGCTAGCCCAGGGCAGAAGAAATGGAAACTCGAGGCCACTGGCATGGTCCAGGTGAGCCTCTTGAGCTCACACTGCCTCCTAGGAGAGATGAAGACTTGCTTAAACAGGCTGAAAGAAACATTCCAGACTAAAGTCAAAGTGAGGATTTGCTCATTTCAGGCTTAACAGAGGCCAAGCTCTAGTGCTCCAGAAAAGCTGGAGAATCTCAGCTTGCCAGGTTAGTTTTCTTATGCCTTCTGAACTTCTTTTTCCCAGTGATACTGGTAGTGTTTGAACTTCCAGCGAATACATGAGGCAGAGCATTGATCAAAATGCAAATTAGCAGAATTTTTTTTCAATAATAAAACCAACTGTATTTTGGGAGCACCTCTGGTGCATGACTTGTGGTCTCTCACAGAAAAGATGCACCATGCCAGTTATTACTAACTCCAATCTGAAACCATCCTTTTTATAGTAAAAAGACTGTGTCTGTTTTGGGCACATTTATTTCTCGGCTGCCCCAGAATACTCTGAAAGGCACCTGGCTCTGCATGTCTCACATGCCCTGGCTGAAACCTGAAGCTGATTTATTAACTGCAAAGAAAACACATGGGCAAGTACTGTTTTTACTAAAAAACTCACATGTGCTCTCATTCCTGGAGACAGCTCTAGTCCTCTGAGCAGCTCTGTACCCCTACGCAAAACTGCACTTTCGCTTCCTGATCTTTCAGCCCACACCTCAGTATCGATCGCAAGTTATCACCCTCTCCGATTGCAGCTCAGAGACTTACACAACATGCCCGGTGGCCTCTGGGCAGTTCCCAGAAGGCAATCATTTCTAACACAGAAATAACAAGGCAATAATTTCTAACACAGAAATAACCCTACCCAAACTGCTGGTCTCAGAGGACAGACTAGTGATTGAACAGTGCCCCAAAAACTGAACCACCTCTACCTACGCACCATCTCCCCTAACCAGGGTGAGTCACAGGGCAGCACGCGGGGAGGTGTGATGGCTGATTCTTGTTCTGCGCTCTGAGCCTGCCATGCTGCCTGGGCGATGCTGTTTGCTAATACTGCAGAGAAGCATTAGGGAAGAAGGCAATTAAAAGCTCCTAGACACTGTGCTGGAAGTCCCAAGCAGCAAGCCACAAGAGCAGGTCACTGGCGACAGGATTAACCCTGTAAAGGTAAAAAGCAATCTTAAGAGGTGTCAAATGCCTTGGGTTTCTGCCAGCTGCAGCAGCAGCAAGGAGTGCTCAGCACCATGCAGGCTCGAGCTATGCTATTTCCTCCCTGCTGGCGTTTAGGTCTTCCAAAAGCAAGACTTTCCATCTCCTCCTGCTCTTTGCGAGGCCCCAGCACTGTGCTCCTGACACGTCACACCCTCCATCAGACTCTGCTGCAGATGGGAGTCGCCCTACAGGGACCAGTCAGTGTTGCTTTGGGGAGAGAGAGGGGAAGGGGGTGGTCCAATTTTGTTAATTTTGGCTTTCCGTTTCACGAAGGTGGCAGTGGGGTCATTTGGAGGACTTTTTTTTGTTTTTTACAATATTTTGTGGTATAGCAAAGTTTTTACATCTCGGATTTTTTTTTTTTTTTTTAAACTTTATCGTACCTTAAGTAGTAGGAAATAAAGATATCGAAAAAGAAAACAACATTTGCAAAACCACGTAATATTGTAAAACAAAAAAAGATGGGACTTACCTGAGCCCCTAACAGGGCACTCGGGTCTGCAGCGGAGGTCTGTGGTGGGTGTGACATCGCCAGCACAGTGCATGCCGGGGCATCGCACAGAGAGGTGGCCAGCGAGCCTGGGGTTTGCCGAACTTGAAAAGGAAAACAAAAGCTAAATCAATGATATGCCCCAAGCCCCTTCCTAACCTGCTGCTATGCGGGACACCCAGCATAGGAGTCTGGGGGGGGGGGAGCAGATGGTGGCACTGGGGGTGCCGCAAGGCTCAACAATAACGCACCAGAACAAGGAGCCAGAGACCTGCGTTTGCCACACGACTTGGACCCCTCAAGCATCAAAACGCGCATTTCAGTGGTGAAGCACAAATAGCCTGACCATCAGAAAGCACCACTGGGCTCCCGCTCTGCTGAAAATCTGGCTGCTTATCTTCAGAGTCCTAACTGCCTATTTTTGTACCTAGTTCTATGCCTCTCCCTGGTTTTCTTCCCCCTCTGCTATAGCTACTCAACCTTCCTGAAGACCTGCAGATGAAAAACTCTGTGCAGAAAGCCTGTTAGATGCAAATGAAGGCAGCAGCTAACTCCTACATGTTCAGAAAAAAACCCAATGTTCTGAAAAAGGAACAATTAGAAGGTTTGTCTGCCAGGCTCAGACCACTGTCACCTCCAACTGAAACATAAAAGACTCCCCAATATTCAACCAAAGAAAAGTGATAGTTCATAAAGCTGAACACACACAAATGCATTTCTCAGCGTGATCCATTCCAGGATGGGCAACAATGACTGTTTTGTTGTTATGAGTTGTTTCTGGGAAGTTTCCTTTATTCCTGGTTGGATTTGTGTTGTGTTTTGTTTTGGGTTTGTTTTTTTTTTTTTTTAACACGGACTCATTCTCTCCAGGACGTTTCTACAGCAGAGCATGACTTGCATTACACCCCATTCCAGCAATCAGATCAGTGCATGCAGACCTCAGCCCACACAGTGTCCCGCTGACTCCAGAGGTCTCAAGCGAAGTGGATCCAACTGCAGGACTGGGACCTTAACTGTGAGCTCCAACATCCATGCACCAAGCTAGGACTTGGTGCTTGTAAGGCAATGCAGATGAGACCTGTCTTTGCTTTTTGGGCTTGGCTGGTTTTATATGTTCAGTAATCCCTCATTCTTTTTTTTTTTTTTTTTCCTTACCTCATCTTTTATATTAAATCGCGATGGTTCTTGTCTGCTTCGGTTTGACCTCCTAACCCCATAAACATCAGGATATTCTTCCCACATCTGCAAAATAAACAGACCATCAGAAGGCCTGCTTCACCCCAATTATTTCTGACATTTTAGAAGTTCGATGGTGAATGTTTTTAAAAAAAATTGACATAAAACCATTAGGGAATCAGCAACCAGTAGATGGACACTTTAAAAAACTGGCTGAAAAGGATTCTGATTATTTGGGGGTATTTGGTAGCACTCTAAAGCAACATGTTTTATCTCAGCATTATCTTTACAGTGGTCCATCTTTCCACCAGGGTATGAATTACTCTCCAGCTCATTCAGGCTGAAGGACAGAGTGTTGAGATAGCCAGCCCCCCTGCAAGCAATGGTGCTGAAGATAAGGAGGCAACACCTTGCACGTGGAATGAATGGACCTATCAACTCAAAAGGACAATTCACTGTCACTAACAGCTTCTACCACAATTCCTTTCTGTAGGGAAAATCCCACCAGCTGCCTGATGAGCCCAGTGACGAGACAGCAGCAGCAGCAACTTCAAAAGTGAATTCTGTGGCCCAGCCTGGATGGCAAATGGACCAGGGCACCCTGTCGTTTGGCAAGGCAAGGCAAGGCGGTGGTGCTGCTGGTTCTTCTCCTGAATGCACTGATGCGAATGCGGTTTGGCAGTGTGGGACATGTGGATGTGCAGAGCTGACTACTGGGAATGGTTGTGCTCTATTTGCTGTAACCAGGCCCTAAACAGTTTAATACACTGTGTATAACAGCATGCATTTGTTCTTGCTGGATGGACAGGAGGAGAAGGGGGAGAGAAGAACTGATGCCCTGAGGGATATGAATGCAGAGCTGTGTTGGTGACACAGGACACCAGAAGACTTACAGGGCAGATACAAACCACCAACATGCCTCTCAAACACCTACATCAACAATCCCTCTCTCTCAGCAAAGCTTATCCTCTCACAGTTTTCTAAACCTATTCATTCTTCTTCTGCTTCTCTTTCCCTCCAGTCCTCAAATGTCTCTGCAAGCCACTGGCAGGAAAAGGAAATCAAAATACACTGCGAGATGCAGCAGCAACTTGGGATTAAGAGCGTGATGAATACAAGGCTGCAGCCTGGCAATTTTTCTGCTACTGTTAAAAGAGTAATGGGATAACACTGCAATGGACAGATTGCAAAGGTGTATATCTGTTGGGCATGCAGGTACAGAGAGATAAATTCACATGAAAGAAAAACTCAAAATACTCCCTGAACTGTTTGAAGAACTTGTCTTTTCATCTTTTAAATGGCACAGTTTTTGGATGATCAATTCCCATGACAAATCTGTATAGCACCTAATGCAAATTAACCTCACCTTCATGGGTGTATCTAGACAGAAATACAAAATAAACAATAATATAATAATTAATTGCATTGGTTATTCAAGGGGAACAGGTATCAACATGCCTAGGTTAGACCTAGCTAAGGAAAACACCCATTAACAGAGAAATTAAGGAAGGGAGAGGCTTTCTTATTAGAGGGTGCCCTGACCTTTCATGTTTCATCCATGTTAATTATCACCCTGTGTATGGATGCACTCCCTCATACGATAATTTTAATGTTTATTGTCAGGGACATGCTCTTAGAAGCCCACAGAGGAAGAGAAAAACTTCCTTTAATCCCCATTTACCAACAATAAAACATAAATTTGAATATTGTGTTACCACAACTGCCTTATAAACGCATCCTTCCTTGCCAGTCTGAACACAGGAGATCTAGCCACGACCTGAGCAGGCAGCCTAGAGATTTGTGAGAGGGAGAAGCTGGTAACAAAATCCTTAACTTCTCCCTTGCAGGTACGTGGGGAGCGCAGGCTGAAAGCACTACCCTTCCTTCTCAGTCTTTACATACATAGCCACTTTCTCCATAAAACTCACTCTCATGAGCAAGCTGTACAAAGTGCAAACAAGAAGAACATGATAGTTACACACCACAACAAACAAAAAATAACTGACCTAACCTGATTTTCCTCCCTCCAAGTAAACTCAGTTCACCAGGTTCCTGTCTCCAAATGGGTATTTGGGTTCCTCTCTCTCACCTCACACTACACTGTGTTACTCAGGTGCCTCCATCCCTCAGGTAAAGCAGGTACCCAAGGCACAGCTTCTGCACTGGAGAGGGTGCTCGCTAACCAGAGGGACACCACATGCATTAGACACCTGCAATCCCTGTGCAGCAACAGGTGGAGGGCAAACCCAGCTACTTGAGGGGGTATTGCTAGGGGCTAGCTGGGAAGCTGCAGAAAAAAAACAACAACAAAGAACCACTGTCCTGGACAATTTAAATATTAAAAGTTAAATTGCTTTTTCCTCCTCCTTTTTTTTTTTCTTTACTTTTTTCAAAAAGGAAGACAATGATGGAAACAAACCAAAGTGGCCCAAATCCTAGACAAGCATTCTCCTGATTATGTATCACATGGGGAAGCTTTACTACTTCTGAGGCAGAGGACAGAGAGGACAGACAGGAGAGAGGAGTGGAAAGATGGAGGGAGAGGATGAAATGACAGGGTCATGTATTGATGACAGGCACCTGCCCTCATTCGCACCAGTCAGCCCCATCATTATCTATCTGGTGCCCAAAGGGTTGTTCCATCAAACACACAAGCTCCTGCTCACAAGGATGACACCAGCAGGGCACAAGCACACAGACCAAACAGCCAATGAGTGACTTGGGGACACCAGGGGTCGAAGGCTGTTTGGTCAATGTGCAAAGTGGCAGGGAAGTTGAAGAGAGCTTCATTAAGGTCCTGCTGTCTGCCCTTTCATGTTGGGCACAAGGGTAACACAGCTATGCAGAGCAGTGGGGGCAATACCTTTTTAACATCTGCTATCCTTTCCTTCTTAGAGGCCGGTTTTTCTTTGGTTTCAGGAGGGGTCTGCTGGGATTTCGAACCTGTTGATTCACTTTCGGATTCAGACTGACTTTCAGAGGACTCCGAGCTGCTGTTTGACTCGCTGCCCTGCTCGCTGCCCTGCTCGCTTTCAGACTGGCTTGCAGAGTCAGAGCCAGAGGCTTCTTCGGATGCCGAGTGACTGATGGTAGAGAAAGAAGAGATTACATTTTAACTGCACTGTCACAGCTTTGAAATACGCAGCGAGAAAACCAGAGCCATCTCCAAGCTACGATAGGCTTGGAACAGCCTAAATCCAAGTGTGAACCGTGTGGTCCCAAACAGGCGCATTGAAGCAGGTGTAATTCCTTCCCAGGAGAAGCACTGAACACACGGGCAAGACTGCAGGCTCCAAATCAATGTACAGTACCTCCTGCTCATCAGCCAAAACAAAAAGAGTGGTGGTAACATGAAGAGAAGCATTAACAGTACCACCAGCACAGGTCCTCCAGAGAGGATCTGGCTCGCTCAGAGCAAGCAAGAATAAGGTATATCAGGAGCTGGAGTGTCCAGAGACCATCCAGCTGTATTAAAGATAAGCAGCTGCTCCGGCATGGCTCTCCACTACACCCTAGTATGGCCAGTGGTTCAAAAATCTGACATCCAATTTCTGAAAGAGGCCAGCACCAAATACTGCATGCATAATACTATATATCATAGTAAATACCACGTTTCTTGCAGAAAGAATAAATTCAGCAACAGAGCAGCAGAAAGGAGCTTTTACAGGCATGTGGCTGGGGCAATTCCTGTTTAAAGTATTACACCAATGCTGTGCAGCCTGCATTTCTCAAGTAGCTAATAATGGGAGAGCAAAACATCAGATAGGTGTATTCCTCTTTTTTTTTTTCCCTTTGCATTAAAATGGGTTAATATACAGAACATTCACTCAAATACAGGCTCCTGAACAAAGGAAATCAATGAGAGGCCAAACTATTTTAGGTGGCCAAAATACTCAAATACCTTTGCCCGATCCCTCCAACATCTATTTTTAATTTAAAATCCAATTAAAGAAAACAGAAAACTCATTACGACATACAACATACATGCTAGTATGGCAGCATTACAAATCCCACTCTGTCACAAACCAAAATGCAGCGCAGCAGTAACAAGACTGCAAACTTTTTGAACAAGGAGCATCTCTTTCCAAGGCAGCTCCTGAGCTGCAGCTGGATGCTTGTGTAGTATTTAAGGGCATGCTGCAGATAGAACATCATGAAAAGAAGAGTCAGGAAAACTTTGCAGAGGGAACCCAGATGTTTAATTTTTCCTCCTTTTGTACAAAACTACAGAATTAACAAGATACACCGAAGGCACAGTTCAAGAAAGACAAAAAAGCAAAAGCACGTGTACAATTACATACAGGTCTACAGAAATCAATACACGCTACAGAGAGGGGATCGCTAGAGTCAGCTACTATTCATAGGTATATCCACATGCAAACAGGGCTCATTTACACACACCACGGAAGTAAGTTTTCCACTCAGATAAAAATTCTTCAGGTATCTGTGAAACCTAAGGGGGCTGGCCCCCAGCAGCTCATGCATCAGCAGCTCAGATCCCGGCTGCCATCTCCCAGGGAGCGGGCAGAGGGCAGCAGCCGAGCGCCGCGGGAACCTGCTCCAGAAATCCCTTCGGCGCAGGGCGCGCAGCCAGGCTCCCAGCCGCCATTTTACAGCCATCCCTCTTCCACCATCTTGCGATTCCGTGGCGGTGGCGGCCGCTGCTCTGGGTCTGTTCGCAAGTCCTGAAATGGAAGAGGGTAGCACGCGCAGGGGAAAAAGAGACAGCGTGGAGTGAGAATTTCTGAGGCTGAAGTAACAGAAATAGAGCCTTTTCGGCAAAGACGGGAGGATGAACCGTCACCGATGGTTGCTGGTTGCATCGTCCCAGCTTGGTTTCGAAGGAGACGGGGGCATCGCATCTCTTCCTCCTAGCAGGGCTGGAAAATCAAGTTGAACTACCATCCTTCCAGGCCACCCGCTCGCTCCCGCCTGTCCTACCCCTATTCACGACAACCAAAGGCACAGCCCCACACACAGCCGTCTCGCTACACCCTGCCACCACCTGTCCCTTCCTCTACGTTTTCTGCAACTTCCAGTCCCCTCTTCTCTACCACAGCCCTCCATCGCTGTGCTCTCCTGCTACACCCCATCACCAGCACCATCCACCGCGTCTCTCCCTGCTCGCCTGCCGCCCTCCGCACCGTTTCTCGTTGAGCACGTTCACAGATCTGCTGACATCTGCTCCCAACGTCCCACTCAAACACATGGCTTTGCAACTGAGTCTACTTAGAGTGAGTGATGAAACTTTTGCGCTGGAGAATTTTCAGAGTTTCAGGACTTTTTCAAGAAAACCAAGGGAATTTTATTAGGAAGCATTGCCACACCACTCAAGGAAACGATGCTCCAGAAGCTCTGGGGACAGCCAGTTTCCACGGGCAGGGCTCGGCAGGACACCGTCCCGCAGAGCCTCCTGCAGGGACGGAGGCTCGACCTCCGCGAAAGAATGGGATCCGGAGGCATCCAAACCTCTACTGTCACGATGCAAAGTGGGAACATCAGGCTCTGGTTGAGTCATGTTGGCATCCCATGTTCCACGGGGACACATGAAAGAGGAAGACACTTTTCTTCAATCAGATTTATTAGCAATAGCTGGAAGAAATTATAACAACCCAGGCTAGACTGAGGCCAGACAGCTTTGGCAGTATTTGTTTAAAGGCAGAACTGTAATTACTGGCCTCCTCCCACTCTGGAGCTCTTTGTTTCTCAAGGCCCTAAACTTTATTTCAAGGACACAGGGACACAGCCTTTCTGCACATCAATAGCTGCAATTCATGTGCTTTATCCACAACATTATCTGGACACTATAATTTTTTTTTCAAGATGTGAATGGTGTCATCTGAAAAGAGGGCGGCTTCTCTAGTGACAGATAGATGACATTCACATCTGCATGTACAAGTATGCATGTGCTTGCCCTGCTAAGGAAAGAAACGTAGATGAGAAGTGGTATGTCCTTTTGAAGGTTGTTGCAAATAATTCTTTTTTAATAAACAACCTGTTATAAAGGCAAAAGGATATGTGCTTGTCTTTATTTCTACATTGATAGAATAAAAAAAAAGAGAACTGAAAAGGCTAATTCCATAAAAGAATCCTCGGTTTCTAACACCGAGACAATCAGGAAGCATTTCTACCTGCCAACAGAGTATGAAGGATTAGCAACATTGTATGTCAAGTCAGGCCTTACACTGTACACAACTGGAGATTTAAGTCCTCTTTTCAGAAGCTATTTTTGGAATATGCCCTGCTTTAATCCCCCTAAGTTAACATCCAAACAAGACCTACTTTCAATTAAACTGTAAGTGGGGGATAAGCTATAATTAATTGTCGCAAAAGTCATGATTCAACCAGTCCAACCTTCACTAAATTCGGCAGAGAAACACCCATGAACATCAAGAAAGCTACAGCTGGACTGTTGGTAACTCTCTTGAAGTGAGAAACTCCTATAAAAATTGAGATCTGCTAACACTCAGCCAAATACGTTCCCCTGGTTTCTAAGAAATACTTCAGGCTATAATTCTGTTTTAATTAAGAGCCTGCTCTTGGCTTGAGGAAGAAGAAAACCAAATCATCCCTTACCAAGAAGGACACATTCCTTCCAAGAAATAAGTAGCTGAACAGCAGCGATAAGACCCTTTACAATCAGGCATCTAAGTTTACAAGGCAATTAGAGCATGCCTGAAGCCTGCAGCCTTGGTGTTTAATATTTCACTTATGACTTCATTTTATAGGGGATCATCATTGCTAACAGCAACAAAACCTTTTATAAGCTCTCAACAAGTACAAACAGTATATATATTTCCAGAAGGTGCAAGACAAGCTGAAAAAATGACCCAATACGCATTTCCAAGAGCTGACAAGGGAATGGCTCTAAGACCGTTCTGCCCCAGACTTTAAAATTTGGCTTTTGATGAACAGAAGTTGAATTCAGCCAGGGGGATAAAGGAGGATTAATGACCCAAGACCCTCCCACAAGCCAAGCTCCTCCTAGCTTTAAGAATTGTTGTGAACATTTTGAATCTAAACAAGTTTGAATCCAAACAGTAATGTTCCGCTGGGCTTCGCAAGCTCAACAGGGACTCGGCACCAGCAAAACCACACCGTGCAGGCTCAAGAAGGTCCTTGGCACAAACTCTCAAGGCTGGATAACATCAGGGGCTGGATAATATCAGAAACCAAGTTTATTGTTCCCCTCCGGCAAACATACGCTTAACCCTTATGCGTTGTTGGACACAGCTTCATGTGTCCTGTGGATAACTGACAGCCAGGTGTCCAACCCCATCTCGGCTTCCTGCCACCAAAAGGCCAAAGGCAGGTAGCCGGGAGACAGCCCCTCCCCTCTCCCACCCATCCTCACTCCACAGCCCGTGTTCCCAGTACTCACCTTGTTCTTCCTCTGCCAGCACTGACTGGGCCGCTGGACTCCTCCATGAGCCACTTGAACTTGGTAACACATCAGAAGACTAGCCCAGAGAAACTGCAAAATAGGTCTCTGCCGGCTTAGCAAGTAAGATCAGGACCAAGCCTTTACAGGAACCAGGGATAGTGGAATTATACTACATTTGGCAGCCCAGATGAGCTGCAGAGGAGAAAAGGGAGATTTACTCCAAAACACAGATCAGCAAATCCCGTGAAGGCCACCAATTTAAAGCTATTTAAACACACGTGTCTTCCTAAAGTGACCTACACACAAACTGTTGTATACACAAAGGGACAGCAACAAACCACAGAAGATGCTAATACGCTGACTCAGCTGGATACCACGTTGCTGTTAAACATTTCCTTTGAATATTTGATCTATAAATGTGATGTTCCCTATTACTATATATGAACATATACGAAATGCCTACATACGTTGCAAATTAAAACAAGCACCATCAGTTAATGGTGATGCATGTACCCAAGTCACACAGTAGCTGTAAAAAAGCACCAAGCCACATTAAATTTCACCTCTAGGCTAAACAAAAGGGAAACACGGGACTGATTCTGGCCATAGATCATCCGATAAAGAGGGGATAATATGTGGACCACAGAGGACTGAGAACTTCATAGGATCTATCCCTTGCCTTGGGGAAAAAAACATGAGCAAATACTATAGTAAGTGTAGCCAAGGCCATACAGACAGCACACGGAGCTTGCAGGAGAGCTAAGCAAACGACACTCAGATTGTGATACTAAAGATAAATTCATTCCTAGCTTTCTGAGTTCCCTTTATTTTATTCTAAAAGTCTATTAAAAAGAGTGATTGGTGCTTGCCTTTCTCCCAAGGCAAAGATTTTCTGAGTGATAAACATTGAGAAGGGCCGGTCGGTGTAAGAGCTTTTCCCAACTTATTTTCTGCAGGCAAAAGTGGAAATGGGGGGAAGGGAAGAAAAATATTCCTGCTACTCTACTATCCATACCCATGCATGGTATGTATTTCTAACAATGATCTGTCTCAAAGTAGGAACTTAAACTAGAATATACTAAAAACACAGCCAGCCTTTTCATACTGTTTAGAAGCAAGTCTCAAACAACTTTGTATACTGACAATATAATTTGGCCAACTCGGGGCAGGCTTTCAAGGGGCACAACAAACATTCCCCAGGTTACAGGGCTGCCCCTGCCAAATAACCAACATGTCCTTCAAAAAAAAAAAAAAAAATTCCCCAAGCTCGTTTTGTGACCAGCAGCCTTTTTTCTTAAATAGGCAAGTGAGAAGAGTTACCATGGGAAATAACACAGTTCTTCCACATGTGCCTGCAAACCTTGCTTGCAGAGGTAGGGTGTTAATTATACTTACACAGCACTAGGCACAATAGGGCCATGGTGCTACTGTAACAACTGAGGGATTATGCACTCAGCAGGTATCCTATCTAAATGACCATCTGAATCGGGTTGTGCAGGTTTCCAGCCTGGCTCAAAGAAGGGGAAGGGGAGGAGGCAGAGGGAAATCTTCACACACATTTTGGCCACTGCTACTTGCCCCAGCACAGGACTCCCAAACGCCAAAGGCAAAGCAATCCTGAGCACACAATGAGCTAAATATACCCCTCACTGCTCTGCTGCAGCTCCCGGTAAAGCACGTTGGGTTATCCTGAATGACAAGTATTTTCCAAAAGTGGTTTTGGGGGGGTTTTTTTTTGGTTTTTTTTTTCCCTCCACTACAAAGACACCACATTATGCTTGCACAAGCAAGCAAAATGAGCAGTTCATTCACGATTAGGAGAGCTGGCTCTCTTGCTCTCTGATCTTTGAGCCAGAGGCTGAAAACGCTTGGGATGTTTAGTGGGAAAAGAAAAAAAGAAAAGAAAAAAACAAAATAGCACAGTGACAAAAGGAGTCAAAACCTGTCTGCTTGATTAAGGAACACCATTGAGAATCTCCAAAGGCAGCATCCTTCCCCTCCCCTACACAGAAAGGGAAGGACAATTTCAGTTCTCAGGGTTTGGAAAAGGGCCCACCTCTCCCTCCCCGGGAAGGCAGCTCCACATCCAGCACCCACCGCAGGACCCGGGCTGGCTCCTGGCAGCACCCACCGCTGAGACCCTCCCAACACCCAGAGGTACACACCTTCCCGCAAGGCCGGCGGCAGGCAGGGAGGGGTTAAATCCCTGTGCCCCTCTGCCATTCCAGCCACAGCTTCTGCTTTGTCACAGCAGGGGACAGCCAGGCTAAAGCTCAGTGGCAGCACAAAGGGAACTCTGCACACAGGCAGCATCCGACTTTTTGCAAAGGACAAGTAGATGCCGCGGGGGGGGGGGGGGGGGGGCATTAGAGTGCGAACACACAATTTTGGTTTAAATTAGTAGAGAAAGGGTGGCTGTTTTTTCTCCCTTAACATTTGCAAACTTCCTTTAAGACCTAACAGATTAAAGAAATGCAGTAATACGGACATTTAGGACCCAAAATCATTAACAAGAACATGAAGGTGCACAAATTCCTTTCTGGTTCCAAGTGATCTGCAGTTCAGAAGAGGGGAGCCTGACCTGGCCTGAGGGTTTTATTCCAAGTGACTGTTAAAAGCTGTTTTTAACCACGAGATTTAAGGCTCATCAGTAAGCCTCCCTTCTACAGAGAGCACATGGCATTCAAAGCTCTCAACTGGTGACAACTCTGTAGTTAACAGCAGAGGTTCCTCCTCATGAAAGAGATGCAAATGACTCCTATAATTAATATATTAGCAATTCCATTAAGTCATCTATACCTAGCAATAAAACTTGCAAGAAACAAATAATTACAACACAACTTTTTCCTAAGGAGCCAGGTGTTTGGAGTCAGTGGATTCTTGACATTGCAACACACTTGTTCATAGCCAGGGTAAAGGTTCGTGAGCAATGAAGTGTTCAGCATCCCGTCTGTGAAGCACCAGGCACTTGGCAAACATACTCCACAGAAACCCTGCCAAGATGAAACGCCACGCGAGCATTACCAGCACAATACCAGAAGGGAATCTGAGATCACTGTTTCAAACTTTTTATTTTTTTAACATTGGAAGTCAAGGCCAGAAAAACACATATACTACAGCATAGATTATCTCAGCCCACAGGTAAATATAAAGCAAGCTATACATATATTATAATTTACAAGCAGTGATGTAGTAAGAGCTACTGCACTTTTGGAAAGGCTCATGAACATTTTGCTTCTTATTATATCCACAAGACACTCCTTGCTCCAAGAAAAAGGAAGCATTAACAGCATGACAGACTTACAAAAGCTTCATTGCAAGTCACTAGGTGTGAATTTTTCATCTAGTCTTTTTTGCTTTGATTTCAAGGATCCTTTACAGGATAAAAAGGCAGATTCTACAAGCACACCACCACCTGTTGAAAGAGCATCTTCAAATGGCATTTCAGCACACATCTTTTAATAAAAACATACCAGAAAAATACAGGTAAGACACCATGTCAGTAGAACAGTACATCCTTTTCTACAAGGCTACTTATATCTAATTATGGTAATCCAGGCCACCTCCTCCCCCAATGCCTTTCTGTTTGTATTTGTTTTCCTTGAAGGAGAGGAGAGATAATGCAGAACAGAATCTTTCCCCATCCATTGTCACCACCTTCCAGAGCTGGATTTCAGCTAGGGGCAATGGGAGATTTAGAAGCACTTCTCCATCTTCAGAATTTGAGCCTAATTTAACATTGCAATTCCTGCTGGAACTGTTGTCTGCAACACGAAACAAGACACAGTGGATATAACACACTTCCAGGTTATGTATCAGGGATGCAATTTCAGCATAAGCTGCCAAACCCACCCAAAATAGGTTTACTTTAGCTGTCTCAAGTTCAAAAGAAGCAAGGCACGGCACCAGAAGCTTCAGTTCAGTCCCTACACTCCTGCTCACAGTCCCAGGTACTTAACCACGCAGCTGGTCTCACTGCATCTGCCACTGGTACCCTCATCTGCTCCTTAAAACTAGCAGTGATAAGCCTGAATAGAGAGACATGTCAGTATAAAAATTCCTCAGAGACAGACTTGGCAACTCAATAACCTGCTAATCATATGAACACCTTTCTGAGGGGTGAAACATGAAAACAAAGATGGGAAGTGGTTTCTCCCTATACCGAGTTGGAAAGATTAAAATTAATCATCACTGCCTCCCTGGCCTTCCCTCTGAGCCCTCTCAAAGCTCTAACACAAAGTTAACAGTGGAAATGTTTGTGTTAATGCAAATGCGGTTATTGTAGCCCAAATGCAGCCAGCCACGCTGCTCCCAAGACACACACGTGAGATCCTGTGTTCTCAGAAGTGCCATCCCCTATAAGCGGTCGGGGTATGACCCTGTGGCACTGCAACACGACATTATTTCTCCCTGAGCCGTGGGAGAGTTCAGCTTCAGCTCATATAGGAAATGGGGGAACGTACAGATAAGGGCAACTGTTGCCCTCAAAGTACAGCAGGTGAAATATCAACCCAACAGAAAGCGGAACAGGCTCTAATCTACAATCTCAGCCACATCAACTTCTCTTGGCTGAAGGCACTAGTAAATTTAGGCAGGAGCAGCGTGGGAGCATGCATGCATGCACGTGCACACAAGCATAGCAATGTCCTGGCAGCAGCACACACCGTGTGCCACAGAAGCATTTTTGCAGGGTTACAGAATTACCCAGGTGAGCTCTTTAATCCTGTTTTCCCATTTTTATTCAGTAAAACAGTTATGCATTTAGAGACTACATAAAATTTGATTAATTATCTTAAGATGTTTCACTAAAAAGAACAATCCAGAAGAGATTAAATTTCAGCTAAATGTAGCTTCTTGCAGTTGGTGAACCTTTTTTATAGCACTGTATGTATTGTATCCATTCCTGGCAGCAATCACAAAACAGGAAACAGAGAAGTTGAAAGTCTCAGAATTGTGCATTCGTAATTAGATGAGACTGCTTCCTTCCAGAGGGTAATGTGAAACAGAAGTAACAAAGCAAAACAAGAACAATCTCCTTTGTGCTGCACATTACATCATTATTCATATGAATTCCTTGCACATTATTCCTTTTGTCTCCTGCACTGACCAAGCCTTTTCCCTTTCCAAAAAAGCCTCCGGACAGTTTCGTAAAGGGTTAAAGCTTAAAAAGGGAGGAAATAAAAAAAAATCCTTGTTAAAGAATCCAGCAGTGCAAATGAAACTGAAAGACCCTGTATATACACGATGGCCGCAACAGCTAAAAAATAAACTCGTCAGCCTGGATGAAAAGCTGAAACCCATAGTTAAAAGCAGTTTAAGAAATGTGTTTAATGTTTCCACTCGGCTCAAAAAAAAAAAATCTGTTGCAAAATGCACACTGAAATCAACAGTGAGCTTTAGTGATTTAAGGATGCTGAAAGCCATAATGCTATAAAAAAAGGCCAGATGTTCCAGGAATACTACTATATTCTGCAATTCCTTTTGAAGTTAAAAGAAAAAAAAAAAAAGCAAAAACCCGCACCAAAAATAACCCTGCTCCTTTTCAAGTCACTTGCTTCTCAAAATAGCCTGCACTATTAAAAAAAAAAAAAAAAAAGTAAAATAAAGGCCCGCGCCCGCCAGATGAGAGGAAGCGAGGGAAGGCAGCGGCGGCCACCCGCTCCAGGGCCACGCTCCCAGTACAGCCCAGCAGAGCCCGGGGCAGGCGTGGGAGAGGCGGCGCGGCGTGCGCAGCCATCACGCGCAGGCACAGCTCTGCCTCCGCGCCAGCCGCCGCCGCCTGTTACCAGGCGAGCGCAGCCAATCGCCGTCCCCAGCGAGCACAAGATGGCCTTTGAACTCCCCACCAGCAACTTCCTGCTGTTTTTAGAGTACACACAGTGCAATGCAGTATGTCTGTCAGCTATGCGGCACAAAGGAACAGCCATTTTGTGACTCAACTGGACCCGCACCAAAATGCCAGGCAGTGCAGCCTTCCCCTCTCCTTTCACAGGGAACGGGGGCTTCCCGAGCACCACCGAAACGGGAAAGGGATGCCCTCGGCTGTCATCGGCAGCCAGGGAGGGCAATTTTTGTTTAACCTCTTCGTTTCCCTCCTCCCCCCGCCCCCCAAATCCTCTTCTTTCGTGTGTAACTACATCTTCATAAAATGGCTGCCACGTAAAACGAGGGTGTTCTGCTCTGCGAAGGCTGCAGCACACGCTGCAGAGCACTCTGCCTCTGTAAGGTGGCCGCTGAGCAAAAACCCCACCATTTCAGACCTCAGACTTCCACCTCTCTGAACAGAAAACAGGCTGAGATCTAACCCACCCCAACCTTTTTCTCCCCCCAAAAGTGATGTTTTAGTGCTAGAGAAGGCAAGAGCTGGATACAGATGCAAGGGTTTGTTCAGCCCTCCAGCTTCTGTAGCAGTAACCATTCCCACACCAGGGCATTTAGGAAGTGCAACAGCAACTGCAACAGACACGGGCCAGAAGAAACTAGAAGAACAACGTATCCACTGCATGTTACTTGCTATCCCCTACAAAACTCAGTCCCGAACTTCAGGGGGACCCCAGCCTGCCTCTCACCTCTGAAGTTCACATGAGGGTTGCACCATGGATGTACCCTCTCACACCACCTGCCTTTCAGAAATGCAGCACAGAAGATGCTAGAAAACACACCAGGATTTCGCTCAACTATTTAATGCAAGTCCCAGGTACACAGGTAGTGGTTATTAGTAACTGCAGCGTACCAACTTTTATCCGAGGTGGAGAAAGTTGCATGAAATCAATCAGCTTCAAGTTTGGAAAGATTTACTGTCAATATACAAAGGACAGGTGTTGCTGTTCATCTAGAAAGGCACCAAGTACACCCCTCAGCTTTACAAACTGTGAAGAGTTAACACCATTTTCCTCCCCAAGAATAATCATTTGGTTTGGGACAATTCTCAGGTATTTTTGTTTATTCAGCATATATACCTTTACGCTTTCTTAGAACAGGAAAGGTAGGAATCAATTCCAAACATATTCCCCAGTTAGGACACTAAGGTGGTGTACAGGAATTACATTTTCTTCTGCTTTGACACCTTCCTCTCATCCTGCATTTTTGCTTCTCCAGCCCAGGTGAATGGCACCAGCCATATCTACCTTTCCCATCCGTCTCCATCACCCAGGCCTCCCACCAGGGTTTGTGTAACAGGACTTCACTTATTTCCACAAATGCTGAGCTGGTCTCACAACTGGGGAGAAAGCTGGCCAGCAGCACATGAAGTGCAGACATCAGTGCATTTCTGGACTACAGTAAAGCAAAGTGGTGGCTTTACTTCCTAGAAATCATTTCCCCTACAACTTCAAGTCAACCTCAGGAAGTAAAGCCCATTTTACGACATTCAGCTGACTCACAGCTCAAAAATAAGCTCGACAGGGCTCACTTACAAATACCCTGTGCTCAATTGTTCCCACATTTCAAGTGAGTGGACGTTACCCACAGCAGGTTTATTTTGAGAAAAAACTGTGAAGGGGGAGAAGGGTAACCTCACACAACAGGTGTTACATGTAAATTGATCAATTATGATAAATAACCTTTCAAGGAAAACACCAAAAGCACTCATGAGACACTATGCAAATATAATACCCCTAAGGACAAAAAACCCAAAGGTCTTCATTCTGTGGAACTACTGCTAGATGTCTGCAGTTTCATCTCCTATTCAGTGTAATAGTTCTAACACCGATAAAATACCTTAGTTTAGATTTCCTGAACAAATTATACCCATTATTGCTCTTGCTGATAATCTGCACTTAAAAAAAAAGCATAAAGACTTAAATAAGCTGAATCATTAGTAATTTTTTTAAAACCTGACTTTTTAAGCAATATTTTGTGTGCAGTATTTACAGTAATATAAAGATAGCACAGTTTCAAAGTCTGGTGTGTTTTTAAACTGCATTATTATAAAAGGTCTGTATGGGTGCTGTATGTAATGGTTCAACAGTCCCTGAGGCTGATTTAGTTAATAATAATTTCAAATTAAACAAACTTACCCATATCCATTTTAGGATTTAAAATTTGACTGCAATTTTAATACATCCAAAATAACATCCAAGTTTATGCTAGAAGGTTACACTAATTTGATAATATATATATATTCCCACAGTATTTCAAGTTTGTGTGTTTAAGGAAGGTTAAATACTGGACATCAAGAATACTATTCAAACACCTGCAAACATCACATAGAGCACATGTGATACAACAGACAGTTCAGAATTCTTTTTTATTAGTGTTGGTTAAAAATTATTGAAGACAACACCAGAGAAAAATAAACAGGCCACGATTCAATTAAAATTGACAAAATGCAAAACTCAAGTGTATTTACAAACCAGAAAACAAAAATGCATATAGTTTAATTTCCAATTTTTGAAAAAGCCGACCCTTAAATACAAAATGAGCAATTCAGTAATTATACTTCTGCATTCCTAGCAAACAAACATTTCCAGTATTTCATACTTTTCCCACATCAAGGTTAAGTTTATAAAAATCTGTGAAGAATCTCATTACTCAACAAAAGTAAATAAAAACACTCTGAGCAAAAAATACATTAAACAAACAAGCAAAGCATTTGGAGCCTCTCGTTAACAGTCCCAGCATATATTTTATGATACGAAATCCTATCACTAGCAGGAGGAAGTCTGGTTAAATTGTATAAAAATATTCTAAAATACCTAAACAGCATCAAAGTTCTACAAGCTCAAATAAAATTTGAAGTAAGGAGTATCAGACAAACAGGCACTTTCCAGTTTATATTTTAAAATGAGCTTTTTTTCATTCATGTAACTTTTTCTTGTGTCTATTTACTATAATTTACTACTACACCAGGCTTCTGTATGGCCCTCAGTTAAAGTTTAGACTTCTAAGATTCTTCAAAGAAAAATTTGCCTTGTATGTAAAATGGTGCAATGCAGCAATGCCTAACCGACAAGGTCATTTTTCACAGCACAAAAAACCTAAAAACTAAAATTCAAAAGCTGGAAAAACATAATACAGAGGAAAGGGCTCCCCTGAATAAAGGTACAGTACCTTTTGACTATGACATGGGCCCTTAAGTCACAACACAACTTTCAGAAATTGCTACCAAAAAAAATTAGGGTGTGGCATGCTAACAATCTCAAGGTCATTCCTTAAAAAGGAAGCAAAATCCGTAAAATGTTTTGTATTAAGCACTGACAGTAACCCAAAGCTGTCAAAGTAAACAGGGTATTCACAGGTTTTGCAAAAAAAAAAAAAAAAAGTAAGTTGATAGATCATACCTCGATGCATTGCTGTGGACTGAACCCTCCTCTCCTTGGCTTTTGTCCTTATTTCTCATCATCTTTTTATTCTTAAATATTAAGAGGGGGTCAGGGGTGTCTGTTTGCTTTGAAGTCCTGTGCCCAGGTATTTACTGTCAAAAGTTGAAAGAAAGGTAAGGTCCCAGTTCGTTTCACTGGCTTTCATTATCAGGAACAAAGTCCTGACGCTGCAATGATATTGTTATAACAATACACAACACTGATCAACACGGCAAAACGGAGATTTAAAACAAATAATCGTTTTTAGAAGAAAAATCCGAGAATAAACACAGTAGAGAAGCATCCTGCAAACTTTCCCAAAGTAACACTGGATGCAAATAATCTCTCTATCTTATTGCGTCATCCCAATACAGCTCAAATCGGTCGAAAATCAAAGTACTCAAAACGGCAGAAATCTAAAAATTATTATTATTAATTGCTCACCTACCTGATCCATGCACCGCCGCCAGGACCAAGTCGATATTAGTTTCGGGTAGTGGAAAAACATTAGATCCAAAATATTTAAAGTTATAATGATAAAATACGAATTTCAGAGAATGAAAAAAAATATATATTCTAATCCCAAAAATATGCCGCTGATAAAGCAAAAGAAGCGATAATTAGTACAAAAATGTCCGGGGGAAAAAGCTCATTAGGAGAGCGCACAAAAATGGAGGTACGCCATGGCTTCTAAGCTGGAAAAACAACGACCTGGGCTCTCTCCACGGCTTCTTCTTTCCAGCAAGGCACGAAAAGGGAGCCCTCAAAAGCTGCTTTTCTGCCCGAAAAAGGTCCACTCGGCCCCCGATCAGTGCCTAGGAGAGGCAAGGGGCTGTGGGGGCCCCCTGAGGCTGCCCGAAAGTTAGGGAAAGTTGCGTAAAGTGTTGGGGAAGGCACGGAGCTGAGCGCGCTCTCTCTAAGGCACAGCCGCCATCTAGAGCTCCTTCCCAGCTCTGAGCTCTGCCTTTGATTGACACTCTCTACATTTACCCCACAACTCAGGTGATGTACCATAGACCCACCCCTTCATTTCTACCAAAAAAAGAGATAGCCTCCACCTAAAGGGTGCCTGCTACCCCCACAGCCCTGGCTTCTTCCAACTACCCCAGCTGAAGGGGCACCTTAACCCCATGTGGCTCAGGCACCCTTTTGAAACCAGAAAGAAATGGAATTTGTGCCTTTTGTTTTAAAGATTTGCTAAATATTTCAGTGCCTGGGCTAAAATTACTTCCTCCCTGGACAGGAAGTGGTGCTGTTACAAGCCATTTTGAAAGAATGGAAGTGGAGCTAACAGCCATGCAGCCAGCAACAACCCACCTTGGGGCTCACCCCACCCAAGGGGTAGCTTTTTTTCAATTCAGTGGCAGTACCCCCAGACAATAGCTCCACCATTCGTCACCCAACACTTGGACTTAAAGCTTGGGACATGGGCATCACACGCTCCTAAGCAAGCCCCGCATGGCTGACAACCCCCTCCAGCTCGACAGCGCCTCCCTAGTGGTTCTCCCCAACAACAAAAACCCAACAGCTACACAATTTTCATCAGTTATGCGAAGGCACTACTGTAAAATAAGTCTGACACCATTAAAAGGGTTATTTCTAATTCCCTTTCTTAACCCATTAACTTTCATTAACAGATTTTAAGACAACAAATTAATTTTAAAGCCGTATAATAGCCGAGCTGCAGAACTGGAAATCAAGCAACATCTCAAATACAACATCCTAGTACTGAGAGGATGTATCACACAGGAAATGGAGGAGATCCAAGCATCCCCTAACCACTTGTATTCTCACTACCAGTTGTCTTTCCACAAGCAACAGACTCCTTAAAGCGCAAGGACATCTTGCATATTCGTAAGCAGCACGACAAGACAGTGAAATCAGACATAGGGGGAATGCTGGAGGGGAAGCGGGTAAATGGGCTAGTTTGGGCTTCTCTGGGGACGTTCATGGCACAGCATCCCAACAGCCTAAAAAAACTGGCTTCCACCAGTAGAACCAAGATAGTCCCCATCAACTCCTCCACACACTTGCCATTCACATCCTCCAACAACCTCCCATCTTTCCACATCAAGGGGTTTGAGAAGGAATGCTCTGTTGCCACAGTCCATTTTAAAGAATTTCACTTTACCAATTATTTACAGAAGACCCCTTGCACCTAAACTACAAGAACTGAAAAACACCATGCAAGACCATTCCAAGCAATATGGGGTAACACTAAGGAAATCCACTCATCTGAATGAGGATCCCTTTAGGTTGGTCCCAGTATCCAACTCCACCATATAACACATGGCAAAACCAAACTTGAGCAAGCATGTATCACCAAAATGGCTGGATTAAACAGGTACAAACAATTCATCATGGTAAAAATAGATATTTACAAAGAAGTCTGAACAAGCCAAATGGTTAAACACACACAATGGGGATTTGTTTGGTTTTGTTTGTGTGTTGTTTGTTTTTAAAAGAAAACACCTAGGTCATCTCAGCACCAGGTTTGTCAACTTGGCCCTGCAGCATAAAACAAAGACAACTATGAACTTCAGGTGAAACATACATAGGAAGGCACCTACAGTTTAACTATCTGATCCACAAAAAACTTGAAAGGAAATTTGTTTTTTGAACATTAGAACCATTTTAACATTTGTAAAAGTTAACATGTCATCTGTAGCAATACCAAAAATAACTCCCATTTTTTCTCATCAAATACATGGTACAGTGTCATGCAGCTAAGCCTACATTCAATAGCGGTGAAGCAGATTGGACACTCATACAAGAACAATTTTAAGATCAGATAGACTGTTTAGGAAGTCTGTTGTCCAGGAAATCTGTTGAAAAGTTTCTGTACCCATGTACAACCAAAGAAGCATACCTAAAAAAGTTACACAAAACATTCAAGTACTCATTTATTGTCTTATTTGCCCAGCCTTCAGTTGTTATCAATACCATCTTAAAATAACTTCAGAAAGTTCAGCAGAAGTACCCTGACAATAAGCCAACTACTGAAAAACCCCTAACATTAAGCACCTGAATGAACAAACCAGCGAATAAAAATTCATTGGAAGTCATGGCAAAGTGAACATAATTTGCAAATGAAAAACACATTTTAAATTAAGTACAGCACAAAATTTTACCTTGCCTTTAGTGCTTAGCAGCTAAAGTTTTCTCACTTTAATAGCAACCAAAAACGTAACCCACTTCAATATCAACACAATAAAAAAAAAAAATATTCAGCCAGAAAGGACAAACACAAAGTGTGAAAGAAACCAAAACCTTTTATTAAGTCACTTAAAAAAACATTACATTTCTCCAAAGGGGTAGCAACAGATCTCTTACCAAATGAATTTGCCTGTTATGCATACACAACTGAGAGTAAAATTTTGCCACCCAGTCCTCAAACAGATCCATCATTGGATAGTCACTGATACAGTCCCCTGATTAATTCAAGTGCAAAGTCCATTTTGATAGGATGATCACAACCCAGATCTTCTCTGGTTTAACAACACGAGAGTCCATGTTTTAACATCCTTTTCTTGGACAGACATATCACAGCACTCATGCATTAGTCCATTTCCTCAACCTCTCAATCAACAGTGGAACTCCCATCTTGGTGTCTCATTCGTAGACTCCTTTTGACACTCTTCATCTGATTGGATTCTTTATGGAAAATTAAAAGAAAAATGCTGTTGGAATACAGATCATATCTTTAAACTAAGACATTCAACTACCATACCTTGAAGATAGTTTAAACATATAACTGACACTTCATTCCATATTACGCATTCCAGAACATCTACTTTTATCATGAACAACGTCAAATCATCAGTTCAAGAGTCAAAAATACAAACTTTAACCAAAACTATAAAGAAGTAGAGGAAGAACTATTAGAAGTTCAAGAACCCTTTCAGGCTCCATAAATTCCATTTTAAATTTCTCTATAGTGTTAAAACACTAGAAAAATCAATAGTGGGAAATCTGAGATATTTGCTCTGGCAACCATCTTTATTGGACTGATCCATCTACTAAAGCTGACACTGCTTAGTGGAAAACCAAGTTTATTGTAATAAGCCAAATTTTTTAACTACTGCCAATGCTCCTTTCTTCAAAGACATAGATCCATCAAAACCAATGTAATAGGCATGAAAACTGGTTTCTTCTATATATATACAGATGGTGACTGGAGACAAGACATTCCACCATCTTAACCCAGTTTTCCAGCTCATGAAAGACATACAGTGCAACAGCAAACACACACTTATAAAACAAATGGAATGACTGGTTTAGTTACTGGTGGCAAAGGACATGTCAGAACTCAGATGAAAACGGTAACAAGTTACACCAGTTGCCTTTAGCAAGGTTACCATGCTACTCCTGATCCATGTTCAAGCTTTACTCTTCATGTAACAGCAACCAAGCCCACAGGTGAGTGACAAACCAAACTGATCAAACGACTTCCACATGGATAAATACAAACCAAATGTCCCCATCTTTACATTTTCTTCCAGGAAAAATAAGCTCATGTACTTAAAAAGCAAAAAAAAAAAAAAAACCCCTCCTCCTCCTAACATGCAAAAATCAAGTACAGGAAGTTACTAAGTGTTAAGAACATCATTTTAAAACCAATGTTAACTGTAGAAGAGACTGACATACAAAAAAGGTTTTAAAATGTCTTCATGATTTTGAGTATCTGCACTCAAACGTCAATTTATTTTTTCGAATGTGTATAGCTTTAACCTCATTTTAGCCTGAAAGCCAACTCCATCACTATGTTGTTCCCCTGATAATCCTGGGCAGATTCTCAGAGCAAGTGATACAGAAATTACCCACAGTACAGCAAAAATCAGTGGAGCCATCTAGTGGTCTCTGCCTCATCATTCCAGTTTCCCCATTCTCGTTTCAAAATAACCAGTTACAGCAAAGCAAACAGCAATGGAACCAGTGCTACAAGCCTCAGTCTGACTTCCACAACTGCCCTTATGTCCTGTTTTATATTCCTCTATAGAATTCCTTGTTTTAAATACAATGGAAAAGAAGTACAGCACACAGAAGTGGAATACAGGACCTGGTAATTCACTTTGCATTGTACAACATGCGTAGTTGTAATAGTATTCAACCACAGGATCTTCACATTTTCAGAACCAGAAATTGAACATTCAAGTTTGCAGAAATTCTTTGGTTCAAGCGTTCAACTCATCCTCAGTTAAGACAGGAATTAAATATTTTGAAAGGTTTTCTTCCCCCCTCTACCCCCCCCTCTATTACTGAACTGAATAAACAGGTTTTGGGGGTTGTTTTGGTTTGGGGTTTTTTTTTTAGTTCTTATTGGTATACTAGCCTAATTTCAAATCCATTTAGGCATTTGAAGATAAATTAAAACTTTGAATAATTTTTAACGTTAATGCCTTGACTGAGGTACCAAAACATGAAAAATAAACCACCACAAAGTTGTCCATTATTGTCACAATCAAATATTCAGAAGTACTAACACGAGCACAGTGGAAATCCCATAAATAAGACTGATAAAATAGTTTTTATAGTTATTGTAAGAAGCTTAACATAAGGAAATTTAATTACTGGCATCAGCTTTCCCCGCCTCTCAAAATATAATTTAGTTACATATTAGTCAACCTTAAAAGGCTGTTTTCAGTTGGGTTAGCCTTCTGCCTTAGACACTAATGAGATATGCCAAATGCAATTTAAGGACAAATTTCCCTAGTAGGTTCACCTACATTTGGCTGCACCAAAAACTTTGCAAGTAACCCCACCACATTAATTTTAAACTCTTCTCTTGACCTTGTAAAATAATTAGCAGTAAATAGAACTGATGATATATTATAATTAAGAACATGCTACAACAGCCCCTGTTCTAAGAGTTATTCATACATAAAAAAGATGCTACACTAATGGCCAAAATATTAATAGCAATCCGTACACTTTTTCATGCGAAATCTACATTTGCTTTAAAATATTTCACAGCATTTGTTTACTTATGAGTTAAGGCACATTTTACTAAGAAGTTCTGATAATGTTGCAAAAATATACTCCTCCACTAAGACATATTGCAGTGATCCTACACTTAAGGTAGCCACTGAAGAGCCCAATTTTTTTTGCTAGATGACATGAGTATTTCATTCCTTCTGTAACATCAATTAGGCATCATCCCATTTGTCAAGCTTATATTATCTACTATTTACTGTATTTGTTTCCAAACACATTATTTTGGTCATGGTAAATAAGGCACTTGGGTAGTCATGTAATACTTTCAGTTTCCATCACATCACTGGTAACATATTGACATTCTGTATCAGTGGACATAAACCATTCACAACCACTCCCAAAGGTTTAATGCAACAGTTTTGAAACATCTGAGTTTACAAAGTTTTTCTCCTCAGTTTTCTGTAATTATTTGTTGCTCTACCTATTAAGAGACCACAGCAATAAAAGACATCCCTTATGGCCAAAAACATGGCTTCAGCCATTTCACATCTCTTGGAACCTTGCGTTTCTGAAAGTGCGAGATTGAAGGCCAATCACAACATGTAAAACACTCAGGCATCAGCACAAGTGCGTAAGACACCAATACATTTACAAAGTTTTCCAGAGTGAGATCTCTCACATTCTGAGGCTTGAATTTAAAAACCAAGGTGACATACTGCTAGTAAAGGGAATTCACTCCAACAGAGGGAGCTGAACGGACAGAATGAGGTTCTGAGCAAACCAAACCTGAAGTTCTACACTTCAAAGTTCATTAAAGCAAGATTTTTTCTCAAAGACACATCTCTGGTAACTTTTACACTAGAGGAAAAAGCAGACATGCCCTTTATTGACATCTGAAGTCCATAATGACATTATGCCCAATCTTTAAAAGAAACTCAAGTACTCTGGGCAGTCCTAAGTCTGATTTTACCACTATTAGATGTTCAGTAAAAGCACAACTCACGTAGGATCAGGTATTTTTAGCTAAGAAAGGCTGTTTGCCAGGTTTCTCAGATTTAGAGATTAATTTCAAGTTAAGATGTGACTTTATTCACAGATGCACTCTTTTGTGGGTATTATTTTTAAATAATAAATTTTATTGCATTAAGCAAAGTATGCCAACTTCAATAAAGCTCCTGCTGTTTTCAAGTATTTCCTCCCTTCAAGTAAAAAAAAAAAAAAAAAAAAAATCAGTGCTTCAACTAAACATTATGTTAACCAGAGAAGGTAATACTAGATCCTTTAAAAAGCCATACATTTGGATGTTTTTATAAATGCATTCTGAAGCAACTTCTTTTGAAGACAACTGTTTCTTTAAGTCAATAACAGTTTCACATTCACCCCTTCCTTTAAGTAAGGATTATAAAACAGAAAAGGATGGAAGAATTACTCAGTATGTAACCGAAGAGCCAAATTCCTGCTCAAGAAACCAGATCTGACAACAACTAATTTACAATCCAATGAGAGAAAACAGAAAAAATGCCCAAAGATAGATGTAAGAAACAGATGAAGATTAATATAAAAATGGAACATGAGTCACATGTTTAGAGATTATAGCAGGTCATGGGGGGAAAAAAGGCAACAGTGGACAGCATAGGAAGATGTTTGAGAAACAGCTGGAAGGAGTAACATTTACTTCTAACATAGCAAGAAATAGGCTGTTCTACACATACCTGCAGTGTGAAAAATAGTTTATGACTTCTGAAAGAACAAAGTAATAAAACTTAGAGAACACAGTAGTAGAAGAGATGAAACATTAATCAAAGATTGTCAAAACTGAGCACATGTACACACAGTAAGAACTGAATTTCTCAAAGTTCATGAATTCTACTGTTTTGCTTCAGGACTGAAAACTCAGTGATAAAATTGGTTCAAAATGAAATATACCTAAAAGCAGCACAAGGCCACATCAACATGGCCTAGCGAGGTTTGCACCTTACCCCCACATACTCCTGTTTACTTTCAAAACAGCTCTACACTAGCCTCCACATCATGTGAGTAGACCAGAAGAAAGCATGGGACTTCAGAGTATGAACAGGGAGTAGCTGCTTTTCTAGCACCTGAGGCAGCATAGATGCAGTTTGTACAAGGTAAGCATGGTTGCTGAAGGTCTCTGCTAACATACAGAGCCATTGGACAGTTAAAAATCACTATCATCTATCCACTGAAACAAGAGAATATTTGCATCTTGGAACAATATTTTCTCAAGCTATCTGCAGTCTAAGGAAGGCATTAGTCAATCAGGTAGCATGTCAAACTGAAAGAACTGTCTCCAAGAAACTGTCTCTTTTAAAGAAAAGCATATATTCCGAAGCATAGTTGTACAGGGAACAGAGCTTCCCACTAAAAAAAGTTAATTCATGTACACAAAATGCAATGGATGCCCTAATTAAAAATGTAGAATCAAGAAGTCTGAATTTTAAGCAGACAGGAAGACAAAAGGACTTCGGTCTTTCCAGAGACAACTCCCAAGAGAGTCACAGAATGTGCCAGAGACAGCAAAACGTCATCAAGACCAAATTCCTTTTAGTTAAGGAAACTGAAGAAAATCCTATCCCCATATCTATCCAGTATAGAACTGACTGTATTTTTCTACTCAAGTCTGCCAATTTTGCATTTTGACTATATGAGGAATGATTCCTAAAATGAAGTCTATCAGCTAGAAGTTTAATACAGGAAACTGTATCAGCATTACATACCATTTTCTGCAACGCTGAAGCTTTATGAATGAAGAACAGAAACAGAACAATCATAGAACAGAAGACAGTTACTATCTGCTCAGACTCTCACTGATCCCCACAGAAGCAAAAAAGGACAACATGAGATGCTCATAAGACAAGTTCTTCCTGCTATGATACTTTCCACACCATTTGTTATCCAAATTGCGTGTAGTACTTCTCTGTAGAGACAGGTATTTGTGTACCAAAACCTTCTGAACAAGCAAACTGATTTAACAGTTCTCAACAAAATATGGAGTCAAATCACAGAAGCAGAAGACTACAATTAGATATGAAAGCTGTTCTCCAGCGAGACAGGTTGAGAGTACTATCCAAGTATAGCTTCATTTCCTAAGAACCCAGCAAGAATGATCCTGTGGTCCTTCTAACTGAGCCTTCTAGAAACACACATGCACGCACAGACACACTTTAAGGAACTTTAGGATGTTTTCAGCCAAAAACTTGAGCAAGTTAAACATTACAGCCATGTGTGTTTGTAGGGGTTTTTTTAAAGCTAATAAGTAAATGTTATTAGGAATAACAACTTACCAGCGCTTCAATCAAGAGCAGTTATTTTGCTTACAGTGAGTAAATCAATTCCTCAACACATCTGTAGGGAAAAGGATATATTAAACACTTAAATTAAAAGAAAATTAAAAAATAATAAAAAAAAAACAAACTTTCGGGACTAGAAGACCAAAGCACTAGCTTAAGAGTATTACAAAAGCGCTATCCACAAATGAAAAAAAAAAAAGAAAAAAAAAGTCCCCCTAGGCAACCCATTATCATAGAACCTGTGCAAACCACCCAAAGAATTCAGATCTGTACATAAATTCCTCGAGAAACAAAGCAACAACAACAAAAAAATATTTTTTTCAATTTTTGAGAAAGATCAATCAATCAGGCATCAAGTGGAAGTATGCTTCAACTAACTGATCTGCCCTTCACATAAAAATAATTAAAATACTCTTTTTACTGAGAGGTGGTATCAGCTAGATGAAGTGGAATTATTTAACACACTGATATGTAACAAGTTACCTACTCTATATCTCAAAGTGATCTGCATGTGGACAAGGCTCAAATTTGAAAACTTGATTTTGAAAATGCTTACTAGCAATCCACATCAATAAACATTTAATCAAAATCATCTTAAACAGAGGTAGTAAGATTAAAATACGACCTAAAACTCTAAAACAACTCATGAACTCGCCTTGGTTTTTTTACTGTAAATTTCAACTGCATGAAGTCATCCACTATCATGAGCCATACAAGTTATCCACCTAACGTACAAGCAAAAAACTGTTTCTCTCATGATCTCTCAGAATCTACTTATATTGGAATATACCCTCAAATACATAAAAATTAATGAACCTGTTCAGTGATAGCATACTGTGCATTATTTTCTACAATATTCTAAATTCTCGTCTTCAAATTGATAGCTACTCAGATGCACAGAAAGCAAGCTGTGATGAACAGAACTGTAATTTCTTTGTTGATGTAATTTACTTGAAATTATTAATATGGAAAAAGATCCCTTTAGAAAGGGGAAATGACAAAAAAATCATAGTAGTAAGCTGGCACAAACATCTAGAATTTCCAAACAAACATGAAATTTATAAGTTTAAAACATGCATTTAAATGTGACCCAACAGTTGCTATTAAATGGAAGCACAAAACTGAAGTACTTCTAAAATGGTGGATGGGCACTTTGTAGAAGAAACACAACATGGTTGCTAGACTTTGATCATCCAAGATGCATCTATCAGTCATGCCAAGCATAAGAAATGAACTAGATAAAGAGGTTTACTTATGCCCTTCAAATCTCCTTCTGTCCTATACGTACCATTTCACTCAAAAAAAAAAAGCCACTCAGAAACTGCAATTTAATATATGAAGACTAGGTAAAAGTTAACGATGGAAAGACTTTCAACTTACAGCTCTCAGCCATTTTTAATAATTTACAGCACAGTTAAACATACACCATCTGCATTCAAGTTTGTTCCTGTTTTCTTTAATTCTAGAGTTAGCATCCAGTTATAGTAATTTCGCAAAAACTTGAATGAGGTTACTTAATATGGCTTTATATCACCACAGAGGAACAGCTTCCTCTACTGAAAAAGTCACCAAGGCTCAACCAGAGCACATTCTTCTGACCTCAGCAAAATTTTGCAAAAGGACTCTAATATGTTAGGATGGTATCACTTGGTAGTAGTAAGACTTCTCCACTCTGAAGTGAACAGATGAACCAAACAATGAGTTTTGTAAAAACAGCACCAAGATGTTAATAACATATTACATTTCATTCATATGATCACGATGATCAATTTTCCACCATTATAAAATATACCACTGTATTTTGAGTTTTTGAATTTTAATATCCAAACACATTCATTCCTGAACTACAGAATGCATCACAAAAGCTGAAGGTTTATGCCAAGAGCCACAAACTATAGAGCTAGTAAACACAAGTTTCAGCTGAAAAAAATTAGCCTTTCAGATTAATGCCTGTATTTCCTATTTAATTCTATTTATTTAATAAATGTCAAACTGAAAATCTTTTAATCAGACTACTCACAGTAATTGTTGTAACCCCTTCATGATTAAAAAATCCATCCCTTATTTAAAAACAAACATGGATTTACTTTTTTTTTTAAGGTAGCCTTATAGTTGTGGCTTATATTTATTTTTAAATTATAGAATGACGTCATAAGTACAGTACGGCCTACTCCACGTAAACCATGCCTTGCATCATAGGTCCATGACTTGTCACCAAAAGATTGGCACTGCTAGCTCTAAGAATCAGGAAAGTGCATCTCCTTTTACAGCATGAGGTAAGGTCAGATGTTCTAAAGCTATTTACCCCACGTCAGATTCTTTCTTGGGATAAATTAAGAAAGTATTTTGGCAAACATGAAATATATCACTACACCAATGTTTTTCGATATAAGCTGCCAATGCTACAAATTCATTCTATGAGATACTTAATATGGCTTTGTAACACCATAGAAGAACAGCTTCCTCTACTGAAAAAGTTATTAAGACTTGACCAGAGAGCATTCTTCTGACCTCATCAATCCTCATTAGTATGCTGTACGGTGGTCATGAACTTAAAACTTTCCTCAAGTCCCCTGTAGTGTGCACCTAGCCTACTGAGGTCTACCTAACCAAAAGATCAAGCTGCCATTTACTAGGTGAAAGTATGTTGTTCTTACAGGAAAAGGGAGCTCCAAAGAGCTCACAAAAGTAACAGGGGACATATAAAACTGGGTTTATTATCACATCTATTCAGCACAAACAGCATCATGATGATATAGGAAATATGTAAGATCATTAAGATCAAAGTGCTCAATTTCATATTCATCATAAAACACTCAGGTCAGTCAAGATGACTCTTCTTTTGAGCACTGTATTTTTTTTTTTTTTTTTAAGAGCAGGTCCATTGAAAGTTGCAGCTTTAGACTTTTAAGGATTTCACATTAGGAATACAAGTCTTGAGTTTGACAAGTTCAGTCTGATCATTACTATCAGACTTTTATGTGAATCAGGCTAGTCTTGCCTTTATTGTAATAGACTGTGCAATATCTGGTCATTTTGACCCTCTAAACTGAAAATTTGCATGGGATTTCACCTATGTTCTGCTGTTCTTCTCAAGGTAACAGACCATTTCTAACACAAACTTCTAATTCTCAAACTTCCCATCAGACAGTTACACAATGAAGGTCTAGAACATACCTAACAGCCTTGTTCAATAGCTGTGTTTTGCTGCAGGACATCCATGGTGCATGGTACATGTCTATTCTCTGTAAATATTATTTGAAATCTGCCTTGCATATTAGCAGTGACTTACTGCAGATAAAGATTTATTAAAACCTAAAGAGACATTTTTAAAAAGCATATGCAAAATTGGTATATGACTTCTCTTATATGAACAGGCTGAAGCCTTCATCCAAGCCACAGGGGTTCACAACATCTGTTTTCTTAAGTTATTGTGATAAATTATGTAATTTTTAAAAGCAAATTATCAAGAGTATTTTTGAGAATCCTGATACACATGTCTTCATGAAGACACCTTACGCTTTGAGATTCTGAACATGTATTGAAGTACATTAGCATGGTAAGCTGTGAAAAGGAACCAGTCAAGACAGGCAAACAAGATCCCCAACTTTTAATTACACAGTGGTGAAAGCATGACTCAAATGTAACACGTTACTCTGTCTCTAAATGCAGAACCTTAAAGTGTAAAAAAAGAAATTAAAAAAAAAATCAAACATTAGAAAGCTGATTTGTTTATACTGCAAGAAGGACAGTAAGATACTTCATAACGACTGGGTGCAGGTTTAGGCTTTTAGAGTAAAACTTACACTGAAAAGAGAATTTCTAAGTTTAATGTATAAAAACAATTTCTTGGAAAGGAAAAGCTTATGAGTGTCACTTGCTAATGAAGCAATACCTTGAACTGAAGGAAAAGCATTTCTAAAATTTGATTAGACTGAATGACCTTAGTAGATATGGCAATCCTCATAAGCACAGCTTTATTTTACAACACGCTGACATGGTCATTTCAGATTCTTAAAAAAAGTCTTATTTAAGAGTGACCATAAAAATCTTACAAGATGTGAAAAGAGATTAACATTACTGTATCTAGTACATGCTAACAGTTTTCAAATGCACTAAAACTTGAAAGAAAATTCAACACAGTAAAACATTGTAACATAAATGTTCAATGTTTATTTTGCTAAAAAAAGAAAAATTACTTCCAGGATAATAAAAAAAAACACCAAAAAACAACCCGCAACACAGTATAACATACCTGGTATGCACAGCACGGAATTTTGCTCAAGGTCTTTTACCCAAACAGCCATCTGAATCTTTGGAAGCAAGAACAATATCCAGTAATAGCCTTTAAAGAAAAAAACAAAACCAGGTTTGTCTGAAAACAAAGGTACATACAGATTTTACCTAGAGCTTTAATGTTCTTGATTAATATAAACTTTTTTATAACACATAAAGTGTGTTACGATTAATAAAAATTTTACCCACAGTACGAAAACGTAATATTCTATTCTTGCCAAGCATTAGCATTCAGGTCTCCAAAATCGAGACACAGGCCCCAAAAATCTCCTTCTGTATGAATACCTGAAATCTAGGGTCATTACCATCATACACAAATTCTACAATATCCCCAAGCGTTAATGCTACAAACTCATTAAGTACAAAAACCAAACAATTTTTAAAGTTCTATGCATGTTTTCACTGGTGAAATGGGACATATGGAACTTCTGGGTTTATATGAACATACTGTCATTTCCCACCAAATACAATGCATATGTATGTGTATACATCTATAAAAAAAATAACAATCCACTTATTAAATAGCCTTAGTAAATTAAAATTTATACAGAAGTAGTAGCACAAACATCTCATTATTTTAAGACAGTCTAGCCATATCTGCAAAAAAAGGCTTTAAAAAATTCCAGATAATTTATAAAATGGGTCCACTCCAATTTAAAAATGAGGTTTTTTTCTTCCCATCTGCACAGTAGCAAAAAAGGCAAATCCCAAGATCAAAAAAATAACAAGGAAATTAACATACTACAAGTTATAACCACTCTTACCTAAGAAAATAAGGTATGAACGATTCTTCTGGAAGCCAGTCAGGAAATAAGGTATTGTTCATGGAATTCTACCTAAAAAAAAGAAAGTATCAAAATTTTCAGCATTTTGCTTTAGAAAAGCAGAACAAGTCAGATACTTGAAATTTACTGATCTTTAGGTAATTAAGTTGGGAAAAACTTATGATAGCAGTAACTGTATCTTTAGAACTCAACTCTAAAAATAAAAGTACGGGTGGCTGTACATACTTGGCTGAAGAAAAACACTGGAGATGAAGAGTGACTGACATACAACATGCATGATCTATAATTTTGCATGAATAACTGCAATCTGCTCTTCTGTCTCCCATTACTTTAATTTTGAATGACTTAAAGATCAAATGCCTAGCCAATTTTAGATTTTTTTCTTCTTGAGTAATTTATCACACAATACCTCTCAGTCCTTGTACTTTTTTTCACATTAAAGTCTTTAGAAGTAGGCTATGCAAAATTAAATAAAAACTCTAGTGATAGCAAATTTGAAAATGGCTTCTGTCATCAGCTTCTCTGAATTTTAAGTCATAAGTTACTTGATCTCCCCCCAAAAAGATATCTTTTTTGCCCTTCAGAATACAGTTTCAAAGCCTTCAGCTTCTTTAACCTTTAATCAGATCCCAAACTATGCTCTTTAACACAAGGAACACCATATTTGCACTACCTCTAGCCAACTTTTCTCGCCTTTTGTGAAAAGGCTTAACATTTTATTTTTCAGCAGTTATATTTATCACCATTATTTCGTACTCTAGAAGAAGCCTGGAATAATTCTGTAAATATGTGAGTAATTTAAAAAAAACATTTTAATGTTACATTAAAAGATATTTAAATATAAATTAAATTCCTACACCTTGTATATACAAAAATGCACAACTATTGAATAAAATGTTAATAATTAAAAGCAATTTATTTTCAGAGACACTTAGCTGCTATTTTATTTTCAGTAGCTGAAAGAAACAACTCAAAGCTATTTTTAAAATTATCTCCTAATGTATTAAAAAAAAAAAATACAGCAGACACCCACCTAAAGCTAGAACTTTCTTTTCAGCAAAGTGTGTATGTCTCAACCTGTTCTACACTGCAGAACTGTTGCTGGGGTTATAAAAGTACCATAATCCAAATCTAAAATAAAGATACCAAACACTTTGCATAAAGGTGATAGAAGTCCAATGGTTGCTGAAACTTGTATTTATATTTCCAGAAAAAAAAAAGCCAACTTTCACAGTTATAATGACAGATTCATATTTGCAGAGAAGTACAGAAAAACGTAGATTTACCTCCAACTGCAATATTTAAAACCTGCACGGAGTTTTATAATCCTGTACAAGTGTACACCAGATAAATCAACAAATATGGCTATACACAATCTCCAATTAAAACTAAAGTTCTTAGTATTTACCTCTTGCTCTACTACAGTGACTTTTTATACCTCTGGAATTACAATTTTACCCTTAAATTGATAATTGCTGAATGCGAGCCAACGCAAAACAAACATCAGGCATTCCATTTAAACTTGCATTTTTAGAAAGTCTTGCAATAGGTGTTGTACAACTTCTAAATTATTAACCATCGAAACAATGATAAAAATGCTATGTAAACAGAAACGACTGCAAGCTCCCTGAAAAACGCACAAACTGAATACTAAAAACAAAACTGACACCCAATAAATGCTTTTTAAAAGCTTTTAATGTCACACACAAACCCATTTGTTTCTTTATCATGTAATTCTTATTTAAGTAACTGCCTCTTCTTCTCATAGTTTCGCCAAAATCACAACTGTAGTATTTTGCCAACTTTAAACTGTAGACTTGGCATGACCGAGCTTTGTTTTTTTTAAGCTTGTAAGTTTTTGCATTGCAGTTTTAATTGCAAAATCATATTGCACGTAATTCTTAAGAGTTTTCTTTAAAGTTCTGCACCTGAACTGCTGTTTTTCAAGTGAAGTAAATTTCTATCTATTGTTTCAGTAAAGTACTGAGCTGTCTCATCCGCAGCCTGTTTTTTCTTACTGGTTTAGAAAGAGTTAAAAGCCAACACCCCACAAAAAAACCACCAAGTTTTATTTTTAAGAGAAAAGGACATGGCGTCTTTGTTCTTACAAACTACGAAAACATATCCCCATCTGAGCAGCAATGGGCAACAAATGCTCTTTAAACAGATTCGGGCTTGGGGCGAAACATTTAACTGATGATGTAGTACAGTCTTCACCTCTCCCCCCCTCCCCTTACTGCTGCATTGGAGTTATAAGCTGGTTTGCAGATGCCCCCCTTCCATGCTGCACTGGAGGGGAACAGGTCTGCAGCCCCCCCTCTCCTCACTGCTGCACTGGGGAACCCGTCCGCAGCTGCCCCCCATCCTCCGTGCTGCATTGGGGGACGGGGTGTACGGAGACCCCTCGGTGCTGCATGGGGGGGGGGGGGGGGGGAGCGCTCTGCAGCCCGGGAACCGACGAGTGTCACCGGGGCGGTCGCCAAGCTGGGCTCCCTCTGCGGTACCCCTTCTCCCGCCGCTCCCTCCCCAAACCGCGCGGCTGCCCCCTTACCCGAAAGGGGCCACGGAGACGAAGGGGGGTCCCCAAGGCTCCCCTCAGCGAGCGGCGAGGGGGGGCAGGGAGAGGCAGGCGCCCCCTCCCCCTCCCGGCTCCAAGGACATTTTGTTTTTCCTCCCAAGGACAAAGGACAATGAGAAGCGAGCAGACTCAGGCACTTACCCGGCGAAGAGCAGCCCGTCGGCAGGCAACGGGGGCCCTGAGGACGGGGCGCTGCTCCCCTCCTCGCCCTGCCCGCGGCGAAGGACGGCCCCGCGCCCGCCCGGCGAGGGAAGAGGCGCGGGCAGGGCTCCGGAGCCCGGCGCCATTACCCTCCACCCGTCGGCAGCCCCGCACGGCAGCCCGGCTCGCCGCCCTCCGTCGCCCCGGAACCCCCAGAGTGCCGGGCCCGACTTGGCCTCCGAGACCGGCACCCGGAGCGCTCGCCGGGCCTCCCCGCTCCGAGCCAAGGGGAAAGCGCCCGGGAGCCCGGCTGCAGCTGCGGCTGCTTCCCCGGCCATCTTGTGCCGTGTGTGTGAGAGAGTCTCTCCGTCTCCTCTCAACTCCTTCCTCCCCTCCCCCCCGCACAACATGGCCGCCCGCTCACTACTCACTGCGGCGAGGAAGGGGCGGGCCCGCGCCCCTGCCCCCTACCTACGGCGCGCAGCGCAGCGCCCCCCCCCCCCCCGCCCCCAGCTCCGCACCGCACCGCCCTCGGCTGCGCGCGCCGCTCTCCATTGGCCGCGCCGCGCCCTCCCCGCCAGGCCCGAGCGCGCGCACCGCTTCCATTGGCCGCGCCGCGCCCTCCTTCGACCTCCCCACCCCGGGCCCGCGCGCACGGCGGCCGCGGCCTCCCATTGGCCGCGCTCCCCGCCTCAGCGCCCGCCGCCGAGCATTGGCGAGCGGCGCCGGCCGCTCCCCATTGGCTCCTGCTCGCCTCCTCGCGCCCCCGCCCCGCCCGCCACGGGCTCGCGCCCCGTCCGCACGAGCCTCCCCTCAGGGGGAGGAGGGCGGCGGGCAGCTGGCGCGGAGCGCCCGCCCCGCCGGCGGCCCTGGGCCCTGCTGCCGCCCCCCTCCCCAGGCCCACCTGGCCGGGGGCGTCCCCAGCTCCACCCCGCCTCGTTTCAGCCTTGACCCCGCTGGGTCTGGGCGCCGCCTTCCCTTCTAGCCCAGGCTTCGGAAATCTCTTCGTACCTCAGCCTGCCCAAGGCGCTCCTCGCCAACCCGCACCGAGCTACGGTGAGGTTCAGCCCCCCGCACTTGGCCTGTAAGAACCCCTCGCTTAACGGCCCAGCTTGCTATGGCACCCTCTGCTGCCATTCCCACAAAAAGCACCTCTGTTCTCATGAGCCCTTGCCGTTGATAGGTGGCAGCCCGGCTTGGGCCCTGGCCCGGGCACCGGCCCCAATTCACCACAAAAAATGGTGCCACAAACACTTGGCTCACTCGACCCGAGTACAGCCAACTGCCGTGGGCTTCCTCCGCGTTGTACACGCTCAACCTGCTACTAAGCCCTGCTGCTGGAAAGAGCCAGAGCGACGGCATCACCTGCCCTTCTGCAGCGTCAATCCCAGTCCTCATTAGTACATCTCAAAAACACCAGACACCCAAATAAAACTAGGTATCCTACTTTTTTTAGCCAACACCATAGAAACTGCCTCGTATGCCAACCTCACCAGGACACTGTCTCCTATTTTGACTACTGCCATGGAAACCGCTTCAGATACCAGTATGATAGAAGAGCATCCCCCTCATTCTTGGTCACTGTCATACATGCCTGTCCCCTGCCAGTCAGTTATGATGTTCCTCTGCAAGAGGCACACCCAATAAACAAGACAGAACAGCATAATTAGTATTTACATACTTCAGCAGCCACTTTGAATGATATGCATGCCTTTCTCCTATTTGCACAGCTTGCTCCATTAATAGCAGAGAGAAAGGTGTCTCATTCCTTTTTTGTACTAATAATGTGGGTAGTTATGGCAGCGATTAAACCAACAACGCTCAAAAAGATTATGGAAGGTCTGAGGAGCTAGTCTGGCACTTGAAATCATGTAGCTGGACTTCATCAGTGATCTCCCGAGCTGGGTCCTGGAAAAGCCAGAAGTAGCTGGTAAGCTGAAAAGAATCACTCACAAATGTCCCTAAGGAGAAATTATTTTGACCCGAGAGATGTATTTGCTTTCAAAATATAGAAAAAAGCCAGGCCTCCTTGTATAGGGTAGCAGGGGAGGAACACACAAATCTACTGGCTTGTAGACAGTGGTGATAAGGTGGTTACCATCTTCAAAGAAGGGATGGTGGTGGCCTGCATAAAGGTACTACAGCATGGGAGCCTCCAGCCAAGGAATCAATGGTGGAGCAAAACAGCAAATACCGCTTCTCACTGGAAAAGGGCAAAAGGCCTTTTTTTTTTTTTTTCTCCACAAGAATAAGAATGGAAGTTCTGGTCTACAGAGACTATGGAGAGCAGGAAGCCTGTTCTGCAACTTCATTCCCATTCAGATTCTTGCAAAGGCTAATATTCTTGCTCTCAGTGGAGCTACTCGCGTGTAACTGTATGTAAAGGTGTTTGCATGGACAGAACCCAGATGCTGTCCTCCTTGGAAAACTACCAACAGTGAAGAAAGGGGAAAGGCAGCCAAGAATAAGGCAGGAACTAGATAAAAGTAGGGCACAGCAAAAGCACTTCAACTTATGTCAGCATTTTCAGCCAACACTGCAAGGTATGACTTTACAGCAAGGACCAAGATTAGAAGTTTAGTGTACCATTTCCAGCCTTTCTACTGTTTCTTCCCAGAATACGAGTACATTTCTAGAAAAATATATAGAGTATGATCACTTGTAATAACCACATGAAAGGAAGAAAAGAGATCAGGCATTCAAGACTTAATTGCACTTTGTAATAGTGTGATTATAGCCAGAAGAGTAAGATTGTAACTGAACAAGACCTAACCTGTATGCTCAAACTGTTATCTGATTTTCTCTATCTATACCAGACTGTCTAGTATAATAGACTATTCTTCTTTAAAAAAAATTATTCATGTATATTTACAGATAGAAATGTTTTTGAAAGTCACTTGCTGTATTGCTGCTACATGTAACCAAAATATTACTGGAAGTCTAATATCATCATTAAATATATTCAATGCTGCTTTTTTGCTTCCTGGCCACCAAGGCCTAAAGCAGCTCCAAAAAAGCTTACACAAGTATTCATTCCCTCTTCTGTTTCTTGGCTTCAAGAGAGTTGTATGTATGTGAACATAAGTACAGTCACTCTCTCCAGAGCCACAGCACTTGTCTGACAACTTTGCTGTTCATGTACTGATAACAGTCTATCTGTTTGCATTCTTCTTTCCTAATGAAACAGTAGAACAGCACTAGTCTCCTTTTTCACATTTTTATCTCCCATGGTCGGCTCTGTATAATCACAAAATTCTCATTCCTACTGCCTCTGCAGTCACCCCATTTTTTCCCCTTCTAAATTCAGCATTTCTACACAAATGTAAATTCCTCCATATGGTTTTTTTCTTCTCTTTTAGATTACATGCTTTCTTGCTTTGTGTATCATCAGACCAAACACTTCAGCCATGTTTTACGAACGACATGTCTGATAATAATGAGACAACTTAATATTTCCATTACTAATTTGGGAACTATTTTCTGAGACTGCATCTGCGGCTAGAATTCCAGATGGAGGCACACAACCTCACTTTCTGGTACTCACCCAAACTATTTTCTTCTACAACCTTTTTTCCTTCCCCCCAGCTCCCATGCAGATTGTTGTTATCCCTTAGGGAAAACATGCAAAAGCACACTAATTTCGCAGGGCAGTGTCCCCTCCCTGCCTGCCCCAACATGCCCTTTGTACCAGAGGATACCAAAAGATTGGTGAAGAAGCTTGTTCTTTGTGATACATGAGGTGCAAATGTAGCATACAGCTCTTTGAAGACATGAATATAATGGGAAGGCCAGAGATCTGACACCGATATTTGACAAAATGGTTAAGTATTGCATCTGCCTTTTGAAGTGGAAAACAGGAGTCTAAACAAGATTGAGATGTGTTAACGTCACCGAACTTTTCTTCAACCAAAACTCTATCACTTTTCAGGAGAAATCAATAACAATTTTCTAGGCCCTAAACCAAACATAATAGTTTGGATTATTTTGATAGAGAATATGCAAACAGGATATCAGATGCCCTTTGAACACAGCAAGCTGTTTTGTGGTAGGCATTTAACTTCCTGCAAACTGGGTGTTCACAGAAATTGTCGCTTTGTCCTGAATAAAGTATAGTCCTATTTTCTGGTTTTGTATGTAACCTGTAATATCTTACTAAAACAATCAATCTGCTTTTTTTTTTTCCCTTGTGTTTCCTTCCTCAGTAATTCACTATTAAAATCACAATAATTGTCCAGGCAGATACAAATTACCTTCTATCACACTTCTGAAAACCTAGGATTTTGGAGCAGCATGCACAAAGATGCTGTAAGAGTATGGCTATGCCTGCACTGCTGTCATCTGTGGGCTTCTCATAGCAGTGACAGAGTAACATCGACAGAAATGTAAATAAAGACAAAGTTCTTCTAAGCATGGAACCAACTTCCCTGTGTGACTGGTGAAGATGTTCATGGTACATTGATCCTAGCTAAAGCTTTTTGCTACTGTCACAAGACAAGCAATAACACCAGCAGCAAGGATAAAAACCAACTCTAGCAATCAGCTTGTGCTATTCATTCTGCTCTGAGTCTGGAACTGGAATTCAAATCCAGACTTTTGTTCCAGCCTGTAATGAATAATTGCAAACACATCTACACACATAGAGAGAACTTTTACATACGGCCTTTTTGTTTCTAGGATTTAACACTGAAAACTAAGATTATGTTAATATGGTGGTTTTGCTAGCACTTTTATGGTGCTCATGTTTAGAATGATGAACCTTGTGAGCAGAAAGAAAAAGATTTATTACCATGAATAATTAGAAACAAATTCTTATCAGTGTCATAAACACATGGTAAAGAAAAAAATCTTTCAGTCTGCTAAGCCAAATTCCAGTGCTTTTTCGGTTTATTCAAAATGAAGTGATTTTAACCAAGATTCAGCTCTTTTATTCCTGTTTTCAAAGAAAAATAAGTTATCAATAAAATGTATAAAGACGTAATGGAAGTGAGAAATGGAACCAATATCTTTTGTGGGTTTTAAGTGTCTTTCCTAAGCAAATTTTTAACTTGCTGGTCACAATGCATGAAAGAATCAGTATTGTTTCTGTACACATGATCTTGTGGCCTGAGCTCAAATTGTAGATCTAAGAGCTCCTGAACAACCTACCCACCTTGCTATTTCAGTTTTGCATGAGTTCCTGTATACAATAAGGCAAATAAAAGACCAGTAACTGTTGTCTAGTGAGAGGATTCATTATTGTGCTTTATATTAACTTGACTTGAGAAATCAAGTCCACTTTTCTTAAAGAGGTTTGAAACTTGAAGATCTTTGTTATTATCAGAGATCATCTTCAAATTATCCCTTGTTGCCATCTTAACTATAAGAAATAGTAACCATCTCAGTCAAGGTACTTATGCTGTATTTGGTCAACACTTAGCATACAGCGATTGCCTTAAATGCCAATCTTAGAGGTATAAGAAAAGCGGGAAAGATACAGTAGCACTTATTTTGATGAAATCTTATGACAGTTTAAAACTCTAGATTGTTTTGAACTTAAAGAACTTGGGTGATTTTTTAATAATATGTTTAATTGCTTCTTAAAGTAAGCCACTGGAGCTTGGAAGAACAAAGCTGTTTCTTTACCCCTTTTTCTTCACCCCTGCTACTTGTACAAAACAATCTTTTTTTTTTTTTTTTTTAAGGTCAGCTTTTAGGTAACAAACTACTCTGCTTAGCTTGGCAAACTTTTATAAGACGGCTGGGACACAGTAGAAAAAATTAACGACTGACCATTTTGCCTGTACTTACTTAGACACTAGAATTTATACAAGTGCTAACAAGCGATTATATGTCTCCTTACACGAAAAAGAATGATGCAACTTTACTTATTACTGAAATCACCTTTGAAAGCAAATCAGAAACTAATATGCACCTTCCCAGGAACTTTTAATACCTATAGGTACAGCATGCACATTGTGTGACTTGACTTACACACTTTAACTCCTCTGTACTGATGAAGTTTGCTGCTTGGAAACTTGCAGGACTGGAAACATGCAAGGATTAGAAATATTGGTAAGGTTTTAAATCCCTTTAAAAGGTAGAAGCTGCAAACAGCTTGCTTTATCTTACCCTTCTGGCTCTAAGTACGGTCTGTGGAACCATAGGAGCATTCTGCTGAGCTGGGAGATGGTCATCATTTTATCAAGAGCCTGTAAAAAAAAAAAAAAAAAGAGAGAGAGAGAGAGAAGCATTGGCAAGGTTGAGAGCACTATACCTGATCTTACGTTTCAAAATAAATATATTGTTCTCCCATTTTCCAATATATCACACAATTGTTACAGAGAGTCAGAAAAGAACAGTTTATAACTTTTAATCAGAATCTTCAGAATATTTGGATTTTAAACATAGCCGTGAAATAATACATTTTTAGACGATCTAGACAATGAAATTAATAATAATTTAGGGGTTGTTTTAAACTTAGATAATTTGAAATTCTAGCATGATTACTTCCTTGTGCAGATTTAAAGTTCATTTTCCAAAGGCATTCATCTGTCCATCCTTGAAATTTATTTGCTGCAAACATGAGCCAGTAAAGCTTGATTGCTCAAGTATTTGAGGAGTATGATCAGAAAAGGGAACACAGACTTAGCACAAATATGTGTTTACACATCAAAATCAAGGACAAAAAATACCCCAACTGTAAGCTCTATTTTTTTTTTTTTTTTTCCCCCCACTAACTCTCCATTTGAGTTCTAGTGGAGACTTTGGAAAGTTTAGATGACAAGAATAACAAGTATACTTTCTCGGTAAATCTCCTTGGAAGATTGGAGGCAAAGGGCTTCATACTAGCCTTGCAAACATGATGAATTTCACTCAAATTGAACAAGATGAATTACAGCTACTCTAGAATGAAAAGAAAAACAACCCAGGCCTCCAAAACCACAAGTATAGAACTGGGATTTTTATTTCAAGCAAATTTCAAGCCTGTTTCCATAACGATCTTCATTCTTGTCTCTTGTGTGCAGGTAGCACCGTAGGGCGTTTTATTGATTGCTATATAATTGTTGACAAAATGATGCATTATTCAGCAAATTGCCACATGCAGTGAAAAGAAGCCAGCCTTTTTTCTGAAATCTTACAAGCATATACTTTATTTTATAGACAGTCTGACGAAGCACTGAATCACCCTCTTGTAATGTACCATATACATAAAAGAGAAGACCCCTTATATTCGTAGTTCAAAACAAACTTTTTCATATTTGTCAATACTTGTTAGATGTGGGGTCCAATCAATTTTTGATATAGTGATACTTATATCAGGGACACACTTGGATTAGAATGTCACCTGAAGAGAAATAGCTTCTGTGTCAGACTGATGTTTCCCATGAGCTTTTATATTTTCTTTCTACAGTCGATTCACTATAAACTGGCTCCGGCCAGAGCTTTATCCAGCTAGGAGAGCTCATCAGCCTAGGGACTGGAGCAGTTTTGTGCATGTCAGGCATGTCATCCATCTAAACTCCAGAATTACCAGGTTTAACTGTTGCAGGCAACAGATTTGCATGCTGAAACAAATACTCTTTCTCTCTGACCAAGCCATTAATGGTGATAATCTTGTCTCAGCTTGAAATCATTCACAGTGTAATTTTTTTTATATATATATTTAGTCAAAGATTAGTGTTAGAAGGTGAGCTGGTGAGAAAATGTAAGCAGCCCAAGAAAACACTGTTGGTACAGTCCTGTCGCAAAATGAGGTCAATGGCTTTTTGTACAATTAAAGCAGCAGAGGGAATGAAACACATCTTGAGTGAGACATCCACAGCACTTCATCGCTGTCTGAAAAATCTGACTGCAACTTCCATTGCAATTTCACCCCATGGAAGACCTGAACAAGGTTCTATGCACCCAAAACGTGACTTGTTTTCTCCAGGATTTAATAGTGGATTTATCAAGAAGCTATTACCTCTCTCTACAAATGTATCTTATTTTAAGGTCTTAGAAACATTTAATTTAATGACAAAAGCTGAGATTTTTATGTCATCTTGTTACTCCAGACACATGGGTCTTAAGTTACGTGCCTGTGCCTTTAATTCAGCACTGAGTAATTACATTTAGGTCAGTGGAATCACTCCAGGTTTTCTTGGTGTGTCTAAACCGAATGTTGTCCTAAGGATTTAGAAGCATATGAAGCGAATTTAGGAATGAACATGTATGTCAGTACTTGGAAAATGTAACTGAAATGAACTAACCCAGTCCATAGGAAGGAAAGAGAACATAAAAGCAGAGGTGTAAATTTCAAAAGTAAGAGCAAGCATGTAGTTTTGCACATGCAGGTATAATTGCATCACCATTCTTTGTATTTTCCCCAACATTTCTTTTTCTTGCCTATTTCATTAATAATGGCAAAAGGAATAATACAAATTAAATTGTGCTAAGTACTTCACCTCTTATTCATCTCCTTCAGCATACCTTTAAAACCTTTCCATAAAACAGAATATTGACTATCAAGAGACAAAATGTTAGATTTAAGTAGAAGCAAATAGGTCAAAATAAAATGCATTTAATTGGGAAACTATCTAAAATTTTCTTGTAACAAGACACACGTTACTGGTACTAAGCAGTACATTTGAACACTCTGACCTAGTGTATAAGATAAAGGAGATCATAGAAGACTTTGGAGGAAAAAGATGTATGGGGAACACAAGTTTGTATGTGTAGGGGATAAAGACAAATGCTTGAATAATTTAGAATCATAACACGAACAAAAGTGAAACACTGGGACTTTAATAGCTGCCTTTTTTTCTTCAACTCCAATTATTAAGATATTGTGCTCCTGGCTAGCATATCAGGTGCTGATAGTGAATATTCTGGGACAGTACTTTTGCTGCATGAACGAAAACAGTTCTGTTCAAAAGATTAATAAAGGATTATCTTTTATATATATATATATATATACACACACACACTCTCTAAAGATAATGAAAAATGAAGTTGAAATCTACTCAAATGATGTTAATAAAATGGAATTAAGTTTAGGAGAAAATATAACCTAATTAAGAGGTTCAGAAAGGCACATTAGTATATGCTGGAAAAGTAATTTTTATATATGAAAGCTATTTTATGCTTTATATTATCATTATAATACACAGTCTTACACGAACAAATCAAAGATGTGCGTGAGCTTCATACTAGAGCTCTGTGCTAGATGTATTGCTGGTCATTGCTGCACGCTACATTCAAGTTACAGTTGACCTGTAACCTTAGCAGAGTACAAAAGGGCAATCAAGAAAATAATGATCTTGAGGTGGCAAAAAAGTTTCTTTACATTGCTTTTCTGTAATGAAGGAATCACCCTCTCAGAGAAATCTTTGCAGGTGACAGGCTTGAAAAGGAGACACTCTTTTGGACCCAGAGCAAGGAGATCAAAGACCTTGCAAAATTCAACTGCGACTAACATGGAGGAACCTGACTTACTCTTGGCTTTAAATATGACTAATACTTTTTGCAGTCCTAGTTTGGATTTGAATATCATGGCTAGAAGTTATCAAGTCTTTTGTGAGCAGCTGAAATAACAAGGCCTGCTTTCCTGATAGTCGGCAGTTGCACACCCAACTAGCACTGCATTGCAGAAGCATCCCCGCTCTGCCATATTCAGGCAGAGGCTGGGATACTTCTGAGCTATACGTTACTGACCAGTCAACTGGCACATAGATACTGATTGCTTGGTCAGCAAGGAAAGCAGAAGAGATAGCCTTTGCACTCATTTTGTAGTTCATTCTTTAGCAGAAGCACTAATTTGCCTCTGTAACTCGCAGCCTCCCCCAAAGTACAGAAACTCTGGAACTGAAATTTGTTGAAACTGAACATCAGATCAAAAGCTCAAGGCCTCTAACAGCATGATTTCATAAGCCCTGCCTCCTTAAGAAGCCAGGATAAAAATACAGCTACATGAAAAATAAATGAACAGCTTTTCCTGACTCTGAAACCAGAAAATAATGACACGAAACCAAAATCAAATGCAATAATATCAGTTGTATTCCCAAATGCCAGCATTAATGCTCCCTCTCCCAGCTCCCAGAGACTTGTTAAACAAATAAGCCTTATAATGTATTTTGCAATTGAAAGATCCCGGAGTGGAAAAAGTAAACTCTAACACCAAAGACCCTTAGCAAAAATGCTGTTCCTTGCTCTAAGAGTTTTGCACTGAAGGACATTCAGTCAGACCTCGCTCCTGCCACAGTCAGTATTTTCTCTTGTGATCAAATGAGCAGTTCTGCAGCACTGGCGGTAGTCAGAGATTTCAGATCAAAACTAATATCTCAATACCTGGAGGTCAAGTCAGCCTATGCAAGTAAAAAAGGGCCAGTATCGCGTGTGCACAGACCAGTCAGGCATATTTTTATACTAGAAACAGATACTCCATTCAAAACATACCTGATGTACTACATTTTCCCTGAACGCCTCAGCTATGCCTCTGCAATGCTGGGTGCGCAGCCATGTTATCATCCTGGTTATCCTCGCTATGGGCTTGGCGGCATTTTTGGAACCATGTTACACCTCTAGAATTTTTTAAGTCTCCTGGAGAGAGACCTGATTTTGGTTGCACACTGTGATTCCCTCAGGAGAACTTTTCCCCTTTTTCCTTGTTTTTGTTACTTGTTATTACTTTTTTACTTTAAGTTTAAAAGTGAAAGCCTTTGGACTGAAAGAGGGTGAAGGTGGAACGAAAAAGCCTCTTGATTAAAACCAAGGAGAAAAACCTTACAATACAAACTCCTATGAACACAACATGTCTCCTCCTGCTGCATTAATGCTGCTTCACGAAATGGCGACTGCCTCTGTAGACAGCTGCCTAAAAACACACGCCTCCTTGCAGGAAAGCAGAAATGCAACTTTTTTTTTTTTTTCTTCCAGCTTTCATTTTTCTCTCTTTACATTCAGTCCCTCCAGGACTCCCGAGAGCCCTCCGCAAAGCTGTAATCTAACAAACAGAGAAGCGACAGGGAGTGCATAGAGCCCTCCTTGTGCACAGACCAGCCTTCCCCATCTGCCTTCAGCTTGTGGAAAACACCCGGGACTCTTCCCCACACTGGCGTGGGATGAGTGGGTGCACGCAGGCTGGGCTGGTAAGCGGGGCTCTGGACTCAGCGCCCTGTGCAGTGCAAATAAATTTGCTGATTCAGCCAGTATCACCGCAATCTTGTGTTTCCAGAATTTTCTCCCTCCGCTTCCCAAATATAAAGGGACTTTTGTGCTAAATACCGAGCTGGAGCACTGACGGGCTCCGTGTAGGGCGCCATGTGGTATTTGGTTTCTCGCTACAGTACATGTTTTTATAATGATGGGGGAAGGGAAGGAAGGGAGCTGCTCTTACCAGCATGCCAATAATCTGTTGCAAAGGACTGGAGCTCTCAGAGCCAATTAGTCCTGAAGTTAACCATTTAACTGCTGAAAAAACTCAAGTCTCAGGCACAGACTCAGCAAGATTAGGGACAGAGAAGAATGTGTGGATACCCGGGGCATTGAGCTCAGTGCAGATTTGTTCACAGATGCATTTTTCTGCATTTTAGTACTAAATACTTTTGATACACAAACTGACCGCTGAAACTCCCTTAGGTCACAGCACACAAAGGTGGGACAGCTATATCCAGAACACATATACTGGACAATTTAAATAAAAGACAGATGTGTTTCAGGGTCTGTGCCAGCCTGCGGTGGAACCATGAAAGCCATCCACAGGACCTGCATTTCCAATACAGATTTCAGGTGGGTACAAGTCCCTGCCATGGGCAAACCCATGCTGCCCACCGTGGGGTGGGAAGAGTCAGGGTGCTGCACTGGCAGGTGAGACCCAGCACCATCTCCCAGCAAGGCTGCTGCATATGGAAAAACTCCATAAGGTGGGGCAAGCTCTGAAAAAACAATGGCATAGTCTGTCTCCCTCTAAATGTGTATGTCTCCATCATCCCCAGGCTGTGCTCAGACACAGAGACATACTTTGGACCTCCCTGCACCAGTCTTGTTTTTCTAACCCCTTAACTGCATTAGAACAAGACCAAAAAAAAAGTTCTTTTTATGTTCTGCAGTTTAATTTGTCATAAACTTTTAATGCCTGAGGCAGAGTAGCTCATGGCCTGCTTTGTGCTGCTGAACAAGCCAGGAAAGATGATGTACAGGGAATTCCCAGCCTCAGTCTTTTTCTCCAGGGGCAAGTCTGAACATGGCCAGAGAGTACAGGCAAATTAGTCCTAATGCAGAGCAGCAGCGACATGCTCCCACTTGACCCGTCAGGTCAGTAAACCTATTTTTGTGCTCTTTTTTTATTCCATGATGCACCAGCAAATATTGGATCAGACTCCCAGGGATGCCAGGAAGAGCAGCAGTTTGCACAGCACAATGAAGTGCCCTGACATACCAAAAGCAGGCTCTCCATCCCAGCTCATCAGCCCTAGCAAGAAGCAGAGTTTATTTGCTTGGAAGGGGCCATACTAGCGTTGCAGATCTGCTACCAGTCCAAGCAAGCGCTGCAGTGTATGTGAAAGGCATATTCCTACACCACTAGCCTCCCTAATGGGTGAAAATGAAGTCAAATCTCCCTGCTTGCCAGCGAGAAGGCCCAGCGCATGTGGAAGTTGCTTGCTGCTCCCATTGAAGGGCCACAGCAAGGCTGGCACCATAATGCATCTCACTTTCAAGCTCCAGGAAGAATTCTGACTACATTAAAGTATAACTTTACATTCAAATTAAAAACACTGTAGAGGTGGGAAAATGCATCGCTAAGAAAATAGCAGATTATTTAAGCATGTGAGCTGCCAGAGCTCTGGCAATACAAGAGCTCTCTTATTCCTGTTGCCTCCCACAGCTGCATTCACTAAATATATCCTGGGCAGAGAACTGCATTTCTCCACCCCTTTCTCAGCCCAATCAGGTTTGCACAAACACCACCAGGCTCCCTTGGGACACACAGTCAGGCAGCAGCAATGCCCTAGTTACAGGCATCATGAAGGACAGAAGAGACTAATAACGTCTGCAACAGGGTGAAATTGTTACATCCACAGGTTATTTTGAGAGGGAGTGCATGTAGCTGATCGATATTTAACTGTTAAAAACAGGCTGGTTTGTTCTCCATAAAGATACACCCCATTTGTACATCAGGATAGATTACTGGAAGTTATTGCCATCAGATGATTTTCAATAGCTTGTGGAAAAAAAGAACTGGTGAACTCAGAGCAAATTCAAGCAGAAGAAGAATGGCCACCTCTATTAAAAAAAAAAAAAATTCAGCTCGTGGCAGATTTAGAGGTGAGCAGTGGTCTTCAGGGACTGGCTGGCCCACAGAGAGCAATCCCAATTTTACCTTCCATCAAGTCAAGGCTCTGGGGCATATTGTCTGATCATTTATCTGCCTTGGGGGGGGGGGGGGAACCCCAAACCAAAACAACAATTTCGACAGGGCCAAGGTGCTTCCCCCATGATCTCCATTCTGCTCTCCACATCTCCTATCCTCACCTTGCATCTTTTACTTACAAGGACACATATTCTTTGGCCCTGCACAATGGAGCCTTGGTCCCAACTGCAGCCTTAAAACACTGCTGCAATCACAGCAACAAAGAAGAGGAAGAACTACACCTTCTGATATAGTTAATTCTATAGTGGATCAAATTCCAGGAGAAAAAGAGTCATCTTGATGGCTTTCAAGCTGTGAGCCAGCAGGGATTTTGACCCCCCCAGTCCCTGCTTCTTCCCTTCCTCACAGTTCCCTATTTCTTCAACACCTCCAGCTCCTCTAGCAACAAAGCAAATTTGACAGAATCTGGTCAATTTTTTTTTCAAGCTTTCTCATTTTAAGAAGTCAGTGGGAGCAGACTATATCTTGCAATCGAACCTCACAGGAGGGAGAATTAAATATCTCATGCATGACCTTAATCCGTAGGATTTTGTAGATAGTTTTTCTTGTAATCTCAATACTCGGAGCTTATCATGCATTCAAATCATATCTGTAGCCATACAACATTTTGCAACAAGAGGAACCCAAATTCATTTTGATATAATTATGCAGTCACTTGAGTCACATGCTTGCTGTGGAATAAATACAAATACTGAGCTTTTGGGAATAACTGGGAATACATCTAAGTGTAAAAAAAAAAAAACCAGGAATGAAAGCTATCTATTATATAAGGAAAAAAGATCAGGTTTAGATGTCAAACTGCAGTAAAGGAAAATAGCACAATGTATGTATGAAGAGTCTTTTAATATCTCCTTTTTTCAATCCACAAAACATAAAAGAAAGAACCTAAACTCAAGCATCCACATAAAGTAAGGACCTTATTTTCAAAGGTAGTAGTATAATTTGAGGTATTTAAAACCTTTGAAATTAGATAATTCATTCACAAAATGGCCACAGGTCCCTAAGCTTAATCAAATAGTTGAAAGCTAGAAAAGCTAGAAAATTGTGCTGTGGATTTTGTGTCTTTCCTATACATTCTTTCCTTCTCTGCTTTTCTTGCCTTCCTGAAAAAAAACCTGTCCTCAAAGACTGTTCTAATTTTGTATTTGGAAATTGCCACTATTTTAATTATCGACTTTGCTGTAGAAGAACTACACCCTGCTGCACAGGTTGTGCTGAAAACGAGCCTTCTGTGCTGGGGACAGAAGTGGGTTTGCCTGCTCTGATTTCATAAGGTCTGCTGGATCCTACGGATTTCTGAGCACACATAGAAAGATGTAGTCTCATCTATGTACTTTTAAGAAGGAAATACAACATGTGAAACCAGATGTTAAGGCTGAGCCACAGAGGAGCCACAGGAGCGAGAGTTACCTTCAACAACTCTGCTGTTCTAAAAGCAAACAAAGGCATAAGAAACTGGGATGGAAGGTTTCATTCCTCAAACAAGGCAGTGACTCACCCACATTCCTAACTGCTCAAACAAGGGAGGCAAACCCTCCTCCTGGCAGACCAGATCCTCCGCCTTTCATTGTGCAGAGCAAATCCCAAGCAAAGGCAAGCTGTGGTGGTGGCACATTGTAGCAGACACAGCACAGGGCCAAATGTGTTTCAGAAAGGGATCCTCCTTCACAAGTGGCTACATTAGCTTGCCTTCTTGGAAAGATTCAAGAGTTCAGAAGTTCTGCTTTTCACATCTCAAAACACAATGAAAAGAAAAAGGGCTACTACTAACAATTGCTTTTCAAGAGCCAAACTCATGTTTTCTAAGATACTGAGGTTTTCTGAAATTGCTAAGAGGCAGTAGTTGGCTTTTTTTTTTTTCTGAAAACAATCCAAGGACAGACAAGTCAAATCAAAAAGTTAACTGAACAAAGTCAGCCAAGCAGGGTGTAAGGTGGATAAAGTGCTGTTTCTAACCATCGAGTTATTCACATGGGAAAATTTGACCTAGACATATGGAAACTCACTGTCCTAAACACCTGCTCAGTCATTCCCAACATACAAGTCAGACTTCACTGATGAAGGACAAGCATGTTCCAGGTGACAGAGAGCATGCAGCCAAACTGCTAAACATGTCCAGCTCCAGCCTTTTTGCGTGGCTCTCCGGGATGTGGGGAGTGCTGTGCAGGTCCCCAGATGGCAGGGACATCCGCTGAGCTGCTGGGTGACAGCAACAGAGCCATCAGCAGCAGGGATGAGGAGGAGGTGGTAGAAAAGCTGGATGTGAGGAAAGAGGACCAAAAAGAAAAGGAGCACAGAAAGCAGAGAACATTGCTAATTTTCAAGAGAAGCTCCAGGAAGCCAACATCTTTAAACTATAAACCTCAGAGAGGTTGCGGTTAGGAGACAAACATTGCCGGGTGATGGGGCTACAGGGAGGGCTGCAGGTAGGGCTATGCCAGTGCCCAGGGAGAGATGCCTCAAAGCCACGATTCAACTGGAGCCCCCCAAGGAGCAAAGCTGGGTAGGCGGTCCCCTCTGTAGCTGTGCCAGGGCTCTGCTAGGTGAGGTTCGTTCATCTGTGTGATGAAGGATGCCAGGTTATGAGCATAAAATTCCCCTCTGGCTTCATACTCCATGAAGCAAAATTAAGGCTGATGCTCAATGTGTTCCACCCTATAGCAAGTTTTTAAATTCTTGGGTTTCTAGTGGTAGCCAGATGCCCCAAAAGGACATGTTGTTCATTCCTCCTGGGGGCCAGCTTCTGGGGGAGCGTGGAGCTGCTGCAGAAAGCAAATAGCAGTGTTACCTAATGGAGAGGATTTATTTGCTTAACAGTTATCAGTGTAGATTTGGCTGCTGGTGTAGGGAGAGTCCTTGAGAACACAGGCTGCTAGCAGAGGAACACAAAGCTGTGTTATTAATGGACACAAATAAAATAAGCTATCCTGGAGCTGAAGCCATGCTCGAGACATCGTGAAAACGCCTGTTGCACTAACACTGCTGCCGTACTTGAAGCCTAGCCCCAGCGAGCAGGGAAAGCACGCAAACCCGATCCTCTATGCCGCTGCAGATTTTGCCGGTGGCATTTGAAATATTTCCGGCATTTCAGACAATCCTCAGAGCACTAGAGCAGAGACTCACCCATCAGGACTCCAGAGCTTACATTAAAAAAAAAAATAAAAAAAATCTGTTTATCAAGTTGCAGAACAACAACTGTCTAGTTTATTAGATGGAAACAACAAAAGCAGAGGGAGATTTTGCTGACATTATTTCTTCCCAATTCAACACGCTGCCTTCATTAAGTGACTATTATGATCAGTGCAACAGCAAACAAAAAACACAAGCTCGTTATAAGACATTTCCTTGTGCAAAGGCAGAGAAACCATCACAGGAGGTGGACCCCAGCATATTATTATTACTGAGTATTTTGGCTGGCTCGTGCTATTTGGAAATCCCAGTTCTGCCAAGCTGCTTGAGAAAAGCAGCGTTTGTCCCCTGCCTTCAGCATGAAAACACAACTCAAATCCCTCCTCGGGAACAAAGGTGCTTCCCAGGAGCCTGGCGTGCTGCCGGCATGCCGAGCGCGTAGCCAAGCAACGGCAGCCAGATCAGGGCCTGCGCCTCACCCGTGATGCTCCAGCCTCCACAAACAATTCATGCCACGTAGACAAGACCACGCAGGGTAATGGAAAATTACTGCAGGCTTTTTCTTAAAGGGCGAGAATCTCCGTTGGCGGAGAAGGTTGGCCCGCATCCCGCTTCCCAGCGCACCCCAGGGTAATTTTTTGTTTCCTGCGAGAAAGGCTGTAGTGCGTCACTAGCACGCTGGGGCATTAATAAAGGCAGATATCATTTGCATGATATTTCAACTGACTGCGGTGATAAAAAATGTAAAGCAGAGAGCTAAGCTGCAGTGGAGGTGGGGAAGAAGAGCTCAGCAGCCAGAGGCAGGAGGTGAACAAGCCATCGGCTGCCTTTCTAAAACTGCTTTCGACACAGCCTCAAACATGGCGACCTTAACGCAGCGCAGTTAATATTAGCCAAGAGCTGATGCCAAAAATCCTCTTGCGCTTGGCAGGCACAATGTTTTAACAACTGCCTGGCAAATTTCTGCCTGCAAGGCTGCAGGAAGAAAATACGCCTTTAAAGAAAGAGCAAACTTACTTTGCCAATTGTTGGACTATTATCAGGGCAACAGCAATTTTTAAAAATTATGGCCATGTTTACCTCCAGTTTCTAGCGTAAAAGAAAACTTAATTCTTAAGAGAGCATTGCACCTACCTAGCTTAAATTACCAAGCTAAAGAGCCACGCAGATAGCTACAGCAGCACCAAACAGCCCATTCAACCTACTGTACTTTTGCCATGTGAAAATCAGAGATTTGCAGACTTACCGGTTGGACAGAGCAATGTCTGCCTGACAGGCACACGGCCACAAGAGCTGCCCAGCAAGAGGGTCACAGCCCTGCTGCACAAACAGCACTCTTTGCAGGGTTCGAAATTAGCTCCTCGTTCCATTACAAGTTTCATTTCATCTCCTCAAGGAGCAGACCACACTGCCTGTTCTTCAGGGCACCTATGGGGAACCAACTGCGACTAGCCTGCAGCAAAAAGAGAAAAGCAACCCTGCTCCTCTTGCTATAACCTTTTTGCTCACTGCATGCACCTGTGGCTCACGATGGCCCTGGTTTAGTTCAAGGCTGCAGCTGTGCTTTCTGCCTTCTCTGCAGCTGCCTGCAATTTAAGGTGTTGCTTGCCAGACTGGTTCTAGGTCAGCTCCTGCAGCAGCATGGCTTCTGCTCTTCCCCATCTTCATGTTTTAATTCATCTTTTCCTATGTATTTTTCTCAGATAAGCACTGGTTAAAATCTCAACCCAAATCTTTTCATGTTGTTGTAGCCCGCAAATGAAAATGAAGCCCCTGCACCGAGTTAGGGGACTTCTTTATAATAGAAACTCTCCCCCCCCGCCCTTAAACAGAAACCTTTGTTGTGAAGCTGCTTTCATTGCAAGCACCGCAGGGAAAGTCATTACATTTAATAGAGGTTGACCTCATTTTGTATACCTTGCTATTAAAGCTTATAAGGAGGGAACATAATTAGAAGCGGTGACTTCTCAACAAAGATACACAGTACCTGTTGTTGCTACCTCCTTCTTACCTAAGGATTCATTTAATATGGCTTGGAAAGAGTAACTTGAAACAGCTTTTGGCAGATAAGTGAACACAAGTAAAATGGAAAGATCTGGTTTCCAAGAAGCCTTTTACAAGCAATACAGAGAAATGAAATGAAACCCTTCAACAGCACACAAGGCTTCCTACAGAGACTCTCTGGAAGAACTGCGAACGTGCATTCCGGGTGAAAACTAATCTCAGTCTGAGTCTGGAGTTACATAAAGGCATCTGATGGCGGAGAGAACCAGTGGTCATGCATGGACCTGCACATGTGGCAGCCTCTGCTTGGCTGGAGGGAATTGCTGGAATTTTCTACTGCATTTCCAAGGCTGTGGTCTGAGACAAAGAAAGCAAAAGGGTTTGAGCTCAGTAAACACGTACAAGGGAGTGAATACAAAGATGCCCCAGCTTTTTGTTAGCTTTCTAGCTTTACTAATGCAACCTGGGTTTCCACACAGTGGATACTATTGTCACAGGGGGATGGGTAAACACAGCCACTGGCCACCACTAAATAAATACATTTTTTGAAGTGAGGCAGTGCACTGCAGTAAGGGATGTGCTGCACCGTGCCAGGGCCCTTGCTGAGCACAGCTGCGTTGGGGCTTTTCACCTTAACATGTTCATAGCCTGCTTTTCAAGTAAGCCCTACATTTTTCCAAACTGTAGAAGACCACTTGAAATACACATTTTGAATTCATTTTCCCAGCTCTTGTGATGGTCTCCCACCTCCTGAGCATCCGTTGCATCTCCCATGCTCTGGGTCCTGCTAGCTAAGTGTCACCTCCCTGCTGAAACACAGGTGCATTGCTATGAGAAACTCTTGTTATGTAAAAAGAGCAATTTCTTGCTAAAAGCCCCAGGCTCCCTTAAATTTCCCTTTAGATTTTGTGGTTTGAACGAGTATTTCTGCTTCAGCGAGCCTCAGAACTTCCTGATTTTTGCAGAGTTGTCCCCGCCACAAACGACTGAGTTCAGCTCTGCTCAAAACTCAGCTTTGGACTTGGTTTCTTGAAAAATCAAGATTAATGGTGGTGTCCCCAGCTGAAGCGCTTTCACATGGTGTTAAACAGCAACTTCTTTTCCATAGTACCGTCTCTCCCGGGTCTGTGTGCCCTGCACTGAGCAGAGCAGTTGCTGCCTACACCTGCAGTTGGTTTGCTCTGCCGACTGTTTGCCCTGTGGTTTGTGGCACAACGTGCATTTCAATGGGAGAAAACAGAAAGGCAGCTCCTGCAAGAACACAATCAGAAACTCCCTGAAGACCACAGCATGGTGGCTTGAAGCACCCAGCCTTTGTTCCTCCTACCTGGGAACAGATTTCCACTCCATACAAGCAGAAGGGATCACAGTCATGAAAAATGTGTGAGGAAGCCCAGAGCTGGCGTGCACCAGCCCAGCACAGTCCTGGAGGGCTGGGAGGACACTTGATGGCCAGCAGCTCTCCTCCTGCAGTCCCACAGGGACAGAAGGACCCAGCGTAGATAAGACACCTTTAGTCTTGCACCCTACTTTGCCTCCACCCTCAGCAAGGCCTTGGCTATTCCGGCTTAGCTAGTTTTGTCTCTCTCCTTCAGGTACCTCCTATATCAGATAAAGAGCCTTAATAAATCACACCCAACAATTCCCACCACACCTCAAGCAATTAACCCCATCCTGTGGCGGCGCTGGCTGGGGAAGCCCTGGACAATGTCCTGGGATGCCAATAAAGCCGAGAGCAATTTTGCTGCCTATTCAGTGCAAAGAAGGTTAGTCTTTTTGTGTTTATTTTTAGAGCAGTAAGTTATTTTCAAAGAGCCTTTCTGTCAGGCTTGGCCCTGGATAAACTGCCAAGTCGGCTCCTCCAGCTCCACGGCATCGTTAGCAGGGCTGCCATGTGATGAAGTGGTGTCAGCACTTCCATTACGGCACCTTTCCCCTGCTCCAGCCCCCTTATAAATGGGACATAAAAATCCAGTTCTGGCAGAAACATTCAAGAGCCAACATGGAAAAGAGTCACCACCTTAACCTGATCTTTGCTAAAATTCATCTGGCTGGGGAGAGAAAGTGGGGATTTAAAATATATTTTATCCCTCCCACGCCTAAATCCTGAATTTTAAAATCCGACTGTATCACACTCAAATTACTCACAGGGAATTTTTTTTTTTTGAAACATATCCGTGGTAAATGGAGAAGTGATCCTTTCCCTCCTCTGCCTCTTCCGCAAGCCAAACGCTTGATTAAAAGTTGCCATTGTCAATCCTACTAACAAAGACCACAGTTAATAGTCATTTTAATTGGGCACAAATCCATGGTAGTGTTGAATGTGAGAGATGGATGTCCTTCTCACCACCCTTGGCCACACGCAGCCATCCCAGGTGCTGGGTCAGGGAACTAATTTAGCTGACAACTAACCAGGAGCTTCCAGCCAGCTTGGATCTGACTGAAACCACCCGTCAGCACGAGGCAGGGGCACTGTGGTGTTGGGAAACAGTGGCCGGGGCTGGAGGAAGGCAGGACTGCTCTTGGCACCAGTGCTTGTGCCTATGGACGATGTTTTTTAATAACTGGCATCTATATCAGCTGCTGCTCAAAAAGAAAGTGGCCCCTGCTTTTGTGGAGATGCTTGCTATAGAGTGGTCATGCTGTCAGCCAGACTGATGAATTAATCCAGACTCAGACTCCACCTATTTCCTTTTTTTCTCTACTTTTCAGCTGGATCAGTTCCCTGAGCACAAGGGCCAGCACACAGCGAGCAGGAATAGGGGACTGGGACAGAGGAGTACAAGATGCCTCCCGCCAGCAGCACCGAGGACTTGGGTTGGTGCACATTGACCCCGAAACAGCCCCATAGTGCCACAGCTTTCGGCTCAGCTGGTTCCTCTCTCCTAAGCCAGCACAGCGAGTACACTGCAAAATCAGGAGGGGAAGAGAAAGAGCCTGTTGCTTACTCTGCTTTGCCTTAATGCCGGAGTAAATGACCATCTAAGGGGCCAGGTAGGTCTAGAGGAACTATAGGAAGAGGAACTATAGGATGGAGCCTACCAACTCTTTCACTCTTACAAAGAAGTTCTCCCACTTCTGGTTTCAATATTTATACATTTTCTAACTCCAGCATGTATTTCTATGTTACCCCAGAAAAGGCAAAGTCTGGAAACTGCTACAGGCTCCAGCCAACAGGAGCTTGTTCTGGTGTGAGAACATCTGCAACTCCAGACTTGCTGAGGATGTTTAGGAGATGCAGAAGGGAGATTTTGTGGAGTCACATGAGGCAGCAGCCAGCTCAGCTCAACCCAGCCCCGCTATCCCACTTTTCTATGGGAATGCTGTGCTGCACGACCTGGCAGTGCCTCCTACAACGCTTTGAGCTCCATTGCCAAATCCAACCACACTTGAAAGACGTGTAGAAGAACCAAAGAGAAGTTTCTGTGTGTCTCCCGAAAAGCCCTTCCCCCACCCGGCCTCCAGCCTCTCAAGCTCGGGGTAGGAAGGCTGCGAGCGCGGCCATCTGCCATCCTGCTCGGCGGCAGCTGCCCAGCCAGGCTGCACGTGCATTTTAGCCTGCTAATTAGTGTGCATGTAATCACGGCACATACTCTCTGCTTGGTGTGGGTGTGACGGGAGACATGGGGAGGGAGTTGGGATTTTTGCAGTAATACAGGACACAAATTAGAAGGAAATGAGACTTCCTGCTTATGGAGAAACATGTGCCAGTTGTCTGCTTTATGGTGTCAGTCTGGAGGAATATGCTAGAGGATGCATATTCCTTTGCAGGACATACAAAAATGCCAATCTAACACCCCTGTGAGCACTTGTAAGGGGTAACTGGTATTTTGGCCGATGCCCTCTGTTGCAAGGGCATTACAAGATGGGCAGGTCCATCAGCAGGCTGGGTCAAACATTGGCATCCCAGCCTTATCCCTGTGTCCTGCTGTTAGCATGGCTGTGCCGGTAAATACCAGCACTGGGGCTTCTCCTCTTCCACTGAGGAACTGCAGTTCTCCCTGTGCTGTCAAGTGCAGTGCAGCAGGTCATTTGGCAAAGCTCTGCTGTGACTTGCACCTGGCTAAAATTTGAGCTCCAGCAGGAAGAATGACACATTACCCTGGGTAAACAAAAAACCTGTAATGAAGAAATTAATGTAAATACCAAAGGTAGGTGAGAGATTAATTCAGAGCTCAGAGGACACTGGGTTTTGCAGGTGCTCCGACTTCACCTCTAATGCTGTGGTTTGGCTCAGCGCTGGAATTTATTCCTGTTAAATATGTACCTAATGAGACCACTGACGTGCTGGGAGAGTTGCATCAATTTTCATCCCTGCTGTTCCAGCTTCTGTTAAAGCTACCTTTAAAGAGAAAGGCAGTCACTAGGCACAGTGCTGCCCGACACACACTTGGAGCCTGGCCTATGATGAGAAGGTGTGTGGTGTCTCCTCGCCATCTCACCTGGGTGTGTAAATGCAAGTCTTGCACATGCACCTTTGGAAACGGGACCGAAGGGGTTGTACTGACCTCTCTTGAGAGGGGGTTGCCAGGAACTGGTTAATATGTGGTACACTGGCCCCGTTTCCTTCTTCTAGGTGGGGCTGGGACTGCTCTACCCTCAAGACCCTTCTCTGCTGCTGGCTGAGGGAGATTGGCACAGGCAGGTCCACATCTCAGTCCTGTTGTCACTGTGAAATGCTGAGGATCCCTGTGTGCCTCATGGAAGTAACTGTGAAATACAGAGAGATTAAACCAGTCCTGAAATGCCATTATTCTGCCAGGGATTTTGTGACCAAAGCTGAGAGGTGAATATGGCTCTCCTAGGCTAAGAAACAAAACAAACTGTATGGTTTTCCCCATCTGTTTATAAGGTTGAAGCATAAGTCATGGCTTTAAGGGCATGTACCACGGACTTTCTTCTTTAAACACAGAAATATTCTATCCGCGAATAAAACTATTTCAGCAGTCAGGCATAAGCTGACTCCAAAGGCTGTTGCAATTATGTGTTGTTGCAACTAATGAGTTAAACAGTCATTTTGATTGCATAATTTCCTAGTGCTTGAGAATATCCCAACAGAGAAGAAACAAAAAAAAAACCCCAAAAGAAATAATGAAAAATATTCCATGTTCTTAATCAAATTGATACCAGCAGACTGAAATCCCTCCTGTTCTGAGCTGAAGGTAAAGCCCTTGCAAAAGAGAAAAACAGAACGTCTGCTTGTCTGGCAATGCTTTCTGTCTAGCACCAACCAGAATAGTGCATAAACATCTAGTATATACCTACATACATATAGGGAGAGGTCAGACCTGAAATCCAGCCAAAACCAACAAAGTGTGCAAAAAGGAAACGTCTTTGCCATGCACTGCTTTGTCCATAGCAGTAAATTGGAAAGCGATTCTCACTTATGAGTTAAGACGTTCCTATTGCAGAGAAGAAAAAGCAAGCTAGTAATTAGGAAGTCAAATGAAGGGCTGCTACTCTGCCGTACTTGCTCCGTGTGTTAACAGCCAGAAGAATTAAACTACATCTGATATTCAAATGGACAGGATGAAATGAAGCGCAAAATATGAGAGAAAATAGAACTCAACTCCCGCAGATCCGTTTAGGGATCCCTGAGGACAGAGGTAGGAGAGACCTATTTTACCACCCAGCAGGAGCAGCGAGGAGTCCTTAAACCCAGGGCCTGCTCAGTCAAACCGTAGACCGCCCTAACGCACCGTCACTTGTCAATAATATTGCCCTTATCAGTGACGCTGGAGCTGTCACCCCCCGTGCCCATTCCCAGTCCACTATAAGGCGCAGCGAAGGACCCTCATGGGGGGTGCCGGGGAGAGGTCAGAAAAAAAAAAAAAAAGCCCCTTTCTGCAGGGCAGAGGAATCACTGCGGCGGGGCGGGGGAGGGACGGTGCCGAGCGCGGCCGCAGCCGGTCCCGGGGCCCGGCCCCGGCGGCCTCGGCGGCCCCGGCGGCCCCGGCGGCAACCGGCTGCTGCCACCTCGTGGCGGGAGACACCCACCCCCACCCCGCCGCAGACCGGGGGGGTCCTGCTGCAGAGCTCGGGGGGGGTCGCTGAAACCGGAGAGAAAAAAAAAAAAACAACAAACCAACAAAAAAAACCAGCCTGGAAATTCAGGAAAAACTCCCCGCGGACAAAAAAAACCCAACAACAAACCAACACCCCCCCCCCAACAACAAAAAAACCCCAAACCAACCAACCAACCAACCCCCCCCCCCGAAATCCAACCCCAACCCAAACCCCTCAAAACCCAAACAAAACACTTCGCTTCTCTGCAGCATGCAGGATTGAGGCCAGCGTCGCACCGCTGGCGGGGTCGAACCGGGTTGAGATCCGCCTCCGTAAGCTCCAGCTCTGGTTTCAGGCAGGTAAAGGGCATGAGGACATCGCCCTGCCCGCCACACCGGCAGTGCCAGGCAGCGGGGGGGGGTCACACCGCCCGGGAGCGGGTTACCGCCGGGCAGACTTTGGGGAGCGTGGGGGTGAATGTGCGGATGGTCGGTGTTTTGCCTCAGGCATACAAGGGAGCAAGACAAACTGAAAAGTAAGAAGCAATATTACCGAAAGTGAGCATAAGGGGGTTCCAGAACACCCTGAACAAGAAACGGTGTGCAGTGCTGAAAAATCTGAGCAAGGTCTGGGCCAGGAGCCCTCAACAAGGAAACTGCCCCCAGTTCCTCGAGTCCTTGTGTTCAGAAAACAAGGATTTTGTATATTTGTAAATGCACAAAACTGTCAAAGAAATGAATCGTTCAGCCTCTTCTCCTCTTCTCTTCTCTTCTCTTCTCTTCTCTTCTCTTCTCTTCTCTTCTCTTCTCTTCTCTTCTCTTCTCTTCTCTTCTCTTCTCTTCTCTTCTCTTCTCTTCTCTTCTCTTCTCTTCTCTTCTCTTCTCCCCTCCCCCCCCCCAAATAAATTGTAAATCCTTGATTATTATTTTTTTTAAATTTATTTAGGTCAAAAGGGCAATAATACTTGGATCTGATTTGAACTTTTTTTTTTTAATAGGAAATTCAGATAGCAAGTGTGGCTGTGTCTTGCACAGCTTTTAGCATTCTGTAAACTTCTTGAAATTATAAAGGAAAGGTTCCCACCTGCAGATTTCTAAGGGGTGTGACAAGTGTACTTGCCCCTTCCTGGGTGGAACATCTCCAAAAATCTAAGCTGTTGCATTTAAGTGGATATGTTGTTTCTTAGGCCAAATGAAAGCACACTTTGCATGGAAGCTTGTTTTACTATTAGATTTATAGAGCATTACTATATATATAAAACCAAATTACTGCAGTTAAATAGCCTGTGAAATTCTTGCAAGCATATGAGAAAACACGTAAGGAACAAAATGGTGAGCATAGCTTTTCCCCTAACATTTTTTCTGCCTGAAGCAAGCAGTGGTTTCCCAGCAGTTGGTGCAGAGAGAGCTCCCCCTCCTGTTGAAAATCATCTTTAGCCCCTATCCACCCTTGGGAGACCTGTTGCTATTACCCAGCATTTATGGGGATCAGACCAACAGCAATGTGAGGTGCTATAAATAGAAAATTTTAAATGGATATAGATACACAGCACTGATAATTTGTTACAGAAACACAGCACTGATAATTTATGTTACAGATACACAGTACTGATAATTTGTGTTCATCTCCTTTATCATTTGCAGTGACTTTACAAAACAAAAGGTTATTTGGGGTTTTTTTTTTCCTACTGCAGCAAGATTATCCCTGTCAAGAGAAATCATCCAGCATGCAAACGATTCAGCTGAGTGTCTGTCACCTCACTAAAAAAGCCAAAAAAACCATACCCTGCAATAATTTTGTTGTCTGCTGCAAGGGATCAGTAATCTGACAGTTTTTAAGAGGGTGAGATGCTCCTGTCTGGCGGGCAGATGATCCTGTCCTGTGCTGAGCCACCACGTTTGCATTGCGAACTGCAGCTGAATCAGGGAGGACTTTACAGGAGCATCAGGTGGCCACCATGTCAAATCTCATCCAGAGTTTGCTCTATGTAGAAATGTCTCCTATAAATAGAGTAAATGCTCATAATAGGTAGCAAAGCCAGTGGGCTTTTTAGACCAGTTTGAGAAATAATTGAGCCTGCACTGAATGGCTGTATTATACCATGTACCAAGCTGCACCAGCAATTTCAACTGGCTATTTATACTTTTTTGAGGACTTTGCTATTTCCCACTTTTTTTCATTCAACCTGATTTGTAATGAATAGTCCCGGTTTTATAAAAAGGAAGGTGTTGACGTAAGAAACATTTTAAAAAGCTCTATTTTCCAAGTGTCAAAAATCTCTCCAACTTGACAAAACACAGCTATGGATGTAAACACACTGTTCTTTGATAAAGAGGAGAAGTTGAGAACAACAACTTGGAGGTAGCAACAGAACTGGTTGTAATACGAGGTTTCTTCTTCCTAGGGACTTAAAAAGGAGCCAGTGACAGTAACTGAATCAGACTGAAAGCAAAAATGCTGGATTTTTTGTGTGAATTAGCAATCCAAGAGGATGCTCCAGGGCAGGACTCGGTGGCAGCCCTCTGCCTCCAGGATGCAGCTCAACCCACTGGTCCATCTCTGCTGCAACGTACAACAAAACGGAGACATATGGGAGCCAGCCTCTGACAGGCCTGAATGCTCAGGGTTTGCAAGCAATGAGAGTCACGTTGCTGTAGTGCAGAATGAGATGTAATCCTCCAGATCCCACCAGGGCTTCTATCCCCGCTCATCTGAACCTCATCCAAAAAAACAAAGCTCCCAACTCCCTCAAAGACTGCCGCACCACTCTGTGACCACAGCTAGCTTGCCCTCTGGGTAAATCCACGCTATAGGAAGTTTTTTCTGCACATTTAACAGACAGGTAAACTGAGACAGGGGATGAAGAGCATTGTGTGGGGCAGAGGTGGAAAGGGAGGTTTGTCTTCCCACTCCTCCATCCTGACCATCCGCTCCGCCCGTTAACACTTCAGCAATCTCCAGTGTGATTCTGATTAGTCTGCGAAGTGCTGTGTGTTGATGTTTTGGTTTGATACTTGGAGAGCTCTGTGGAGATATTTAATTAGGCAAAATTAATTCCTTTGAGAACAACCTTCTGGCAGCACTTTGGAAAGTGTTAGGAAGCTTCTGTTGTTTTGACACTTCTCAAAAATTGGCGTTTCCTAATTTATTTTTAAAAGGACAATCAAACCACATTGCTCCCCAGGTCAAATGATAGCTGTGACTTGCCTGCCAGCATTGCTATCAGAAGACGAGGTGCCAGACCTTCTCACCAGAAGCCACTTCCCACAGCTGCCAAGCCCTTGCTGTTGTTGCCCTGAAAGGTTTCCCTTCTGCCTGAGCTGCCAGAGTCCTCTGGTCTCTTTGTTTTCTGTCCCTTTTTTGCCACCTTCACAGCGATTGCGGGGTCTGATGGTAAGAGAGGCACGGTAGGAAGGAGGAGCATCAGTGGTGACCTTGTTGGCCAGCCCCGCAAGGTGACATCCCTTACAGCCACCCGATGGGGAGCAGGAGGTGAAGCAGGAGGTGAATGGCTGCCCCGCTTCATGCCTGCCTTCTCCTGCAGTCCAACAGGGATACTGGTATTTCTTGTGGGACCATCTGCTGCTAATTCTGCAAACCTCCTACAGATAAAGGCACAGAAGGGCAAAGTCTTAATAAGATTAAGCTTTGGGAGCCCCAGAGGTCTGTGTTTGCGCTTGTACCTGGGTTGGAGCAGGGAGGGAAATGGCACAAGCTGCAAGTACTGTGCAAAACACACTTAAAACCCTGAACAATCCCCATAAGCCTCTTCCCTTTCACACTGCAGCCAACTAGGGTCTGGCTCCTTGGGCCCAGTTACATCGTGGAAGAGACCTTTGGGGTCAGTGGTTGGCAGAAGGGCCATGTGAAACTCCGCATCCTCCTACCATAGGCCACTTCTTGGACACTCATTTTTTGTCCTGGCTCGCAGTCCTCTTCTCCCTCTGAGGTTGCATGGGGGGCTCCAGGCTCCACACGGGTTTCTCAGCCTTTTTGCTGCCTGCATTGTCCATCGACTTCTGTTCAAAATAAAATACTCCTTTTTGAGGTTTCCCTTGGCATCTCTGGACTTACACTGGGACAGAACATTTCATGGCTTTATTGTATGAAGTGAAGTGTTGAAGCAGCACCAAAGGGTGCAATGCTTAGCCCTCTTCTGGCATAGCCTGAGTAATGCAGCAGTAACAAAGGGATGCGCGGCATGATGTCCATTTTATTCAGTCTCCACACTTCCTTTAAATTATCTCCAAATTAAATTAGGATTTATGTGGATCTTCAAAAAAGTCTGCTCATATCACACCATAAAGGGAGAAGGAATCTATACTTAAACACTTAATTAGGGGATGTCTGCAGAGTGCTCTGCAAATGGGATGGTGTCAGAGTATGCTAGGCATTTGGTATTTAAATATAGCTGTATACACACCCTCGGCCTCCTGAACTGCTGAAAAACCTCCTAGCAGGTGATCACAAACCTTTCTATAATTGAAATGAACTTAATCCTGACAAAAATGTAACAGCAGCTGCTGCGAAAGCTGTGGCTGCTCTCCAAGTATTTCTTACATTACCCTAGTCTGTATATTAAAACGAGACTGATTGCTGTGTTGCAGAATCCTGCCACAGAGTGTCTCTTACAAGAAAGCTGCTGTGTTTTAGATTTAATGGCTTTGTTGTATTTTTCATAAGAACACTTTTCTCTTGTGTGATGATTGCCACGCAAGGATCTGAGCTGCTCAGATATTAATTAATTAGGGCCTGCAACAATACTCTAAAGTAAAAGGTAAATACGGATATTTTCTCTCTTTCTCACACACACACTATGGTGATACATATGGGCAGTTGCAAATATGGTGGGCTGAAGAAGCAGAGCTGTGTTTGGAGGTAAAGAAAGTGAGCTGCCAGCCCAGAGGATGTATGCAGGACATTGAGAGGAGACAGCAGCCAGCCAGAAGAAGATATGAGAAATTACTGTAGCTGCCCTCCTAATTTAACCTTCATGCCACAAATCTCTGCCTGAATCCCAATGTGCTGTGGAGAAGTGGGACAAGGAGCAGCTTCTCCTGTAACTCCTGATTTTCAACCACTATATGAGAATTCCCCAGTCTGCCTTGGCTCTTCCGAGTCCTTCCTCCCCTCTGCCCTCTCCCTGCCTCCTCTCCTGTCCCTGGATCTCCCTGCACTTTGCCGAGTGGGACCTGCATTTATGCAGCACCACCAAAGAGCAACCATCAGGCAACTTTTCTGGCAAGGAGGAATCTTTTCACCTCGAAGCCTAGCAAACCCAACAGCAAAAATCCGGGGAAAGCGGGGCTCAGCGGGAGTGCAAGACGGACCGTGCAGAGCAGGCACTGAGTTCCCACTCCCTCGAAGCCACTGCAGTAATGAGGGGGTCACGGCCCTTGAAAAGTCCTATAAGCAGGACTACGACGACTGAAGTGAAGGTACTTGACCTGGGAAACCACTTGACTCGGAGAGATTTGCCTGTGGTTGCAGGGGTTTACCGGTCCCTGCTGCCTGCCTCCCCCTCGGTCTGCAGAGCTGGACTCACACTTCCAATCTCTTGTGCTTTATCTGTTTTATGGCTTCGACTCCCAGCATGGAAAACATTAACTCAATCTTATTCAAACTGTTCTTTTGCCCCGAGCTAACCAAGGCACATGCACTCATTTTTAGTGTGACATCTAAGGCTGTTGAAAGGGCAGAACAGAAGATGGTGCTGCCGAGCCAACATATTTTAACAAGAAAACTTCCTGGAGCTGCTGGGTTTTTTGACAGCTCCAGTTCCAAAATAATCTTTGTTTAAACTAAAGAGTTGTCAAGGAGATAAGTTCAAGAAGCACATGAGCTACACACACCCCACTGCCCGTTCCCTCATAGAACAGAGATGCAGTGAAATATTGATGGACCAGACTCCCTAATTGTATCTCCTACTGAGGGGCTAGCTTGAAATCTGGAGCTTTCCTGCTTTGTATGTGGCACCGTTGGGATAAAGCAATGGGATTCCTTGCAGAGCTACATGGGCAATTGGGTTGGGATGCATGTGGCTAATGAACAGGCATCAGCTAGACAGCTTTGTGGGAGCTAATGAAATGTTCAGTACAAAATGTGTCACCTCCAGGTATCGTCTGTGCCTCACTCCTGGAGTTTAATCCTCTTCTCTGCCGCTGCCTGGGCAGTCTCGTGCTCTGTTTACAGAAGTCTTCTCCATGTAAAGCAACAGGAGCAGCAGAAAGAACAAAAGCACTTTTGATCCCCAAACTGGGCAAAATGGTGTCAAGCTCTTAGGCTGTGTTTTTTTCTTATAAAGATTTATGTTATTCAAAAATTAAGGAAAATAATTTCCACCCACAGTGCTGGCAGCTACATATTTTTTATAGGGAAATTTTAGCTCAAACTGAGAACAGCAATAGGAAACTGCTTTATTTTTCACATCCAGGGTACCCTCATACCTCCACAGTTCACCTGTCTGGGAATTTCAGTGGTTTGGTGGAAAGAAACATCCTAAATTCAGATGCCTCTTCAAAATTTGATTTACTTTGCAGCTGTACATGAAGTGGCTGTAAAAGAACTGGCTGTCTCACAGTATTTCATTTTCTAACTCACATGGCACCTGTAAATGCAACTGAGCATAGAGAGCTGAGCATCTAATACACAGTAATGCTGAGAACCAGGACCACGCTCCACTTTGTCCCTTCTGGCAATTCCATACTTGGTGAAGCCCATGTGGGTTACAGGGCCAGAAATCAGAATTTGTGCTGCATCTCGGCATATCACCATGATGACAAATGAGGTCTGTACTGTTAATTCCTCTAGAAAAGGATGCCACACATATGTATGCAGCACAGATGATGACTGCCATCAACAGTCAGGAGTCTTCACTACTGGCCTTAACACAATTCTCTGTGTTAGCTTGGTGGAGCCACTGTATCTTCTTGTTTTCACTTCTCTGGCTCCAGAGCAAGAATAATATTTACCTATTTTACAGGCCACACTAGAAAGATTAATTAGCTAATGCTCACTGAGTACTTTGAAGACACAAAGCAACAAATGCATTTAAAGGACTGCGTTCAATGTGCCTGAAATCAATAGATACTTGGCAAAGACACTAGTGAAGGGTCCCAGACAGTGTGGAAGCACCCAGGGACTTGGATGCCCAGGTTCTGGTCCTGACCCACAGGGGAGAGCACACACGTCCACCCATGTATCCCTGCACCCCCCTGCAAATGTGCCCACTGCTGCTTGCAGCAGGATAAAGGGTATGTTGGTACAGCCTTCTGCTACGCAGATAATAAATTTGAAAGCAACAGCAGTTCTCCCAGACAAGGGCTCATCAGACCGTTCATGCCCTGAAGCTGTCTGGGCTTGTGAGGGGTGGGTGGATCACTCCAGGAGCCCAAACCGGCTCACGGTTTTCCCTGCCTCAAGCAGTTTCTCCTTTCCAGGCAATGGATGCAGCATGTAGCAGTTGTGAGCTAGCGCAGTGGGAAGAGTTTTAGTAGGCGCAACAGAAGGAGAAAGAAGCAGCGAATGCCTCGGGCTCCTGGGAAGCAGCTGGAAGATCAAGGGCCGTTCAGTGCTAAAACACTGTCCCAGACCTGGGCATCATGTAAGAACCGGTGGCTACAGCTGCGTTTCAAGAGTGAGCCAGTCTGCAGCTGCCTGATGTGTAACTTAGCAGCCAGCGGAGAATTCACAGGTAAAATAAAAAGCTGTCCACAATTAAACTGGCTCGTTAACTGAACTCTCCCCTTGGCCAAGGATAAAGTCCCTTCAGATCAAGGCCTGTCTGTCAGCAGCATCCTGCTCCATCTGCTATTCCCACTCAGGAGAAAGAAGAGGTGGCAGGGTAGCACCTTCTGTGGCATGACCATGTGAGCTTGCAGAGGCAAGGCAGGGACAGGCAGCAGAGGAGGGCCCGCAACCTTGCCAGCAGCCTCCTCCTCTTGCGACTGCCTGCATTGCACCTTCCCGGCAAGGAGGTTTAGAGTCAGTTCCCTGCAACAACTGTCTCCTTTGCACATACCGATTTGTGGCTCGCAGGTACCTGTTGGGATACCGGAGTTAAGACTGGACAAATTTACCATCTGGTATGGCCAAAGACATGGCCAAGCACAGGGGAAACCTAATGTTTGCTCTTTTTTAAATATTACAAAGATAAAGGCAAGATTGGGAGGCCTGAAAGCAGATTGCAGAGATGACTGGAAGGACTCTGCTGCTGCTGCTTTCCGTCCCCTGACCGACGGTGCAGACGGACCTTGTTCCAGCACTAGGAGCTGGAAGCTTCCCACGGAGAGGAGATGGAGAACCTCCCTGCAACCTTGTGCCCAGAGAAGCGCCGTGGGCTTGTCCATGCATCCCCATTGCCTCTGTTGGCTTCCAGAACTTGGTCTAAGCTTGACAGTAGAAAAATCAAGCAACTAATTTCTTGGCTTTCCTCCACTGCACATTAACACACTGCTACCTTCCCATACACACTGTCTTGAGGACAACATGAGAAAAACTTTTGCCTGAGAAGGGCCAGAGAGCTGCAGTGCCCTGTTGTTGCTTCGCAGCTTTGAAGGCTCAAGAGAGTGTTACCAGACACAGGCTGAAACAGCTACTGTCCATTAGTGTTGTTCAGCACTGCTGAAGTATCATGGATCAAAATTTGATTCTTTCTTCCTCAAGCAGAAATACTAAATCAAAAGTTAGCAAAAATGTTTTTGCTCCGTTGACAAAGATTCAAGGCAGATTCAAAAGGTTCCCAGCATAGAAATTTAGGGACTAGGAGCAGTGAAATCTTAATGCGTCTTCCTTCAAGAAATGCTTATATGCCTAACTCCTACACCTTCCAGCAATCAAAAGTCTGGCACTCTGAATACAGAATTGTCTGAAATACCAGTTCATTGCCTCAGTTTCCCCATTGTGTCTCTAGAACTGCATTAATTGGGACACTCACAGGCTTTCATTTATTATTCTTGTCCCGGTATTTATGAAAGGTATGGGAACGGGTGTATGCAGATCAAACACAATCAGATCAAACCAGGCTCAGAGACTGGCCCTTGTGCCTGTAATCCAAAACCACTCAGCAGGAGCCTACATTTGTTAAACGAGACCATCAGTCTTCAGCTATTTCTAGAAAAGCTGCAAGGAGAGGAAGAGGCAGCGAATCTTCCAAAGCCATGACAGTGCTGAGAGGCCACCTCTTCTTAAAGCTACTGTATTTCTCTCACTGTTTTCTGTGTAGCGGGTCATTATGAATTACTAATTACCAAAGCAGGCCAGTAAGGTCTGTCACTGACCTGCTGTGTAAGCTGAACAAAAAAATGTATCTGTCCCCGCCGCATTGACTCAATGTAAATGTAAAATATGTGCACTGAAGAGGCTTGAAGCTTAATATAGGTCTTGTTAAGTGTTCATAAAGGATACTGAAACCCTTAGATTAAGAGGTACACCAGAGGAGAATGATAGGGTTATAAAATCCATTTCTACAAATAACTCATATTTATATAGTGCCTTTCAACCTAACGGATCCCAAAGCTTTTTTTCAGCATAACACCCTGATATACTGTGTTCGCTTCACCCACCAGTTCAAGGCAACCTCCTCTGAAGTGAAATGTGGCAGCTGTTTAAAAGCCCCGAGTAGTAGTAACTTTAATAATAGCAAGGCATTTATATGGTCTTACAAACTTCAAAGAGTTAATTCTCTGCCCCTTCAGGAGGCAGACAAGGTTTATTATTCCCATTTCACAAAGGCAATATAACAAGAGTGGACAAGAGTGGAGAAAATCTGCACTCCCACAGATTTATAAAGCGAAATTCCGTGCATGAGCCTAAAGTGCTTTTAATCCCACATAGAGAAAACATATCAACATGTCTTATTAAAAAAGTCCTCTACTAAAAATAATGATGTGGAGAGAGCCCTGATCTGGATTCTAACACCTGCCACTTCTGGTGAAAAAATTACCTCCTCAAGCATGTGTTGACATAGAAACATCATGGTCCGCAAATGCTTCTGTGCCATGAAACAAATTGGGCGCTCAAAATATACTGCCAAGAATCAGACAATCTGTTTTAAGAGGACCCAAGAGTTACTAAAAACCTCTTGAAATATAGCAGAAGAGAAAGCTGCAGCAACACCAATCTCTGAGGCAGGCTGGCATTGTTCTTCCACCACATGTGGCTCCGTGGTTCTTCCCAGCCTGCCTGCATCACATGGCAATGAAGCTTCCAACGAGGAGGAAAATTTCCTTCTGTTATCCCCAAAGGTTCTGCAAAATGGTCCTGAACTTGGGAAGAGAAAGTTACAAAATTGCTTGGATTTAACCTTGTATTCATTGAGAACTGGAGTCCTGTCCCCAGGTCGTATCACTGTTCTCATATTGTTTCTTGACTGCACCCTGATGAAGAATGGAATAGGAGCTTAAAAGGACTATCTTATCCCTGGAGTCCCAAACACTGTTTCACACAGTAGCACAGAAGTCTCCAGCTTTCATTCCTCCTGCAGTTTCCCACCAAGGATTTGTCCTATTGCAACTTCCACTCTTATTTCCAGTCTGAACCGAGAAACACGCTCTTCTAGACCCCTTTGCTTCCTTGCAATCTGCTTATCTAGCCCAGACTGCATAGCCTGCGGCACGAAGTCGCTGCAGCCTCCCTACAGCCATGGGCAGCTTTTCAGTGGGGGCTGCAAAGCTGTTTTCAGCCAGGTTGCCGAAGCTCCCGAACAACTCTCAGCTGCCCACAAATGGACCTGGACAACCATCCATCCTTCCAAAAGAGCTGACCCCCTGCAGATGCCTTGAGTCGCTCCTACAACCTGAGTGATGCTTGGGGCTGGTGGAGGGTGGGCTGTGGTCTCTGGGTCCTGCAGGATCTAGGGCAGAGGGGCAGGGAACCGGGAGAGATGAACTGACCTATGCTGAGCACCATCAGTTCTCCAACAAATTGATTTCCATCACGGGAGCACATTTGCTACATGAATCACAGTCTGGATGTAACTTTGCCAGCCAGGGCTTGGCCTCTCTCTCCAAAAAGCCCCCGATGTGCAGTACAGCAGCTTCACAGTGCAGCACGTGGATCAGTGCTCCCACCTGACTCACTCTCCCCCTTCCTCACTTCAGAGAAGCTGCTCCCTTTCAACCCTCTGGCTTCACTGTCCCCAGAGAAACCTGTGCTTCCACAGTCCCGCTGCAGCCTCTGCTGCAAAAGGATGGCCAGAGAAGAAAGGATGTCTTTACCAGTGTCGTCACTAAGCTGCAGGCAGGTCCTGTGCCCTCCATCACCTGCATGCCTAGGAAGCGGTGCCGTGCGTGGGAAGCCACGCAACCGGGGAAGCTGGTCTGAGAGCAGCTTGTTATGAAAAGCTGTTGCAGAGCCCTGGCAAACACGCCCTGGCCTGAATTCATAGCCTGGGGCTGACACTCATTTAGGCACATGAACAAGGATGTAGAGGTCTGGTACTCAGATATAAAATGTGGGCCTTTCTGACACTGTGAAACTCAAAACGGAGAGCAAAATAATTTCCTACTGCTGTGGCACTGAGCTCACAGCAAAGGGCTTTTCACCTTCTCCACTTTTGGAATAATTCATTTAACTTTATGGCATTTCACTACCGTGCAAGTCAAACACACCGGCAAGCATCTAGATGATGTCCCAGGGGAGAAATCTCCTTGATGTATTTGATGCCTTATGAGACAACACAGATGGTCGTGGAGGAGATCCTGCGACTTTGCTTCCTTGGCAACCTCGGTGCCAGGAAACGGAACACACCACCGGCTCTGCACGGCATCGCAGCCGGCTGCCGGCCACGTTCACCTAACGCTACAGCCCGGGAGAGGAAGCACCTCAGCTCTGCTGACCGCCTTGGCGGGCTCCTTACGGGTACCGTGCTCGCCCTGCTTTCTGTTTGCTCTGCGAGGTCTGAGCTCTGCAGGCTGCTCTGGAGCTTGCTTTCAACCCTGAGTAATGAGCGTAATGAAGTGTGTTCTGGCAGGTCTGACTGACGACATCAGTTGATTTCTCAGGATGACGGGGAGTTTTACAAGCTTAAGATAGCTTACAGGTCCTTATTTACAGTTCTCAAGCTGAAGCCCAGACACAGACACCCATATATTTGGACTCAGAGGTTGAGCAAGTAAAGAAAATGTTTAAATATCTCTCCCTCCTCTTGATTCCCTGCCTGTGGGATTACTAACCATCACAGGTACGAGTGTGAGGAGAGAGCTGCCTGTCTCTCCTCCACTGACGGCTCTGGGGAATCCCTGAATCCACATCATGGCAGGTGAGTCACTGTCCTTGCCACAGAGAGAGGCATGAGACAGCCCTTGTTGACTGAAATGAAAGGACAGAGTGAAGCCTAGATCATCCTGGCCACAACTGATGGGGTAAGGCAGTGGAGCACAGGCACAGGATGCTCCCAGTCTTCAACTGGTGTAAGTCAGCAGAACTACCCTCAGTTATACCACCTGAGAATTAGGCTTTTTCCATTAAATAAATCATGGGGCTCTTTCTTTCCTTTTCTCCCCCTTCCCTCTTTAACTCCAAAAGAATCCCATTTAATCTGTAGGGAGCTTTTCCTGAAGAAAAAACCCCACCAGGCTTGACCCTGACCTTTGCAAATGGAAATATGATGTAGTGAGAATTGAGACCTGAGAGTTAACTAGCATCTTCGGTTTTGCTGCTGAAATACAGCAGGTCATTTCACATTTCTATTATGAGCCTCAGATAATGGGGAAGAAAATTAGGTAATTCCATTTTTTTGATTAGTTGGTTTTCTTGTCAGCTGGGAGATGGGATCTGAGGTATGTGGAGAATGACTGGAGGCATAGGATGAACAGCTGGTCATAGATATTGTTTGGGATGCTATTTCTGCATGACCTGCGCCAGGGATATCAAAAGAGTTGTGTCTGTCTCCCCTGACATTTATACCTGTCTTCCATCACTGACTTCAAAGCAGTTGCTCTGCATTTGCCCACATCTGAGTGAGTAGGGAATCAGGACCATTGTTTAAAGATAGTCTTGAACCTTACCTACGCTTTTAAATGATTGAAAATGAGTTATGTATGGAGACATAAAAATTAAAGTACATCAGGGAACCCACAAGCGATAGCAAGATGTGCAGGAAAGGGAGCCTTGCCAGAGCTGACAGATAGCTGTTTATGGGGAGAATTAGAAACACTAATTCAAAGTCTGCAAATTGCCCCATGAGAGCAGATCCTCCTCATCAGAGAGACTGACTGACTTCTACACGCAGGTACGTATGAAAAGAAGAGTTTGCAGAATCAAGAGCAGTGTTAGTAAAAAAAAGAAAAAAACCCCAAAAGATCACTGCACGAAACATCAATAAGCATAGCAAGAAACAAGTGGATACTAGACAATCTTTAATGTAGAGAAAAAAAGACACAAAACCAATGTCTAGCAAGTAAAGCCTGATTAAATTTAACAATAAGTTTTTTAAAACAAAAAAAGCAATATGTGTGATTAATGAAGCAAAGTATTTTATTTCCCATCTCATGGGGTCTTCAACTCCAGACATTCTGGAAGACATGCTTTAGTGATACCTGTTAGCAAGCTCAACCAAGGGTTGAAAGGAGCAGATTTGATGCTCTCATGCTTCTTTCTGATCTTAAAAATCTGTGAGCATGTTTGGATTTGGTAAAGCATTTGATATCATATCATAAAATTTAGCTCTTTGGATGATCTGAATGCAATAGTCCATGGACCAAATCACAGCTGAACGGCTGCCAACAAAGAGGAATACTAAACAGGGAGTTATTGTGTTATAGAATTATGTTTATTAGGGCATCGCAGAGATCAGGACTTTGGTCTTTTTTGACATTTTTATTGATGACTCTAAAGAAGGATTGAACAAAAGGATGACAGGCATTCACAAAAGTGACATGAAGTTGAAAGGGATCACAAACACCAGGGAAACCAGAAAGATAATGCAAAGGAATCTGGATAGACTAGAAACTCAGAGTGAAAATATCTCAGTGTAATGAATCTCAGAGCCAGGCAGATTGGAAGTCTCATATCTGCTGATGCCTGCAGGCCTTAAAGGCGATGCTCATTAAGATCATGCCATGGGGGGAAAAGCCTAAAAAGTGCAGTGTATGGGGAGATGCTCCATCTGAAGCCCCAGAGATATGTGATACAGCCAGAAGGAAAACAACAGAGAATCCTTTAGCACTTTTGGCAGGCAAGCGGTTTAATAAACATGTCTACCAAGAATCTTCTATAATAAAACTGGATGTATCATTTCCGTTCACTGAGCTAGTGTCATGTCTGCAAATTGCATAAGGCTTTGTCTCGTCAATGCATTAATTTCCATCCAAATGCCCAGGCAAAGCCTCTATTAGCAACCCCTGTTGACAAGAGTGGATTATTCAGGGAAGCGTAACTAACTCCCTCACTTCTCTGAAATCTACACTCGCTCCTCTGCTGGCGGATGAAAATTCACAAGTGAAAATGTCTACTGTCTTTCCGTTGTTTTAGGTGTTAGGGGCTGGATTTAAGGAGAGATTCTAGAGATCCCAAACAGGGTTTAGGACTTGGAATCTGCCGTGGCGTGCAGGTAGTCTGCAGTTCCCTTAACCCATCTCCCAGCACCTCTTGGGTGGAGGAGAAGGGGATGAGGAGCAGGCAGAGGACTCCTAGGGACACTCTCAGCTGCAAATGATCTGTAAGCCCTAGGGAAACTGGGCAAATTTAGCCAGTCTAGAGCAGCTCTTCTGTGCAGGTTTCCCTGCCGTGCTGTGGCATCCCTCCCTTCGAGAGCCTACGCCAGCAGCCAGGGAAGGATATTCTGGAGGAATGGTAGGATGGAGCAGTGCAGCCAGGGAACTGGGACAAGAGAACCCAACGCCAGATTGCTTTAGGTGGCCCCAGAGCACCCGATGCTAAAGGATTTGTATTAGGTGGGAGCAGAGGAATGACCTTTGCCTGCAAGTCCATCCCACCCTGTCTGGCATTAGCTAATGCCCATGAGCCTGTGGAGCAACTGTCTGCATGATTTCATTTTTCTGTGACCTAGAAGCACTTTCCAATTTACCACTCACATAGCTCAGCCAAAGCGCTACATACAGATCCGCATGTCGAGCACATTGTGCCGTTGCACCTTACTCCATTGGCCTACACTGCTCCCAGCGTGGCTTTATCTCTCTGTAAAATAAAGGTCATTATGGTGTTGTGCAGGTAGTGAAGGCTTTGAAGAAATGCTTTGAAGTACGCTATAGAAGTAGACATTATTACCCACTGCCCAGGGATTTGGAGAAGGTTTAGCCTGATAAAAAGGCTTTGCATTCTGCTGGCAGGAAGCATGACATAAAGTGGAAATTTTTCCAAGCTGAATTCAAATGAGTTGATTTTTCTATATCAGCCCTTCTTCTAGAGAATGGGTAAGCCGTTCCCTGGACTGTGTGAGGTTTAATGCTCTAACAAGGTTCACCCTACCATTAAGGATTCACTGGGTAGAGCTGTGCTCATAGTTTAGGACTGAAATTTTAAGGGGCTTGATTTGAGATGAAGTTTATGGTACATTGGAAGATAGTAAGTACATCTGGCTCAGGAGAAGTGCTTGTAGGGGTCTTGGTACTCAGGATTTAGAGGCACAGCAGATTTGGCAAGGGACAGGAGTTGGAGTAGAGGCTAGATTAGAAAATCCTCATAGCTAGGACCACAGTGAATTAGCCTCCCTAGGGAGGACTGTATGTTATGTTCAGCTCCAAACAGTGCTGTTAAGACTCCTGCCTTCACAAACACTACATTCTTTCACAGGTGTTTGGATTGGGGAAAGAAAATGGGGAGAAACAGCATAGGCTTATGGACTAGACGTCTTTCATCTCAACTGCAATAAACCTATTAGCATCCCACAGGTGAGGAAGGGTTTGTGGCTCTGTGCTGATAACAGCACTGACAGCAGATGTTTAGTGCCAGGCAAATTCTTTACAGCTAACTTTATTTCAAGTGCTTGCTTCCAAAAATTGTCAGCTGTATTTGGGGTGATGCTGAAAATATTTTAAATGGTGTCTCAGGCAGCAAAACCAAGAGATGGGTAGAAACTGCAGCTCACAAAGGCTGGCTTAAGTAACAATTTGTGTAGCGCGAAGCAACATTTATTTAGTTGATTTAAAGGTGCTCTGTAAAGGAAACAAATATATTTTACACCTGCTCTTCATGTGTAACAGGCTTAAAAATTTAGTTGAAAAAACATGTTTGTTATTTGAGAACTATCAAGGTATTTTCCCTTTCTGCTTTGCTTTTTAAACAGAGTGGAAAGTAGATGTGAGGGTTTTTTTAAGTGATGAGATACTTGAATCTTCTGAACATCTAGATTCTTACCTCAGGTGTCTTTCCGATATTTGAATTAAATAGATGATAACAAGCAACAGTGAGTTTCTAGCAATTTAAGAAATAATCCTTCCTTTCCTGATTGCTTATCTTTTATCTTTTGATCTAGTAAGGTCATAATCCTACTATTTCTCCACTCATCCATAGAGACCCTCCAGCCAAACAAAGATAAGGCTTCATGTTTCTAAAGTAAAAACAGAAATCCTTCTCTGGAAATCACAGCAAAAACAACCAAACAAAAACTCCACTAATGACCCGCAGTGTTCAGCTCTTTTTGAAAGCAACAAACCGTAGCAAGTGCTCATGGATTTTCCCCTGTCAGTAGCCCTTTTGGGATGTCCTGCTCCTGGTAACCATCTTGCCATGAAACACTTAGGTCTGGTTCGCACTGGGGATTTGGAAGCCCAGCTGCAGATGTTAACAGATGTTTCCTTACCTTCCCCAGAGAGTGGGTGCCACTTGCGCATCTATAATCCTCTATCCACTGATTCCTCTAATAAGATGCCACAGGGGTTTAATCTCACAGCTTCCAGGGGAGCTGCTCCACCTGGAGAGCTATTTGAGGCAACTCAAGATCACTGTCATTCCAGGGGAAAGGCCAGTGCTGGGATGACAGTTACAGGCATTGCTCCATTAAACCAGAATTAAAGTCTGCTGCTGCTTAAAGGGGAATGTTTCAGTAGAGCCAGGAGTCAGTTTGCCTCCTCCCTGCTCCATCGGGTGTTAGGATTCCTGTGAACTGCAAGCAGATGTTTGGCAAGGCGTGTTGCTCTCAATAACTAGCTCTTCTGTAGCACTTTGACATGGTACATGCTTTACAAAAGAGCACCCAGGATCAGGGGGGTCACTCCAAGCCGCAGGCGTGGTGCGGCATGGGGAGAGTGCATAACCTCTCCAAAGGCACCCGTCAGGGTGAGATGTTCCACCACGGGATGGATAGCTAAGTCACACAGCAAGTCTGTGAGCTTCAGGCTTTCTGGAGACCAGCTACACGCTCCAAAGGGATGTCTGCATGACAAACGGTGTGCAGACATCCCAGAGTTGGTTTCATAGTCGCAATGACCATGACGTATTAGTGCAGCATTCTACAAGGGCTCAGGAGGATTCTCTGCTTATTATACATGTGCAGGACTTTTAAGACATAGGTAAGCAGGTACTGATGGATGAGAAATACTATTACAGCACACATATTTCCCTTTGACCTGATCTGACTTATCTCTCCTGCGATGACAAAATAAGTGCCATGTCTGGGGGTGACGACAGTTCAGCTGGACCAGGAGATAGTATGCAGAGGGGTTAAGAACAAATTCTGGTTTTTTCACATCCAGGTCACTTGTAATTCTGGATGGAGTCCTGCTACCTGGCAGTCACTTCAACATCATCAATAAACCTCCAAAGCCAGCTAAGGCCGCAAGATTAGCAGCTACCACCCCGATGAGTTTGCTTTATGCAGCTGAGATGAAGAAAAACAGTGTAACGACACAATCTGCAAATTATCTTAAAAAAAAAAAAAAAAAAAGACTTGAATTATTTGTCAGCTTCCTTCAGGTTGCACTTCAGCGGGCCAGCCAGGACATACTGCACGAATAGGCAGCGAAGCCGTGGGAGGCAAAGTCATAATCGGCTTTTGTGTTCTTTGATTATTGTTATCCAAACTAAACAAAGATTTGTGGTTTACTGGTGTCCTTCCTTTCCTTGTTTTTTTTCAGATTAACTGCTACACTGTGACATTGTGTATATTAGTGATATTGTAGGAACCTGTTAAAGAGATAATCTCTGCACCCTGGCTTAATGATTGCACCAACCTTTGTTTAAAAGAAATCTGCAGCTTATCATAGGCTTAAATTGCAAGCCTTTTGCAGCAACAACACTGGCTTTTAAGTGTCTGTAAAAAGCCATAAATGCTTTAGAGGGTTATAGGAATAACAGGCTAATATAATGAGCTAACTAGGAATGTGCAAAGCAGTCAGACTTGTCCAAGTGTATCTGAAGCTACTGCTTGCTCTAGATCACTGGTCTCTAACAACAGGACTTCACAGCAGCCCTCAGACCACTCGTGATAGATGAAGCATTGCAGTTCTACTGCACTGCTGGTTGAGGCTATCTATCGATAGTCACTGGAAGAATGATTAATCCTTGCACTTACTATATGCTCTCTTGTCTGACATCCAAGCTCAAAGACTCTGATTGAGACCTGGTCGGTCCTTGAATTTATATCTCTGCTAGTACCCTAGCTTTTTAGTTTTGAGATGTCAGAGGTGTGCTCATGTAACACTTACATGTTACACTTTATTTCCTTCCTTACTGGAACTCTGGTCTTTGTCCAGAAGGTGTATTACTTCTGCAGAAAATCCTTGGGAAGGCAGTTTGCCTCATTTTGTATACATTTCATTTCTTGCACAGAAACACGTATTCATTCCCACAAACCCAGCTTGCCTAAATCCAACGATTGAGCCAGCTTCAACTCCTTTGCTTATTTCTTCTCTGCACAATTTCTTGCAAATTCTACCCTATTCCGAGAGCTAAAAATACATCTGGGTGCTGCCTGGAGGCCATCAGAGAGCACAAAGGAAAGGGCAGCCTGAGCTTCATATGCATTGCTAAGCAATGCATGAAGAGCCTTTCCCACAAATGGGGATGCTCTTGTAATAGGCATCCATAAATACAGAAATCTGCCATTCCCAGAAGCAATTGCATACAGAAACACTCTCGCTTGTTCTATTTAGCCAGCACCAGACTCTTCTACAGAAAGTGCAACTGCTAGTGAGAGCTCAAACTTATAATGATACTGAACAAGTGTAAACTGGAAGAACAGCTCAGCAGGGAGAAAAGCTACACCAACTCCCACCCCTACAATCAGCAAAGCCCTCTCCTTGAGCTTCATAGTTGTATTAGGAAAGAAAAGCAAGCTCTCATCAGAAAGGAAACCAACTACTTTCTGCATTTTTCACTGACTGTGAATTTCCTCTCCACTTCTCAAAGTCCTGTTCTTTTACCAAAGCTCTCGGGAGTGCAGGCTTTCACATCAACCACTGCGAAGGGGGAGATGAAACCAAGCTGTAGTTTCCCTGTTATCCAAGTGGGACTCTTTGTCCTATATACATGGAAAATGTGACTTATGAGGTAAAATCTAAACCCCACAAATTAGTTCAGATCCCCAAAAGATGACTATTCAGATAAAATGTTTATTACAGAAGGGCTGGTAAATTCCGCTTGCTCTTATTTGTTACTGCTCTGTTCAGAACAAACCACATGATGTCATTGAAGAACAGAGTTGCGAAATCCCACATTCCAGACCAGGAACTAGGAATGATTCCCAAATTAGGCAAATGACATGCGAAATATCATTAAAGCATCTATGAGGAAAAAAAAATAAACCCACAAAAAAAACCCCCAACCCACCCCAAAACCAAAAAACCCTGAAACCACATGAAACAAATTATGTTCTCCAAAACGGTCACGTTAATGACTCTTCACCTCAAATACATTTACTCAAAAAAGTCCTCAGTATCTTGAGAATATGGAGCTAGGATTGCAAAGTTAATTTAAAATTCAGGAGCAATATTTAAAGATTATTTATATAGCAACAATCTGCAAATGTTTCCTCTGGATACTGCCATTTGACAGAGATTTTGGATGCCATGCTTTCCACTTTAATGCCATTTTTAGGGGTGGGACTGTAAAGAAGCTTCCATGCTTCCTCTGCTCCAACAGCCTATTTACTTGTTTGAATGTTAACACGAAGAGCAAGTATAATGTTGTTCTGAAAGCTGAGTCTTTGAATGGCTGCAGGTTACTGCAGGGTTGAAAACCTGGAAGATCCTACTCCATGACCGTTGTTGAGATGAGGGCCCTTTTTCCCCTTAGTTACAGTTTTGGAATTCCTTTCCAGTATAGCATTTCTTGAGGCTGGTTTAGTATTTTCACTTCTGGGGTAAAATTTCCCTCTTCTGGCTCCAAAGGAAGTTGAGACAGCAAGGACAGCTGGATCAGTTTATGTTGTCTAAAGTTAGCTGAGATGCTGGGAAGTCCTCAGACGATGTAACTCCTGGGGCTTTATGCCTCGTTCTCAAGCAAGTTCAGCCATTTTCCACTGGTTCAGCCTTTTTAACATATGAAGGGGAAGAGACTACACTAAATACCCTGTATAGCTCAGAAAAAAATGGACTAGAGCTTAGATACTATTTTCTTAAGAATCAGTCACTTGAGATTTCTATTGAACAGATGGAACAAAGCCCAGTCTGGCCTAATTAAAGAACAAAACCAAATTAAACTGTAATTGAGCAGTTCCTCAGCACCCTGCACAATGTGGTGGAATATAATGTCCCATTGCACTGCAGAATGGAGACACCATGGAATAAATCTAGGTCCTCCAGGCTCCAAGTGCAACATTTAAGGGCAGCCACAGAAGGAGGCAATCCTTTGCCAAAAGGAGCAGCAGAATTGCTAGATGCTACAGATCCACCCACCCATCCCATGTTGTCCATGTGAAGGGGACATTCTCTACGGTTCACTTGGTGAGCCATAGGACTAATGCTGCAGACTGCCAGCCAGCAGTTCTGTTCCATCTCCTTGCAGAAGGTCACAGACACCTCCAGGCACATGCTCAACTACTCAAAGCAATGCAGAATTTGATGGAAGGGTCACCTAAGCCAAGAGGAAGACTCCTCTTTCTTTCAGAGAGCTTCAGATGTGGCTCCCAGCACTGCTGAGGTATAATCTCAGCACCAGCCTCCTGAAATGCTCTGCATTTGGTCATGTCTGCATTTCTCTGACATATTGCAGTGGAAAAGACACACAGGGCTCATGCAAGAGGTACATAGAGGTACGAATTATGGGACCCCCCGACTCCGCAGGTTCAATTTCCAAACAGAGTCACGCATCTACCCCCACAGGTGTCTAGACATTGCTGATCAGAACCTAACCAAATGCAAGGAATGCAGCAAAAAGCATCCAAACCGTTAACCACTGTCACAGAGAGGCTGGTTAAATCCAATTATGTTCAGACCCTGGCAGAAGAGGGCATAAATGAGATCCTTAGAAGGCATGGGACAGAGCAAGCGTACAAAGAGAATTAATTGCACTTTGCACATGGATAACACCTTCCTTTTCTTCCTCCTGCTGTGCAGCTTCTCACCCGAGCACCAAAAATCCCAAGAGCATAAGTCTACTTCTTAGGTGGATCAGAAACAAGCTGGAAGAATCTTGAGTTTTACCATTTCTAGACTGTTTGGAATATGTTTGACACCATACATACTGGTACAATTGCACCTTGTCAAATAGAGGAACTCTGTAGTGACAATAAATATTAATTCCCTGTACTGGCTTTCAGCCTAAATCTTAGTAGATTGAAATATCTGCCATAGCAACATAAAAAAAAAAAAAAAGAAAAAAAACAAAGTAGCAATAAAATCAAATAAAAGTGCCAGATCCAGCATCTACTACTGCCCGGTTTATGCAAGTCAAGCAACAGATGTTTCAGGCTGTGCATTTCAGAGGAAATTACACTGATATGCTCATACAATACAGCAAATCCTGTTGCAAATTTGCAGAATATTTATTTCAGGAATAAGTCCGGCTCTATTAAAAAAAGAACGTGAAACAAAATTACTTGGCTTACAAAGCGTACAGTGCCCTTTTGCCAGTCCAGCACCACAGCAGCCATGCCAAGGTAAGATTAAAGAAGATTGCAGGAAAACTGTAGGTCCAGCAAAGTCCATTTTTCATGCCTTTTTTCAGAAGGATTTTGTGCCGCCCACCCATCCTGCGTCACTCCACAGCAAAGCCAGCAGTACTCAGCTTTGAGCAAGCTTCATAGGAGTCTTTGCCATTCATTTCTCCTTGCCCAAGGAACACCAGAGGAACAGACATAAGGATCAGAGTGGGACATCATCTAGTGTTTACCCATCACTCCTGTCTAACGGCTGAGCACTTAAGCAGAATCCTGAGTGGATTCACACCCAGGATTCCCACACAGCGATTGCGAATATTAGCTTTTGAGGGTGAAGAGTGTCTTTGAGCAGGTACGTGCCCAATACATGGCACTGTGGAGCTCTGATTTCACATAGACAAGTAAAGGCGAATGGTAGGTGTGGATTTGGACCCCGAGCTCTGTGATCAGCGGGAGGTGGTTCTCGCTTTCGAAGCCCCTGACACCCCTTCCTTCATCCCATGGAGAAGCACTGCACTGCAAGAGGAATGGCAGTGTACAACCAAGTGAAATCTGATAGAGGCTGAGCAGCAGCTGGCAAACATCTCAGAACAGGCAGGGCCAACATCAGGGTCAGTGTTTACAAATAATAAATCATGTGAGCAGCGCTCACACCAATGTTTGGGAAAGAGTCTGCATCACCAATGTGACCTCCTCCCCAGCTGGATTTTTTTTTTTTTTTTTTTTTCCTGAACAGAAATAAACTGGGGCCCCATGTTGGAAACTGGGAAACTACACAAAAGTAAGCAATGAAATAAAGCCAGAACAATGACCAGTTCAGACAGCCTAGGGGGCCTTCTGCACATTGTCCACGTCAAAATTTCCTCATCCCAAAGAAATTCCTGCAAAAAACACAGGATGCTTTTATAACCGAGTGGGTGGCACTTTAAGACAGCATCCCAATTGGCTGGGAAAGTCGATAAACCACGCGTTATTTCACTGCCACCTTTCCCATGGGACATTGCCAGCAGGAATACATCTCTCTCATCTTTTTCACAGTTGAGTCGCACGTTTCTATACATTATACCCTGCCATGCCAACCCCAAAGTATAGAGTTTAATAGGAAGGCAGTGGGCTCGTTCTTCTTTCCCCTCTTCTCTGTTTCACTTCAGTTCAGTGGCAATGCGCCCCTCTCCCCAGACACAATTATTTCGCAGCGGTGAAGCTCACGCTAATGCTAAACACGGAGAGCAAAAGTAAGTAAGTTGTATCTCAGGAGTATCGCAGCGCAGGCTCCCCCGCTCCCCTACTTATTCCCCGCCGGGCTTAGTGGATGGCACTGTTCACAGGCTCAGCACGCCCGGGGTGGTTTGCAGAACGGTGGCTGTGATTTCCACGACTCTTAAGACTTTAAAGACGTGGATTATCAGTAAATAAATTAACGCGGAAGCGGAGCCTCGGTGACCACGGGGAAGGCAAAACCAAAAGTACACCTGATCTAGAAATTCCGGAGTTTATCAGCCAGGCCGTGCTGAACCGGCAGCACGGGGAGGTCCCCACCCTCCGCGGTCGCAGTCCGAGCCCCGCGATCGCTCTGCACCCGGGCAGACGTTGCGCGTCGTTGATTAAAAGCGGTCGTTATCGGCGAGGAGATGGCGCTGGCACCGGGCGCGGCGGAGGGAGCTCCGAGGAGCCCGGGGGGCGGCGGCAGCGGCAGGAACCGAACCGCGGGGCGGGCGGGGAGGAGGCGCTGAAGGCCGCGGTACCGGCCGCCCCCCTGCCCGCCTCTCCCCGGCCCCCGGCAGCGGGGCTCCGGCCGCGGGAGGCGGCGCCTCTCGGGGAGGCGGGCCGGGCCGGGCCGGGCCGGCGCTGCCTTCCGGGGCTCGGCACGGCGGCGGCCGGAGCCGGGCAGGATGCGCTCCGCAGCCCCGCTGCTGCTGCTCTCGGCCTGCCTGCTGCTGCCGCTGCTGCTGCCGGCCGCGCCCGGCGCCCGCGGCAGCCAGGAGCCGGCGGCGGTGAACGGCAGCCGCCCGCCCGCCGAGGCGGCCGGCGCGCCCGGCAACCACAGCGGGGCCCAGCTCAGCCCCGTGCCCGCGCTGCTCCGCGACCTCTCCGCGCTGAAGGCCGCCGTCATCGGGGCCTGCGCCCTCACGGCCGCCCTCATCGCCTGCCTCCTGCTCCGCGTCTTCAGGTAGGGAGGGCCCGGCCGGGCCGCGCCGCGCCCTCGGCCCCGGCCCCGGCCCCGGCAGGTGCCGGTGCCGGGCCAAGGCCTCCGCCCGCGGCCTCGGGGCTCCCCTTGTCCTCGGCGGCGGAGGAGCGCGGGGGGGAGGCCGGGGGTCGGGCGGGCTGCGGCCGAGGCCTGCTCGCCGGCCGAGGCAGGCGGGAGGCGTTCAGCCCCGGTGGCGGCGCGACCTCCCAGCGCCTGCCCGGGGAGGCGGGGAGCCCGGGCGGTGCTGAGCTCCTCGCCTATTAATAGTTGTTCTAAAGCCTGACTTCGAGCACGGCACGTGTAAATGCCTCCTGAAACTCCTGGGGAGTCGTAGGGGTGCTGCCGGCCGCGCAAACGTGCGTCTTCCTCCGCTTCTGCAGAAAAACAGGGCAGGAGTTGGGTCTCGAGTGGCTTTTTCCAGGCGTGGGGCACACGGGCCTCAGTTCTGCGCGTGGGGGCCACAGCGGTGGCTGGGGACTGGAGTGGGCCCGGACCGAAGCGTGTGAAACTCCACGTGAACGTACAAAAATATGTGGGGGGTTTGTTTGCTGTGAGGGTGGTGGTTCGCTGGCATTGGTGGCCGGAGGAGGCTGTGGGATCTTTGACCATGGCGATACTCAAAGCCCACCTGGACAGCCAGCTCCAGGTCACCCTGCTTGATCTTGAGAGGTCCCATCCAGCCTCAGCCACCTGTGTCGTCTGCACCCGTGGGATAATGCAGATGCCACTGCTGTAGTAACTCATGCTGGGTAAAAAAGACAAATCTTTTTAATGAAGCTTAAGCAGATAGGCCTGAGGAGGTCCAGCGTAGCCAAAAGTAGATGTTGGTTTAGATCACAGCCCTGATTTGACTGGAACTGTGATGTGTAACCAAACTTCCCAATGTTTCAGTCAGCTAGATCGCTGATGGAGGCAAGCTCCTGCTTCCAGCACAGAAGGAGAGAAACTCCTGGTTCCTCACAGAGCTGGGAGAAGTGCTGGTGAGCAGCAGGAAGCTGGGCAGAGGTTTGCATCTGCTTGGTGCTCGTATCATCCATTTAGCGTGGCATAACCAGCGTGGGCCAGTTCATGCTGGAGTGGGTTGGTGCTGGCACGTGCTTGAGTTATCCAGGCAGTCCTTGAAACTTGTGTAATGTCTCCTGCTGTGAGGGACATGAGAAAATTAAACTCAGTACCTTTAGAAAGCCAGTCTTCCTCTCGGCTTGTTGCCGAAGCAGAAGAAAAGCAAATACTAAAGCTCCATTTGGTACTGTTAGTGTTAATTATTATTTATCTCAGGGTAGTGGCGAGAGTCCCCACAGTGCAATAGAGGCTGTCCCTGACTAGTGCAGTCTACAAATAAAAAGCTGTTGCCTGTTTGTGCCCAGCTTTGCTAGGAAGATTGCAGACTTTCAGTAGTTAACAGTCATCTGACTTTTAGGTAGGGGCAGCAGGGAAGAGCCGGGAGAGTGGAGCAGCTGGCTCTGGGCAGCAGGGAGGAGGTGAGCGCCATGTCTCAGGTGACAGAAGTAGTTGAACAAGTGGAGTTGGCGAATTCTTCCTTGTTCTGTCTTCAGGCAGCTCCTTTGTGACTTACATGATGGCTGCAGCTGAAATCCTCTGCTTCTCCCGCTTCTGATTTAATTCTGTGTAGGAAGGACAGTGTTCACAACAGTAGTATTATAAAATGTGGTCTTAAAGACCAAAATGATAAGAACTGATATTTTCTAAAGAAATAGACATTTAACTAAATTCTTCTTATGTGTTGCAGCAGCTGGCAAAAGACAGTGCAAATAAATTTACGCATTAAAGTGAGGTGATTTGGGAGAACCCAGTAAAATATTGAAGAGAATTTTTTTTAATCAGTATGATGGACAAACACAGCAAAATTGGTAGTAGGTATATGAGCTGGAATTAGGAAGTCTATAACTAAGTGCAGAATGAAAAGCTTAAGTTTCTACTCCTGGTGCTCTCTGATCTTGGAGAGTTTATTTCCTCTGCCTTGGTTTCTTCTGGGTATAAAGTGAGACCTTGTGTTAAGGAGACCTGGCGTAAGGCTGAACATTTCTAGCCAAAGAAAGCAAACTGATAGCCTTTAAAGACCTTTCCCTATACCATAATCAGCAAAAACAGGTCCAGGTTAAAGTCACCTTGGGAATGATGGATTAATTCTCCCATGCCAAAGTCATCGTTACGCAACTGATCACAGTTAATGCAGCATTAAAGATATGTAAAAAAACCCCTCGCCCTCTGAGATCTCTTGTGTATCTTTAATAGAACCTGCAAGGAAAATGGAAAATGAAGCTTTTGGCTTCTGAGTATGTTTCTTTATCTGACAGAGCACTTGTTTGTAAACAGTTATCCCAGTTGCAAATGAGACAAGAATACCAACAGGTACGTTTGTACAGTGTCACACTTGTAGCTGACAACATAGATTGGAGGAGATTCTGTTGCAGAAGAGATAAGGGATTTACCCTCAATAAATGTAAAGCTTTTCTCCCATCAGAATAAGAGCTTTGTTCATACTTAGTAAAAAACATTGCAGTTTTTTTTCTGAAGTGTCATGGGTTCCTATTGAAGAGATTTTGCTGAAATCCAATCTTTGATTAAACCTTCACTGTGAAATTGCTCTGGGTTGCTGGAAGTAAATTATCCTTTTAGATATGGGTTGTAGAGATGAAATGAACGAGTGAGGGGCCAGATATTCTTGTCACAGGCGTTGGATTTATTTTTAAATGAATTTTATTTTTTTATACATCTCACTTTTATATATTTTTATGTATATATTATTTTCCTTTTTTTGTTCAAGCAGGGATGATACATTTCTCCAGCTCTCTTTTTTAAGACAACGCTCAGAGATTCTTCTTCATTCCTTTTGGGACTGTTATGCTCTGAATTCATCTGATGGTCCTGTGATTCAGAATGTGGTATTACCCAAAGTGGTCTGAATTTCCTTTCTCTCTGTGGCTACTAGGGACTGTGAAGGCCAGCCAAGACTCTCCTATTTGTCTGAATGTGGCAAGGCCTAATTTGCTATAGGGTTTTTTGGGGTTTGGTGTGTTTTTGTTTTTTTTTTTTTTTTTGGCAAGCTCAGTTCTGGGCTTGCTTTCTTTCCTATACCCCTGGGCACTGCATGCTCCAAAACCAAAACTATTTCCACAACAGACCAAATTTCATGTTATTCTCAATCAAATAGTTGGGTAGTTTGCATTACCAAGAAACACAGTGTCTTGCAACAGCTCATGAACAGTTCATGCGGCTAAATTCACTCTCTGATCTGCGTTTTGAATTTTGCCTTTTTACCCCCATATTCTGCCCTACTTCTCTTTCCTGGTGTGGCTCAGTTCATTTCATGGCAATACAATTCGTGGGATCAGCTCCCAGGAAATGTAATTTTTCAGATGTGGCTATCTGTGCTGGTAGACCATATGCCTTCTAGGGAAACTGAGTAAGTTACTGCTGCTCAAATGGGCCAGCTGAAAGCAACCCAAAGCTTTAGCTGCAGAAAACTGTGTGCTGTAAGTGTTTGCTACATGCCTTGACCTGCCTTTGAATGAACAGAACGCAGGCTGGAAAAGGCTGCTATTTATCTAGATTTTTAGAGACAAGCTACCTGCTTATTTTGTAACTCGTTGCTTTGTTACATTGCTTGTTGTCCAATTTTGATTTCTGCCTCAAATACCACTTTAAGCTTAGTTTTCCAGTAATTGCAAAACTGATATAAATTACTGAGATTGAGGAGAGAGGTTCAAGCATATGATCATAGGATACAAGACCCTTTGTTGTATGAGCTGGGCCATTGCTCCGGGCCATCCAAGGCTTAACCCCAGAGAGTTTGACTGATTCAAAATTAATTGTATTATAACCAGTTAGAGTAATCCAGCAAAGACAAGACCTCTGCCAGGAACAGGAAAGAAAAACTCACCATTAAAATGACCTTAAATGGAGAAGGGAAAACACCCAACAAAACAACCAAACCCCAAAACACGTATTTGTGACCTATGTTGAAAGCTTCATTTAAGCTGCATGTAATTTAGTTAGGGCTACAGAGAATGACAAATGGGACACTTGTCCTGGGTCTCAGAGGTCCTGTCTTTGGGAAGACTGGAGTGTCTCTATGTGAGCGTGACAGCAAATTGACAGAAGGAAGGGAGAGGGGATCGCTGTCTCATACTGTCTTGGGCTCTTTACAGCTGTGATGTGAACAGTCACAACAGAGGATGAATGCTGTTTCTTATTGTAGGATTCACTGCCTTGAAGAGTTTGGGTAGATCATAAAAGTTTCGATAGCTGTCTCCTATGAAACAAGGATACTTCTCGAGCACATCTCAGATGATATTGGTCTGACTGTGCTATAATGTTTGGAAGTACATGCTGGCACTGGTACTGACCACCAGATGTGAGTGGCTGTATTTTAATTACTTACAGACATCACTGCTTCATTAAACCACAACAATATCCCATTTAGGTGTTCCTGAAGTTACTCCCAGTAGCAGTCTCTGATGCATCTGTCCTATTAGCAGCGGAGTTAAGCAAGGGGACTCTTCTGCTCTTTGTGGCCACATATATTCCATCTTAAAGACTGGATTGTTAGAAAACACAGCACCTTCAGTTTGCTACAGCAAAATGTATATCCAGAAAACATGTGAGGACTTAGCTTCATGGTTTAACCTCATTGTATACAGCACCATCCAGAGAGCAGAGATAGCCAGACAGATCAACAGTAATGAAATATCACTGACCTAATTCATCAGCTGGTAGTAAGCCTGGAGTTTCCCCAGGTTTATATTTCCTTAATTTTTTTTTTTCAACTGCTAAGGGAGACCATTAACAGCAAATAAACTGGTCCCAGTTCCATTCCTGATATAACATTGCTGCAGTTCTAGGAGGAAGGTTAATCAGACTTCCAATAAGTACTCTGCTAAGAAGGGATAGGGGGTTTTTTTGTTTTTCCTTTTTTTCAGGGATGGTCCCCTCCCTCTGCATCTCTTGGCAGGAAGTGTTAATGCTAGATAAGAAATGCAGAGACCTCACTCTCTGGGTCAAGAAAAGCATTATCCTTGAATATCAGGGTTGTTGACTAAAATAGATTAGAGGTGTAAATAATATAATGAACTAGTGAGTTGACTTGAGCAGTTACTTCACCACATGATGCCTCAGAAAGGAGGATGAAGTGCTGCATATGACTGGTGCTTGATCAAAATAGCCTCTGGTCAAAATACAGAGATACAAAGTCAGCGTTTTGCTCCAGCCCATCTCTGTATGTTGTCCCTCCTTGCACTGCGTGGCACGGTGGAGGGAGTACGTCTGATTCTGATGGACGAGACCCTGGTGTGGTGCGCGGTGCCACAGGCTTTCGAGCCCAAGGGCAGTGCCAGTGTGCGAACACCACTTCATCTTCTCTCAATTAAGTGCTGTGCTTGCTACACCTGCCTTCTGTTAACACCAGCGAGCTGGTTTTGATGGGGTCTAAAGTGAAAGGTTAATATCCCTGGCTGCAGTTAACTTTTTTTTTTCCCCCCTCCTCATGATGATTCAGTGCAAGACCTGTAGCATCCCCTTCTAATTACAGGGGGGGTGGCTAAAGTCAGACAGCAGAAGCAATATGATTTTTTTAAGTGAAAGACAGTTTTCTGTGCTGAAATACCCAGTACCGCTTCTACCCTGGCTAAATCACTTGGGGAGCGTTTCAGCTTGTCATTATGCAAGGGGCATACTCTGACCACAGCTTCCAGCACGCTTCTTGTTTGCTTTAAAAAAACCGACACAAAATGAACGTGGCTAGAAAGGAGATCCTCTCTTTGCCCATGAGGGCTAATGTGTCTTGATCGTATCCAGGAGGTCTCCAAAGTTCATGAAGCATTTGTATTCTGTAGTTCCTGCCCTGTGCTACTCTGCTGACTCTGCTGTCTGTCTGCAAACAAAAGATGCTGCCTGGTCCCACCTGCTGGATAAAGTGCTTTTCCTTTCGCATTGTCATCACTGATGATTACAGGGATCCTACTGAGATTTGGGAGTTTTAAAGTGCAACTGTTTCCTGATGGACAGGCTTATTTTGCATGCATGTAGGGACATTCCCAAGGCTTTCCTTTAAAGTTAGCTCGGGTAATTCTTCTAGTATTTATGAAGCCTAGGGGAGTCATTCAAATGAGCAAGTGTGAGAAAACGGACCACTGAAAAATACAGATTAATGACAAATTAGCTAGGTAATCTGGTGTAGAATTAATTGAGGAAGAAGAGGCAAGGAAAGACCCTTTTGCCTTGCCAATGGCAAACAACTGATTGTAGTGGCTTAGCCAAAAACCAGCAGCAAAATGAACTTTCTCCCTTTTCTAAATAAGCACTGTGGTTAAGTGAGGGTTGTGGAGGATTAATAGATACTGTGCAGCGAGTTCTGCTCCAGGTCCTCTTTAAAGTGTAGCCCAAATAGACTAATTAATGGCTGGAGGCTAAATGGTTCTAGTTTTCCATTTCTAAAAATACCTATTCTGCAGTAATTGCTTCAAACACTCAGTGTTAACTGTTGTAAGATGAGTTCCGTAGAGTAAGTTATGTTTTCTAATGGAGGGAATGAGGGATAATGTCTCTCAATAAAGTGGGCCTGATATACAGGTAGGGTCTTAAATGGGTGAACCTATGGAACCCCCCTGCAGACTGTACGTGTAAGGCGAAGTGGTAAGGCTGTGCTTGGTTTGTTCTGACACAGGTTAGTTTTGGTCTATGTTTAGGCTTCACAGCATGAGTAAATGTTTCTTGTAAAAGCAGTGCATTACTTGTAAGATGAGACCTCCCTGCATCACTTTGCTTCTAGGTCTTGGCTGAGAAGCAGAATAAGATAGAGAAGTGTTTTCAAAAGGATTTTCAAGTGTTTGGGTTAAGAGTCCTACTGTATCAGATATAATATTGCTTGTTTCAACAGCAGCAGTAATAGAACAAACCACCCCGTGCTCTATGTGACACAGCGGCACAGATTGCTATAAAGATTAGACAACAGGAGAATACTTTCTTCTCACTTCTGATGCAACCTTAGCCTTCAGAACAGGGAGGAAATGCAAACTGCCCCATCCTGAGGGCTGGGACCTGTTTGTTCAGCCTTGGACTACTGCCCAAAAGCAATGCTAGGCAGAGGCACTGAGACTTCCATGTCGGAGCTGTTCACTGATTTTAAATTTCCTTTACTTCAAGCCTGGAAGGGACCGTTGTGGTGGAGATGCAAACGCAGGGCTTGAGTCCCAGTCTTGCTGTGATGTTCACACCTTGGTTCTTGCTACTGTGTAACTCTTTAAAAGGCATCCCTTCTTGATGCAAAAATGGCAGTGTTGAATCCGGCACACCTTGTGTGACATGCCAGGGCAAGACTCCTTGACAGTGAAAGTGTACTCATAATGTGCTGCCTGCTTGGAGCGGTAGTTGTGATTACCAAAAATTAGGGGCTGCGTGCTTGTGCCTGCACCAGCTCCTTTCTCATGCTTGGCAGTTGCCAGTTTTGTTTTATAAAAGGTGAAGGGGAAAATTCTGCAGTTTGTTAACCAAAACCATCCATTTTTCTCCCCGAAGGCTAGCTATACACATCAGCACCTTCTTTAATGTATAATAACAAAATTGGATTCATGCATGAGCAGTGTGACCCTCCTGATATGCATGAAAGGAGCAGGTGAAATAAAAAGAACCTGCACAATTCAGGCCAGAGGCAGAGAATTAGTTGAAAAGCCACATACCAAGTGTTTGTTAATTGAAAGTAAGTGTTAGAAAATAGATCTCTCAAAACTGTGGGAGATGCATGCGCTTGAGCATCTCCATTTCAGAAGGAAAATAAGGCTGGCATCTCTAGGAGGAGAGGTGGTAGGTACAGTTAGCTTTGAATGATAGTTGATAATTTTTCATAGCACTTACACAGCGTAGGGCATGAAACTTCTCAGACAAGGCTCCGGGTTGTTGCTCTGGGAGTCCTGAACTTGGCCTGATGGCAAGAAAAGACAGCAGGCTGTTTGTACCCAAACATTACCACCCCTTTGCTCCTTGTAATCCTGCCTAGAACATTCCCCTGTCTCACCACGGCTTAACCTGGGCTATCTAACCTAAACATGTTCACTAAAGCATTGGCTGCTTCAACTGATTAAGCCTGCGTCTCACTTATTGAGCGTGGCAGCAGGAGGATGCAGTGGGCTGCTGTGCTTGTATGTCTGCCCTGGATGGCAGAGGATCTCTGGTTTGTCAGAGGCTGAAAGACTGATGTTGATCTGGATTGCAGTTGACAAGAAATTGTGCTCTACGCTGATGGGCACAAACGGTGGCCTTGGGAAGGCGGCAGGAGGGGACGCCGGCTGGCTCCACAGCCTTCGTGTCTGGGGAGGTCTGAATCAAACAGGGCGGTGATTCAGTGTTGGTGGCAACAGCTTCAGCTGCTCCAAGGAATACTGTATAAAGACAATCCTTCCCTTCCCACTTCTGTGTTTCAGGTCTGGCAAGAGGATTAAGAAGACCAGGAAGTACGACATAATCACCACTCCAGCCGAGCGGGTAGAAATGGCTCCTCTGAATGAAGAAGATGATGAGGATGAAGACTCAACAGTGTTTGATGTGAAATACAGGTACTGCTGCGAGCCCATCCAGTTAGGCTTGCTCACTGAGCTCTTATTAGTGAAGACAGCTCTTTTTTTCTCTGCTGGGCCAGCTTGGCAGAGATATGGCAGTTGCAGTCTCCCTTTCACTTTGCCCAAGCATTATCACTTTCCTTTACAGCCCCTCTGCCTGTTCTCAGCAAACATTGCTCTGTACTCTCCTGCTCTTGTAATAACCATGTCACTACCCCTAGGCTGTCTGCCCTCCTCTTTCCTGTGCAGAGCAGCACAATGGGATACACGTGCCCCAGAGAGCTAACAAGGTTTAACAGACTGAACTTCCCCTCTCCGGCAGCTGTTGGCAGTCGTTCCTGTGTGCTCTCAGTGTCTACACACACACTGGATGGAGGGCTGTGGATCAAGGGCTGCTTTCCCAGGCGCTGCCATTGCTGTGAGCCTGGGAGGGAAATTATGGCAAATCTCCACCAACCTCTGGGTTTGTACCAGAGTGCTCTCATGTTGTTCTGTGACAAAGAGAAGACTGTGGTCCCTCGCTGGTGGTGTTAGCAGTTATCCCTTGGCAACAAACTTTCCTTAAATGTGTTTGTCTTTTTGAGATAGAAGTGGTGTGACAACCCAAAACTCTTGGTGCCTATTCTGGGCCTGAGATTTATAGCAACCACTCAGCACATAAAGATGCTGCACATTGATTTATGGTATCAGGGTATCTACATCTCTTATTTTTATTTGCATCAAACCATCCACAGCATTCAAGTTGCATTCTCATCCAAATAAGGCCTACTCTAAAATCTGTCTCACTTTGGCTGAAATAAGCACTCCTAATTATAAAAACACAGACCTTGACAACTCTTAACTGGAGATTTTCCAGGCTTTACTCCTGTTGCCCATCTCCTACCTTTGGAAAGGGGGAACAATGCATTTGCTCTAAGCACGTGTGCCAGCATCTAAAACACATACCACCGCACGCTCTGCTGGTCATTTTCAAAATAAGTGTGTTGTTTCTCTATAAAAGTCAGGCAATAGTTGGAAGCTATGAAACAATGAAGGGTGTGAGTCATGCCTTTATGTATAAATAATTAGTTCTTGAATTAGAAGACTCCTATCAGTCCTTGCCTGACTGTTGCCATTTTCTGTAGCTGCCCTGTGTTTGCTCTAATAATTTTAGCTTGTGCAGTTTTTACTTTGGGACTGAGCTTTGTTAAACCCAGAGTGCAGACATCTGTCTTGCCATGGCCTACTGTTGTCTGTGCCTCCTGCTCCTCTTCCTCTTATCTGGGTACTTTCTGTGAACTTTTGATGGTGAGATCAGAGGGGTTTTCCAAAGACTGAGACCAGAAGGTTCTCAGTCATGGCAGTGCTTCAGGATAGGATGTCTAATAGTAAAATAGTAGCTGAACAAAGAAGAGAGCTTGCGGAAACCATCCGACTCATGAGAGCTGTGGTTGTGTTATCTGACGTTGATTCTCTGGAGCACACACTGTGCTGATGCTTTCACAAAAGTTATTTGGTCTTTGTGGGTTCCTCCACAGTACAAATGGCTCTTCACCTTGTGTGATGCTCTGTTCAGAGACTGTAGGGGTTTTTGGTTCTTAGCCAACAAGTCTTCTCTTCAGCTGTGGGAATTCTTCCTTTCTCCCACAGTGCAACAGCTATTAAATTCCACATTTTCTGAAGTCCTTGCTGTTTCAGACATATGTTTGTTTAGCTCAAACAGAGCTACCTCAGTTTAGAGGGGGAGATCATCTTACAGACAGCCCCTTAGTGATACTGATTTGGGGAAAGCTTCTTTGAGGATATATCTGCTGTAAAAGGTATCAAGCTCTCTGGTTCCTTTGTGCGGCTCAGAGACTACATCCCCAAACAGTTCCTATCTTCTGTCACCAGTAAAGACACTTCTTCGCAAATTTGAATTGCTGAGTTTGACCATTGACATCCCCATTAAACCAGTCAGGGGGTTCTTCATAGGTGCTTGTGTTCAGATGGGAAGAGAGGGCTAGAGCTGCAGAAAGGGCATCTTGGACATGCCTGCAGTAAGTCAGTAAACTAACTTCTACTAGGTCTTCTGTTGAGGTTCCTTCCCCAGTGTCCCCCCCCCCCCCCAAAAATATGACATTCAGGAGATAGTTGCCTTGTGCCACCTAAGACTTCCTTTGTTTTTTGCAGCTGGGTGCAGATTACAGGAAGACAGGGTAAGGAGAGGTAGCTTTATCCCTCTCTGTGGTTAATAAATGGAGTTATAAATATGTGCAGGTAGCTACACAACTGGAGTGGTAGGTTTGTTTTGGACATTCAGCAAGTGCCTACAGTTTTAAAAGAGCCTTCATTAATTGCTAAGTCAGGAAAACTACTTACCCTCTCCATTATCTCAAAAAAAAAAAAAAAAAGAAAAAAAAAGAGAGAGAAACCCAAAACTTGTTCAGATGCGTTAGGTGAACTTGCAGAGGTGTTACTAGGGCTGATGCATAAGGAATGGGGTCATACTGCTGTTTCAGCTTGTTAGCCAACTAAAGCAATGTGTCTTGAGTTGCGGCAACCTGGAAGCAGTTGTGATGGGGACAGAGGAGTGACAGGTGTCTCCTGATAAGTTCCCATGGGCTAGAATATTCCACAGGCTTTCTTTTATCTATTTATTTTTTAATTCAAATGAAGGTGCATCCTTGCCAGCAGTCAGTACCAGTTGTGGCAGCTGTTCGGGTTTATTCAAGCAGCCTCCTAGCAGTGGCGCTTACTTGGCTTATGGCATGACAGACTTCTGGCCCGTCTGTGCTACCAAGTCTTGGCGAGGGGATTTTGACCAGGTGCTGCTTTGGTGACTGTACTGTTACTGGGATTGCTTTCAGAGAGGCTAAACCTTGTGCAGCCCCATGCTGCAGCATGATCCACTGGTGCAGTGCCATGGCTGACGAGTCATTATTCTGATTTCCTTAATTCTTTATTTCTTTGTGACACACTGGTAATGAAAGGTATGCCTAGGGCTGGAGTGCCCATCGTTCAGTGTTGTAACATACGTGCTGCCATATCTACATCAGAAACAAGCTTCCTGTAGCTATTTAAACCTAGAATTTTCAAAGTCTCCCTGGCTCCTGAATATCATGTGAAATTAGCTGGAATCTTTTGTCCTGTTCATTTTTGATTTAAAGGCTGTGAAACTATGCAGAAAATGGTCCATTCTCCATAAAGTGATGATTTGCAATGGTGTTTGCTCAGTGCTTTCCACCAGAAAGACACCAAAAGTATATTTAAAATACAAGCTTCTGAGAAAACATGGGAATGGAGTGGAAAGAGCCAGTTTTCCAAAGAGCAATGCAGTAGGGACATGTTGGCTGTGATGGACTGTAAGCATTATTATTATAAGTGTTACTTATATGTACTGTAAGACAATCTTATGCTTTCAGATCTCCAAGGTTACCACCAGCATGGCAGTAGGGAAAAATCTGAAGAGCTGGCCTGGAGTGCCATGACATTAGGTACCTCCTGTGCATAATACTAAGTATGTTACCGCAATATTAACCTACTCGATGGATATGCAGGACATAAATAGAGTCTTGTTTTGGGTTTGCAGCTTAAGTCTTTGCTGAGGATTATGTGGGTATGCTCTGGGCTGGTTTGCTTGAGGTCCCCTCCCATCGTTGAAAGACCTGTACTGGCACTCACATCTATGCTTGGGGGGAGTAATTGAGATTCTGTGCTGTCTCCCCCATGTAATGCAAACAGCACTCTAATTAAAAGGCAGTTGCTGTCTAGCAGCAACAGGGGAGAAGCAACATGTACCTCTCCAATTGTTCTCATGCATTTAATTTTCTTTCCTTTAATGCTTTGTCCTTGTGTGGATTTGTTTCCAGTCTTACATGAGGCATCAAAGAACAGCAGACAGTGTAAACTGTGCTGTTGGATGAAGGTTGTTACTTTTTTTTAAAAAAATTTTTTTTTTTCAGGAGGCTTTAAGGTTTTGGGCTCCCGGTAGATCCCACTCCTCACTTCCCTTGGGCAGTGGAGCAATGAGGATTAAGCACCTTCCTCCTGTAAAGCAGACTAATGAGACCACTTCAAAATCTTAACCAAACACAGTCCTTTCTGTGGACGCAAAAGCCACCCACTGCCTGCCTCTGACAAATGCAGAAGCGTGCATGCGCTGGATTAGATAGATACCCTCTTTGCGATCTCATTTCAGTAGCAGGGAAGCAGTTCTGTCAATGGTCTCTCTAATCCTGCAAGCACAATTTCTGTGTGACACGAGGCTGAAAGTGTAAATCAAAGATTGTCAAAGAACAAAGATGCCAAATCATTTAGACATTAACACCACCTTGAAAAGCTTCACGGAAACTGTTTTTTTTTAATATGGAGGATGGTTTTCTGTATGTATTTGCTCTGGTATTAAAAGAGGCATTTGGATAAGAAGTTGAGGAATTGTTCTGAAATTATTACAGAGCTACACAAAGAAAGCAAGTGAACATGGAAAGGGTGTTTGTTTTTTGATTGCCAGTTCAATCTGTGCTGCTGAAGGCCGAAAAGTATCCCTGTCCAATTGATTTTTGGACCATATGTACTGTATTGGTCATCATTTCCCAGATGTCAGGTATTTTTCATGTTTTATGATGGGATTACACTTGCTGCACACCTTGGAAAATGAGTTAGTGGAAAGCTAAATCCCATCCTCCAAGTGTGCTCTTTCTCATCCCACCAACAGATCTTGATTTTAAGATTTCCCTCCCCCCTGTGCTCCTTTAGCACTTTCTTTCAAGAAGGCAAGGGAAAGTTGCTCAGGTTTCATGATCTTCTACTTGATGGAGCTAAGCCACTGATTCATCAGGCAGTTGGCACTGTGCTATACTCGAGGAGAGAGGAGTGAAATAAAGTAGGTTACAGGCAAATGTCCCCAACAAACTGGTGTTAGTGTCCATCCCCCATCACAGACCACTTTGCTTGTTTTGTGTAATAAGAGAAAAGAGATAAAACAGCTGCAAAAAGAACCAGTTTCTGAAAAGGTAAATAAAATTGTTAGCTATTAAGCTTATTAACTCTAGCGTAGCTCATTGGGGGATTTCTTGTCAGCTTTAATAGAAAACTGAAAACAAGTACTGAATAAATTCTGTGGAGCCTTGCATATGAAAGGCTTTGAAAGCACTTCAGTAATCTGGGATATCAGCAGTGTCTCCTCTCCCTGCTGACTTGCAGCTGTTGGAGGCAGTGCGTTCTGCTCTTGCTACACTTGCTGAGCCCAGCTGGGTGAAATTTCACAACCATCCCCGCAGAGCATTTTGAGTCCAGGGTGATACGTGCCACGTGAGAGCCCGGAGTCAGGGAATAACTTGGAATTTAAATGTCAGAGCTGGAATTGTCCCAGTCCTGATGTCAGGCTCCTAAATAAGTACTGAAAGAAAGTTTTTCTTGGGGCAGATTGAAGCCTCCATCCTTCCTGTCAGCTAAGTGAAATTCCTCAGTTTGTTTTCCACATGGATTGTCATTTTTCTCTCTAACAGCAGCAGCACCAGCAAAACACAGAAGCACTTTAGGAATGCATCTTCCAAAGTGCTCTTGAAAGCAGAAAGATTTATGTGTAAGGAGTGGTGACAGTCAGAGGGAAGAAGACAGGAACATTTATTCAACCATCATGGGACTAAAGGGCTTTTGAGAGCTTGCAGGATGTTTTAGAGGAAAGATGCACCACATGTAAAGGCTGGATTCTGGATTCATCTCTTTTTCAGGCACCGATAGCATTGAACTATGTGGAAACATCTTCATCACAGTTGCAGGGCTCAGCCTTTGATGTGCTTGAGTCTTTCGGCAGTCTCTGTAAAATATGAGAGTTACACTATTGGTGTCTTCTCTTTGAATACATCCTTTCCAGATCCTGACTGTTTGCAGCTCTGAACGGAGCATGGTATTGTCTGCTTGTTACAGCAAGGTGTTGACTCTCAAGGGAGCAGCTTTAATGGATTTTTTGCCAGCAAAAGCCGCAGGCCATTCTGGATGATGCTAGGTGAATTGCACTGGGTTTTGTAGCAGTTTAATTTTTTTTTTTTTTTCCCAGCAGGCAGACAAGTTGTGTATAAATGGAGGGGTATCATTTATCCTCATCTGAAAGGGGTACAAATTACCAACACAGTCAGCTGCTTACTATAAATACAACACATTGCCAAAGCTTTGGTGCTGCTGTTAAGGGTTTCCCATGGGTCCACAGCAGGGGAGGAAAGAGATGGTGAAAAAGCATTTTTTGTTTGGTTTTTGAAGGCCAGGTTCTTTCCTCATGTGGCTGTAACAGTTGTTACAGAGCACACCACATTCTGCTGGCTTGTTCAGTCAATTTTACACTGGTGGTGCAGTCCTACGGGAGGGCTCTTGCCTTCTTCATGGAGCATAACAAGTTCCTATTAAGACTTTTGTTTTTGAACCCTGAAGCAGTTAAAGCAGTAGGGTGTCAGGAGGAGAATCCATAACAAGGAGGATAGTCCATGTGTGTTGGTTAGTAGGGGGCTGCACTGGTGTGAAAAAAGCTGTGAGGTCCAAGATGCTGTTCCATGTGCAGTGAAATAGCAGTCCCTGTGTGCATGCTCCCTTCTCTGGTCTGTACAGTGGCTGGTCACAGGATCTTTCAGAATATGGGTTTTGTCTGCTATAACTCTGCTTTTTATCTTCGCATGGTCTAGTTTCTCCTGGCATGGTGTTAACATCACATCAGTGTCACCATGGAAATCAACTGCTAAAGGAAACTGATGGCAATCACAGTGAATAATGCTGCCTTTTCCTTTGTAGCTTTTTGGATTTTGTTTCCACTTTGCACACGGGTTTTCATCTCTGCCTGTGAGCTACTTAATTGCAAATCTACAGCTGTACTAATTCTTCCTGCTTTCCAGGTAAAGCAGCTCCGTGGAGTGTTGGTGCCCTGCAAGATGTCATTCTGCTGTCGAGGGACCTGCTGAAGCCGTAACTGTGAAAGGGGAGGCTTTCATCTCTGCAGCGTTACAACCAAACCAAGCCTCACCTCCTCGAGGTGCTGTTTGTACAGCAGGCTATGGATCTTCTGACCAAAACGTCACCATTCAGTTCTCTGGTTTCCAGACTGCTGTGTTGGAATGACCAGAGTTCCTCTTTGCAAACTCAGCTCTCTTGCTTTAGGAGGGCTGCAGTGTCACTAAAACATGACAAGATGCAGCCCTGTGTACTGACTTGCAGCTCATCATGGTCTAAGTAAGTTTTGCAGAAGAAAGATGACAAAGAAGATAAAACCAAGCTGCCCAAGGACTTATTTTCTAAAATCCTAATTCAATACTTCAGTCACTCTTAAACTTTGGTCATTGTTAAACAGATCATGTGTTTAAAAAAAAACCAAGTAGTGTATTTTTTGGGCCTTACAGAGGGGACTTACAACTTTAGGTGGTAAAAATGTAAGCCATGCTGAAATGCCACACTGTATGTTTAGTGTAGGATTTGGGGGGGAGGGGATGAAAGGTTGACTCATGTAGAAAATTTTCTTGACTTGCTACTGATTTTTTTTTTTTTAAACAACAATTGCACTAAGCTTTCATGATGACATTCTCATTGTCCCAAGGAGCTCTGATCAGACCAACTTCAATAAATGAGACCACAGGGAAACAGGAAGAATCAGGCATGCCCTAAACTACAACAATCTTGGATTAAAGAAGATATATTTTTGTAATTTTCTGCCCTTCCACAGGGAGTAAAACCAGTGTTTTGTACTGTCCTGTGCTGACTGTAAGTTGTCTACAATTCATCTATATTACCTTTTTTCTAAGCAAATTAAGTCCTCATGTGGAATGATTAGACTGCAGAAAGAACACCTCTTATTTTTCATGGAAGCTTTATATAAGTGATCTTAATCTGTATCAAACTGGAAGTTTTCCCCTACCACCTGCTTGACAAATCCCATTTAACTCAAGGATGCATTTTTAACCATCACTCCCTGCTGTGCTTCGTGCTGCAGAGGTCAGAGCTGTGGGATGACACTATGAGAATTAGATTGCTGCATCTGGCTGAATTGGGTTTCGGAGACCGCAAGCATGTACACTTTCCAGGCCATCATTAGAAAGGGCAAACCTAACTGGTTTAGTCTCTTTACTTTGTGGTTTTCCTTTAAAGTAACCACAGATGCAGTTCAGACTTTACTGTTTACTGCACCCCTTAACACCTTTTATTTTCAGTTTTTAAGCTGGCTGGAACCTTGCTTTTCTTGGGGAAACTCATGTTTTCCAATTGTTTTAGGATTGTCCCACTGTTTGCTTGACCCTCTACTAGCCTCCTGCAGTTACAACCCCTCAAGGAAACTGCAGAATTTCTGGCAAAGCACCAGCCTTGCAGCAAGCTGCCAGTTTTGGGTTGGTGGTTTTTTTTTTTTTTTTTTGAAAGCCTATTGGGATTTGAGGCTTGCTGAGAACACTGAACTGCTTTGTCATGATACCACGACCTACGCCAGTTCTGTGCGGTTCCCATGGGCCCTGCAGTCAGTAAAAGGTGAAGGGGAATTTTTTTTTTTTTTTCCTTCCCAGCAGCCTTGCACTTTCATCAAAGAAGCTCCCATAACACAGCTTGCTTTCCCTAGCCATGACTCGGCAAAGGCTTTGCAAACAGCCACTTCAGCCTGGATGGGAAAATCCCACAGCAGACTGTTGTGTTAATATTAGTCATCAAGGCAATATAAAAATGCTATGTTATTTTCATTCATGGAGTGATTTTGAGTCACTCCATATTACCGTTACTAAGCAATATTTAACATGTCAGCTGCGAGGTGAGGATGCGGCCGAGCAGGTTGTGTCCTGGCTGGAGTCAGTCGCAGGGACCAGTAGCTTGAACGATGCTGCGGGTTGAGATAAGATCTGGGGCTCTTTCCCCACCTAGGTAAAACAGGTTTCAGACTTGGGCTGGATGATTCTGAAGGAAATATTGTGTCCCTTCAGGACTAAAGTACTTTGAAGACTGGAAATTGAACTTCTTAGGCAGACTGAGTCCTTTTGAAGTCAGAGAAGTGACGATGTTGAGAGGAGAGAGAGAGGTTAAAAGCTTCTGTTTGCATTTGTGGAAGGAGGCAACAGAGTGAAGTGGCTGCCCTTTCTGAACAGACATCATGGCAACATGTTCATGTCCACTCTTCTGCCAAACTCATTAAGCTGAGCATCAGGCACTCTGGATGAGTGGTGGAGAGGGAATGAAACTGTCTCTTTGCACAGAAGACAGGAAAGACCAAGTTATGTAGGAGAGAGATGAGAGGAAAAGGTGCATAAAGGACACTTCTCCTTTCTGAGGGTGAGTCAGTTCTTCAAGTCAGGAGTTTTTCAAAGAACTTTGGGTCACTTGCTGAGTTAGGCTGGCAAAGGCCATCCACTCCCCTTGCTTGTGGCTAAAAAATCCCACCGTTTCCATAACATGGCCAAATCTCAATGGTGGACAGGGACCAGATATTTAAGATGTTGAAGGTGGAGGTGCTCAACTGCTGCTGGGATGCTCTGGCTCTTCAGGGAGGTCCCAAACCTTGTGCCATAAGCTAAAAAGCGCTTATAGGGAAGCAGCAGCTGCTCGGTAGAAATAAAAGGCCAACCTCACCAGTTGCTCATGGTCATGAAAATAATCAGAATGCTTTGCTGTTGCAAATGTGAGGCAATGTTTACCTCTACAAAAGTTGCTGTATGTGATTTAAAGTGTCTGGTTAAATATTCTATAGCTATATTTAGTTAAGATTTTAAGAGCACTTGATGTGACTCATCTAATAGTATATATATGAATATTTTTTTAACAGTAGGAATTAGTTTAAAACATAGTTTTAATAATTTGAACTGTTTGGTTCAGGTAGTTCTAGGAGTTCATCAGAGAAGAAATAGCCATTAACCACTACATGAGTGTTTTACCTTAATGTTCTGTGTATCTTACACTGCAGATTTAATCTGATTGTGACTGTAATGTGTCTTAGTATCTGCTGCTATTTTGTGTTGCATAGTCAAACTTGCTTTGTTCAAGAGCATTTTTAAAGGTGTATTTTTTTGTTGCAGAAAATGAAAAGAGAAACGTTATTACAGATGTCTGTGTAGCTCGCACACTGCTTACAAAATCTAGCGACTAGTAGCAGAGTCAAACAGAGCAAGCAAATTAGAGGCTTTCCTATTTGCGCATGCTGTGCTGTGGAGGAAAAACCCTGCACAGAATTGCAGCTTCTTTACTCCAACCACAGCCCTGTCACCAGAGATTACATTTGAGAAGCCAGAAGTTGGTGTGCCACACTTGCCTGCAGAATTAAGTCAGAAAGTACACAGATAGCTTTGTAATTGTTTGGTGTGTTGGTTTTGGGGGGGTGGGTTGGTTTTTTTCTGTTGTTCCCCCCCCTCCGAAGATGTGGAGATGACTGCAAACACTTGTTTGGCACACTAACTTGTGCTATCCTAATGCTTATCTTAAGCCCATACTGACTTCTGGAAGTCTACAAGCACTAATGAAGCTTGAACACACAAGCACTAATGCATTTGAACATTTTGTTTGTAACCGTTCCCTCTAATTCACTGTACATGATATAATCTCTGCAGGGTGGCAGGCTATGGTTTTCATTAAGAGTTTTTTCTTCTGTTAGATGAGTTTCTGCTGCTGCAGTTTTTGTGGGAGGAGTTATCAGGACCATGCGTTTTGTTTTGTGCAATTGCTTGAACTTTAAAAAAAAATGTTTAAGAGAATTTGTCATTGTGACCAAAGCTTCTTTTTAAGAAAAAATTGGTAAGACGAGTTTCAGTGGACTTCTCATGTTTCAGTAGAAACTGCCATCATTAAACATGTTCTTGAAATCCCCCTTGTGTTGCGTGTTATGTTTAAGGAGGGAATGGGAAAGCAGCTGTTACTTGTTGAAGTTTGGTGAATTTGAGAGCCTTGTGTGATCCCTCAAAGGGCTGCAAGTCCCTTTGTCCCTGAACCAGAGCATGACAAGGGGGGAAACTGATTTTAGCAGCAGGTTAGAGGAATACGTTTAATCACACAAAGTCCCCATCAACCATCAAGAAGCTAGTCTTACATCTGGATTCCAAAGGCAAAACCCTCTGCAACAGGGAAGATAGCTTAGTACGTTTGACTACAACCATGTTCGGTACCTTGGAGCCCACAAACTGTAGACCTATTGTCCGAGACTCCAAGTCCAGTTGAGTGAATCAAGCCATGTCCTCTCCCTGGGGTGGGTGGCCAGGCCACAGCACAGCCATTAAGCAGACTTCCTTCCACTTCAGTCTTGCTTGACCAAATTCCCTGTGTCTGAAGCAATTTTGCCTTGTGGTTTTCAGGGTGTGGTGAGATGCTGAAGTGCAAGAGATAAGAATCAGGACAATCAGGCTTGCTTGTTTGTTGTTGTGCACATTTTAGCAGTACTTTGAAGACTGTTTTCCTCTTGCACTATTTTTATATGGAGTGCAGGCACTCCTAGACTGTAGAGCAGCTACAGGACAGACTGATGCAGTACACTGTGCATGAATCAGCTCTGCCTCTTTCCTCTCCCACGTATCACGTGATTGTTCCTGCCTTCATGTCTTCATCTCTTCAGTAATGGTCTTAAGAGTAATTCAGTGTTGCAAACAAAAGGCAGCTGCTGTCCAGCCAGTGCCTTTTAAATTATGTCCTGCCAGTAAAGTAAAGCTCAATCTAATTCAAAATACTTAACAAAATGCTATCAGGCCTCAGCCACGAGCCAGCTGTTTTGCAGCAAAGCTGGTTTGTGTAGGAAGTTCAAGACCCATCAAGGTGAGCTGTGGCTAAACAAGACAGGCCCTTCTTAGCATAGGCTGCAGAAGTGAAGATGCTGTGTAATGGAAAGGCAGCAGCTGCAATCTCTGGGTGTACTTACCTTTCTGATGAGGTCTCAAGTGGAAGATGAGCAAATGACTGAAAATCTGGTATAAGTTTTTAGCTAAGTAAGAGCAGAAAAGCTAGAGCTTGATGAAGATGATTGCAGCTGGGGCTCTGGGCAGAAAGGGCAAGGCTCAGTTTAGCCCTTTCTGGATTATGACATGGGGGAAGCCTGAAGCTGCAATTAAGATCTTGCACAACAAAGATTTTCTTAGACAAGTCGATACATTTGTATTTTTTTTAAATGGGTCCTATTAAAGGATTATTTCTCCAATATCTAGAAGAGTTCTGCGTGGGCCACAGTATAACATGGACTTCCCTTCTGTCCTGTATGTGGCTGTTGCCACCTTCGTACAAGCTGCTGCTCTCATTAGCAAGTCTGTGTGCAAGTGTGAGGTTAACAGAATGGAGCCGTCTAATACACATTTATAACCCTGGAAAAGGGAGGGGGTGCCTTTCTTATGTCTCTTAGTGTCAGTGATCTTTGGATGCCTTGATACTGATAACTGCAAAATTATCAGTGATGTTTGTCAAGTGCTATCAGAGAGACCTTAGCTTAACACTGTGATGATTTGAATTATGCCTGACAACAAGCTCCATTAAGAGTATGAAACAGGAATAGCTCTAATTGCTTAAGACCAAGTAGGTTGTAACTAGGCTGCACAAAAACATCACTGAAGATAGTTCATGTCCCTATCAGCTGGCAATTACCAATTTTTAAGATACCAGAAACTTTTCAAGCTCTGGTTTGTAAGAGAGAGCTACTCATCTGAGCTCAGCCAACTAAGCTCCCAGTTGGCTCACTTCTCCAGTGGCTGTTTGCTCATGGCATGTTAAATGAGCTGAATATAATTCAAAACAGCACTTCTATCTCATGAAAAACAGTATTCAGTTCAAGAAAGCAGTATAGAAGGGGTGGCCATTGCTTTTAAAGCTAAGAAGCAAAGGGACTTCAAAATCCAGATGCAGTTCTTGATGGCTTATGAGGTATAAAGCTGGCTTCTAGGCTGTTCGCTCCCCTCCTGCTGGTTTCTCATAAGCCATCATGTTCACTCGCTTCCCTCCACATTGGGGGACTGGCAGCTCCCAGGGGACAACCTGCTTAGGCTGTGGGTGGATGAGGCAGGGGAAGGCAGGTCCTGAGGGGCTTGAACAGCTGCTTCAAAGCTTCAACCAGCATGTTTAGTCTCTATTTTGGAAGAGATTACAATCTTAATTGCCAGCCTTCAAAGGCTGCCAGCCCTGGCTTGAGAATACACTCCTAGTTGTTGCCTGTTGCTGCCCTCTCCATTCCTCCCAGTGATGGAAGGAACCCACTGATCTGCACGTGAAGCAAGCACTAGGATTCCCTGGCCAGGGTTTCAGCTTTGTAGTGTGCAGATGCAAGACTGTTGGTTTGAAAGATGAGGTGGGATAAAGATTAGGTGACCTACTGCACCGTTTCTGCCAAGTCGATTTATTTTAAGGCTTTTATATGAAGTGTAACACATATCATCTACTTAAAGCTCTTCCTGACTCCTCTGGGCTTCTTACACTGGCTCTTCTAGATAATTTAATTCAGTGTACATCTTGTTATTCTGGCCTAGCAACAGTTAAGCAACAGATACCTGCTCAGGACCTTCACCAATTCCAAAACCCAAATGAGCCAGTTTGGCCATCTTCTCTGACCTGCTTTAGGCAGCACAGAGCATCCTTGGGGACTCCTCCACCAAGCATAAAAGCTGGTGAAATAACTGTGGCAGCACTCCCACAAACCCACTCACTCCAGGCTATAGGATCACAGAAGCCAAACTCTCTCCTCCAGACTTGCTGGCCCTGCTCACAGTAAATCCTCAGCTGTGAGTTTCAGATGTGCATTTCTTGCCAGGTAACAAGTCTGTTAAAGGGACACAAGGGGCCTGGGTTGATGTGGCTGGTCCTCATCAGCTCTGATGCCAGCCCAGAATAATCACTGTGCTGCTGCTGAGCAAAAATAAATGCTTCGAATCATCATCAGTTCCTTATCTTCTGCCTCCCGCCAGCTGTTTCCCCCCCTCCATGAGTTTCCAGGCTGCCTCTGCCCTGATACAAACATACTTAGCTGAAGAGAAGCTCTTTTTTACAGACACTTTTCTCTTCTCCTGCCCTCAATTCATAAAGGTTTAAGCTCAGGTCAAGAATATTTGACATTTCCCCACTTCATTTCTGTCTGGCTGTCAGCAGAGTTGTCTCAGCAGCACCTTTTGGACAGTGTCTGAAATCACCCAGCTCTCTCCATCTCCTTGCGTAAGGACTCCTACAGTACAGATCCCAGTGGCATCAAGATGTTTCTCAGGTAAACAGGAAAAACAGTCTATTTAAGCAATTTCTCTTGTTTTCTTTCCTTGATCTGATAAAATTTTTTGGGGGTCAGACCAGTACCTCTTGTTGATGGTGCAGCAATACTCTCAAAGCTCAGAAGTGAATGCGGTGGTCCCTGCCCTTCTTCCCCTGCTGCCCCATTTGCCATCCAGCTTCCTCTGATACTTATGCCACCAGCTTCCCAGTTACCCTACTCTCATCCCCAGCTGCTGTGGGTTACCTGCAGTTATATATTAGCAATGCCCTTGTGGATAAAGCTATGGATAAGGAGAAATAAGGCTGTTTCTTTTGGACTAACGAGGTAAAATGTTGCTGCAACAACCTACTGACAAGGTTGGGTCTTGCTTGAAAAGCAGATGTTATCCAGAATACTGCTGAGATTCTCAGGACCCACTATTTCCCAAGGCTGACTCAAAGACACAAACCTGCCAGCTAATAAAAGCCACATGCCCAGCCTGTACAGCAGCAATGAATATCCATCCCCTGGCACAGGTCAACTGTTTGGTGCTTCAGCTCTAACCCCATCCCTAAAACCACCATAGGCTTGCATACAGAGTTAGCAGGTGTGGGATGCAGAGGCTGTGCTACACCATAAAACACTCAGAGGTGACATTTGCCATGGTCTATGCACAGCAATAAGTGTGGCCCCAAGTCACCCAGGCATGCTTGCTTCTCCTCTTGCGTGGCCATGGACCACCCTTTAGCTTGGTAATGGGCATCGTGGACCATCCTTTGGCTTGTACTGCTTGGTAACAAGCAAACTTCAATGTGACTTAATTCAAGGTTCCAGTCTGAGCTCCTGTAGTTAAGAGTCAGGTCTTCTTAAGCAGTATTAGCATTCCTGAAGCTTGCTAAGCTTAAATAAAACAATAGTACAACTCAGGATGCTTACAGACGGGGTGAAGTTTTTGCTGAAGAGCTTCTATTTAATGAGCTGTTCAAATGAACAACTTACTCTGTCCCTCTGCATATATGTAATATTTTTAAAATCGCATATTTGCAGCACATTGTTTGTTACTGTTCAAGGAAACAAATTATTTGCTTTTAACATAATCACTATCAGAAGTAAATTATTCAGCATTTGCTGCTTGGAAGTTAAAAAGGGAACCTGAATTTCTTTTTAGTTTCTTCCTCTTTTTTTATAATAGATATACAAGCTGCAGGGCACACTTTTATGCTCCTGTAGCCAAGATTTTGTAGAATTGACTAATAATCTATTTTGCATATTTATAAACACTTTATTATTTATTAATGGAACATTTCAGGAGTAAATTTATAATCCTGCCATGTGATCTCAAGCCCTTCAGAGAAAAATGGTTGCTCATGTCAAAGAGTTGGAAATTAGAGCTGGCGTAACGAAGAAATGAGTGAGAATATCTCATTAGTGTGAAAGCAAACAGGCAAGAGCCTTTTGCAAGAATGACTACACGCATACAAGATGGCTCAGAAAAACTACATTAGATGTTAAATACAGAACACAGCACTCACGATGTATCAATTCCATGCTCTGCTTGCTAGAAACCCACAAGAACATAGCACAGCCCTACAGCCATATAAAAGCACTGGCCCAACACACCCTGTCCTCACTCTCCAAGTTGCCATTACTGCACTCAGCCACTCCACCTCCAGGTGTTTCAAAACTCCAGCTTCAGGAATTTCAAAGAGAGTGCTGATGCCCTCCTTGGTGGATTCAAGCCTAAAGACCAGATACAGGTGTCCCATCACCACCCCACATCCCACCCCACTAATGCTGGAAGTCACAGACCACTCACCTGTTTCCAGTATCAAAGCTGGATGTTTCAGGCATCCTCTCTCCACCCCAGAGCATTACCAAACCACTCAGAGATGGGTGCCAGGAGCAAACAAGCATACGTACACATATGGTTTCTGATACCACCATTGTTTCAGTTAAAGACAAAACCAAAACATCTTCTAGGTCCTCAGAAAAAAACCTCTGAGCTCCTTTTTCTACCTTACCTGTCTCTGGGAAACCCCTGGATATCTGTCCTTACCAAGAGTGCCAAACTTCTCTGGTTTCCACAAGCTCTTTGCTAATGAAGCATCTCCCAACCACCTTATGCCACTTGCAGTGATTACTCCACTTGTGCCCTTTATAATTTTCTGGTCTTGACAGCCCCCCCCCTGCATCTCATCAAGTGACCCAACTCCTGCCAGGTGCCTTCCTTGCTAAAGATGCTCCTCCCACCCTGGTCCTCATCTGTCAGACCCAGGTAGAGGAGGAAGACCAGTGAAGAAGGCACAAGGCTCCAGATCCAAAACAAAGTTGGCAGCTTGTATAAAGACAGTTGTGGGCTGAAGGTTTCCGAGTTATGCAGATTCCCAAAATCACAGCCCTCTAAGTGCAAGGATGCTGGAGCTATCCGTGCTTGCACTGTGTCTGTGCTTCCCCCGGGGCACTGGTGGAACACGCCGTTTTGGAAGCCATGTGTCCAGAACTTCACAATACAAGGCAAAACCCTCCAACAGCTTCAGTGGTGTTGCTTGCATTTCCTAGCCCTAGAAGATGCTTTCTCCTGGCTGCTTCCAGCCATAAAATGAATGACACTTGCTACCCCCATGCCAGGGCAGCATTATTCAGCCGTTTAACTGTGTGGCTGGGCTTGGCATCGCTACCCGCTGCACAGCCGGCTGGCTTTCTGTGAGGCTGAGCTTGCAGCTCATGCCAACCTGTGAAACCTGAGCCACAGGAAAGACCTCACAGAGCTCCATCTCTTAATCAGGGCTTCACAGGTCGGTCAGGACATAACCATCCTGCACAGAGGGCTGCAAAACCTAAAGCTCCAAGAAACCTCAGGTCAAAAGCCTGGGAACCGCGTTCGTCTCTTTTCGATCCAGAGCTGGCAAGCAGGGAGTGTGTAGTGAGGTCTGTCTTGGTAAGGGAGAGGTGATTAATGAGTCTGGCTCATAAAAGCTTGGACAGAGAACTGAGGAGACCTGCCGGGCTCTTCAGCAGCAGAACAGGCAGCCGGGTGCAAGGTGGGTCTCCTTCTGTCACGGAGAGCTGCTG